>NW_022900934.1:25696354-25697060 GCF_012274545.1 Fukomys damarensis
CGGGGATTGAACTCGGGTCCTTGGTCCCGCAAGGCAGGCCACCGAACCGCTGAGCTAAATCCCCGGCCCCAGTGAATGAATTTGGGACGTGCGGCCAGCCTCACCCCGGAAGAAGGCTCAGAATGGAAAATGAGCCTTCGGGCAGACGCACGCACCGCCCCCGGCCGGCTCCTCCCGAGCCAGGTGCTAGCAGGGTGACCACGGCTCCTCCTCCGGAGGGGTCCCCGCACCCCGCATGCCGAGACCCGGAGGGGAGTTCCCCTGCGGACACCCCTGGGAATCTCTAACTCGCCCTGACAAGTAGGTGCACCGAAGCCCACCTGCCGCGCGTATGGATCGGCACTAATCCAACATGTACGGGGTTGGGAGCTTCTCTCGCCTGACTCCCCATCCAAGCCAGCAAGGACTGACGCCCACCTGTACCCCAGCACTTGTGCCTCTACCTTCCCCAGCCCCTCCTCTAGGAGGCCCCCCTAAGTCAGAGGCCAGATAAGAACGCCCCTCCCGGTAAGAAAAGCCCCTCTTCCCGCCGCTCGTCTTCAAAGAGCACTTCATCTGCTCGATTCCAGACTCCAAAAAGTTTGCATATTCCCTTTCCGCGGACGAACTTCTCTCCTCCGCGGTTCTGGAGGATACCGGGGGAAACTTCCTCGGCTCACGGTCCCAGAATGACCCATTCCCGCCTCCCTGCGCCACCCCAAGCAGG
>NW_022900934.1:25697606-25710411 GCF_012274545.1 Fukomys damarensis
GGAGCGGGCGAGGGAAATTTGAAATCACTCGGGAGCCTCCCCTCTGCCCCTCCTCCGCGGCCGCCACCTCGGGTCTCCAGGCCACTTAAACGCCCTTCCCGGATCACAGGCCCTGAGGGGCACCCAGATGTCCCCCAACATTCCCCGTGAGACTTCTCCCCGCCCTCCGGGCCACCCCGACCGGAGACACACAGACAGATCTGGATGCCAGTCCCAGTGAGGGACGGGCCCAGGCCGCGGTCACACAACAGCTGGGGCGCCACTTTACTCCACCTCCATCCTCACCTGGACGCTGCGGCGTCCCTGCTAGTCACCCCGCTGTGGACCCTCTAACTGGTCCTTCCTCCCTTTTCCCACCCGGCTAGTCCTTGGTCAGCCATCTTGAGGGGAGGGGAAAGAGGCAGTCAGGTCGGGCTGCCTGGGTTCCCAGGGCCTGCCGGCACCACCAGCTAGGCAGAGGCCCCTTGGTTAGCAAATCTCTGCTTGCCTCTGCCATTCGGTGGGCATTGAACTACGGTAGCGCAAATTGGCACCTCCTAGAATTTATGGTAACGTATTTTTGTTCGCTTTATTGTCAGTTTATCCGTCTCCACACATCCGACAGGATAGGATCACAGCAGATGCTCAATAAATATGTCCCAAATGAATGAGTGGATAAATGAATGCTTGAAGGCACCTACAGACCCTATGTGAGCTGACCTGCCCTGTCGTTTCAGGAATCTACATTCTCATCTCTCTGACTTCGCTCCAACCTTCTCTATTTGCTGTTTCTTAAAAACATGTATTTCCCTACATGTGGACCTTTGGCCTCTCTTTTCACCACCTGGACATTCTTTGCCCAGATCTCAGCACGGCCACTTTCTCGCAACTCGGAACCCAGAACCCATATTCCTCCCCACCCACCTTCCATAAAAAAGAACTCTCCCGGGCCACGGATTTCTTTAGTTCGGTGGCACTGCGCCTGCCTTACAAGTACAAGGTCCTGAGTTTGATCCCCAGTTCCAAAAAAAAAAAAAAAAAAAAACTCTCCCAAAATGTCACCTTCAGGAGAGTCTTTTTCCTGACTACCTCACTGAACACTGCCCTCACCACCGCTTCTGTTTTGTTTCATTCTGCTCAGGTAGCACTCAGAGCTCTCTAAAATTGTTTTTGCACATTTCTTGTTTACATCTCCATCCATGTGCACTCACACTGCGAAGTTCCCTCCAGGAAGCAGAAACCACATCTGTCTTAGTCCAAGCTGTGTCTCCAGCACGGGGTGGGGGTGGGGGAGCAAAAGGAGCTGAATATAAGTTTATTGAGTGAATGAATGAATGAATAAATGAATGAACGAAGGAACAAGCAAACACAGGTTTCCTGCCTCCGGGGCTCCAGCTCTGAGTTAAACACAGCTTTCTCACTGGATCACTGACTGGTGACTGAGTAAATGATAAATGCTTTGTGAGCTGCGAAAGTTACTAAACTTCCTGGATTTTGTTCTCAGTAAGAGCACAAGGAGATGCTAAAGACATACCAGGAAGAAATGGGCTCAAAGCTCTGCCTGAGCCCTTAGAGGACCTCACTTGGAGGAGAGCAGAAATGACCTTTCTTTTCTTCTTTGTTTTCTTTGTGGTGCTGGTTATTGAACTTATATCTCCATTGAACTACATCCCCTGTCCCTTTTCAAATTTTTATTTTATCTATTTATTTACTTATGTATGTTGCGGTAGGTGGCTTCACCACTGAGCTAAATCCCAGCCCAAAAATTTTATGTTGAGATAAGGTCTTGCTACATTGCCTAGGTTGACCTCAAACTTGCAATCCTCCTGCCTCAACCTCCCAAGTAGCTGAGATGACATATGCCTGGCCAGCAGGGACTTATTAGTATTCTGGATAAACATACAAAAAGGTGTTCCAGTCACTGGGTACAGGAAGAAGGGGAACTCTTGAAAGGACTAGTGGCTTTAGCCTCAACTACACAGGTGTATCTTTTTTTACCCTTGCAGTATTAGAGATGAACCCAAGATCTTCCCTTCTGACTATATCCCCACTCTTTTTTTTTTTTTTTTTTTTTTTTTTGAGACAGGGTCTCACTAGGTTGAGTTACCCTGTAGGCTGGGCTAGAACATCAATTCTCCTTCAACCTCCCAGATTCCTGGGGTTACAAGTGCAGGCCACCACACCAGCTGTTGTGTCTTTCTTGCAAAGAAAATATAAAGGATATGAGTTAGTGGACTTGTGAGGAGGGCTTCTGGACCTCTGCTTTCTGAAGCCAGGATCTGCCACCTGGTAACGGATGTCTGTGCCGCCAACAAGAACCCTTGTGAGGCCTACTTCAAAAGCCAGTGGGAAATGAGAACCAAGACCTGTCATGTAAAGGTACAAGATCCCAATGATGAATGTAACTGTACTGTGTACCTAAGATGTACCGATAAACTTAATGGAAATTTGTTTTGTTTTGTTTTTGAGACAGCATCTTAGTCACTAAGTTGCCCAGGTTGGCCTCAACCTTGCGATCCACAGCCTCAGCTTCCCACAGGCTGCATCGGACTTTTCTATGAAGGACCAGATTGTGACTATTTTTATCTTTGTGGGTAACGAGGTCTCTGATGGTCTCTACTACGCTTGGCTGACTGCGCGAAAGCAGCCGGAGACGACAGATCTTGCTCCTGTCATTTGGGAAGATCATAAATATCAGAAAAATGTTTTAGAAGAAAATTACTCTCATGATTTCCCAGAGTTCAGAACTTTACAGTTTACAAAGCACATTGGTCATAGCCACCATCTCATTTAAGCCTCTCACAGGAAAGGAGAGCAAGGAGAACCTATTTCACATGAGGGAACTGAGGCCCTGAGGATGCAGGGATTGGTTAATACTTAGTGAGTCAGTTGTGTAGTCAGTCCTCGCCTGAGTGCCTTCTATGTGGGAGTCAGCCAGCAGTGTATTTGGTAAAAGGTCTTGTGGCAGGTCATAAAGGTTATGATCATGGTGGTAAACATCGTTCACTAAGGAGATAAAAATTCTGTGATTAGGGCTGAGTTGTAGCTCAGTGATAAGCTCACTTTCTAGAGTATAAGAGAACCTGGGTTCAATTCCCACCATAAGAAAAAAAAAAGGCCCATTCGGTTTATATCAGAAAACAAAAACACATTTACAAAAGAATGTCCTTGCTAGTCCCAGCTTGGTGGCAAACACTTGTAATCCCAGAACTAAGAAGACTGAGGCAACAGGATCACCATGAGTCCAAGGCCAGCCTGGGCTACATAGTGAAACCCTGTCACAAATAAACAAACAAACAGAATGTCCTTGCTCCTAGGAAATAAACACTGACCTTCTGAGGTAAAGGGCATAATATCCCCAGGGTACCCTCAAATAGTTCAGAAAAATATTAAGAATGTATGTGGGGAGGGAGATATTAAAGCAAATGGGGCAAAATATAAACAAATGGAGAATCTGGTTTTTAAAAATTCAAGAGTTGGGCTGGGGATTTAGCTCAGCGATTCTGCCTCCTGCCTTCCAAACACAAGGACCCAAGTTCAATCCCCAGTACCAGAACAAAACAAAACAAAAATTCAAGAGTTATTGCTCCAGGTATTTAGCTCAGAGACACCACACCAACCTCCCAGGCACAAAGTCCTGATTCTCTCCCTGGTAGAGAAAAAAAAAAAAAATTCAAGAGTTTCTTGTAACTCTTCTACAAATTACAGATTATTTCAAATAAGTTTCCTCCATTAAAAGTACCACTGAAGGGCTGGGGACTTAGCTCAGTGGTTCCACCACCTGCCTTGCAAGTACAAGGACCTAAGTTCAATTTCCAGTACCAAAAAACCAAAAGCAAAACAAAACGAAAAAGTACCACTGAAAAGGAAAATGTATATGCATAATAGAACCCAGACACCCTCCCCTCATGCTAATAAATCCATACATCCACAGACTTAACCAATGTGGTGCTTCAACATTTTTTTTTTCTTTTCTTTCTTTCTTTTTTCTTTGGTACTGGGGATCAAACTCAGGTCCTTGCGCTTGTGAGGCAGGCAGTGGAACCACTGTGCTAAATCCCCAGCCCTACTTCAACATTGTATTTGTGTTGAATTATGTAACATTTCCAGCTCTTAGAAACAGCAACAGGTTTTTTTGTTTTTATTTTTTCTAGTACCGGGGATTGAACTTGGGACCTTGCACTTACCGGGCAGCCTAGATGCCACTGAAGCAACAGGTTTTTAATAACATCTGCACAGTGCCTGATACAGATACTTAGTATATAGGGTAGGCTTGTTTGTTTGTTTGCTTGTTTGTTTTTTCCTAAATCCCCAGCCCTAGGGTAGGAATTTTTTATGAGCACTTTACATTACCTTTGCTGGCCTGAATCTTTAAAATGGAGATAATAATTTCACCTACTTCAAAGGGTTGTTGTGAGAATTATATGAGCTGACACACATAAGGCATTGTAAATGATGCTTAGCTCATTGTAAAACACCATTAAAAGTGCTCGTTAAATAAAAACTGTATTGTTATTGTTCGTTGAGCAGGATGAGCCCCATTTACAGCTAAAGAGACTGAGGTTCGGCAAAGGCAGAGGGTCTCCCCCAGAGCCAGAGCTGGTTGGTGGTTGAGTTGGGTCTGGACCTCCAGCTCAACCCCCCAACACTGTGTGACCCCCACCCCCATACAATGCTAAGGAACCTGCGGGCAGTCATCTCCCCACTCTAATTGGAATAATAATAATAGTAATGCTGACTTCCCAGAGGGACCGCAGGGATCCCCCAGCCCTTGTATGTGAAAGAGCCCCATTGTAAGGGACTCCCTCTTAATCGCAGTGTCATTAGAGGCCATGTTCATGTGCAAAGTGGGTTCTTCACTTTTCATTTTTAACAGAACAGCCGGGCCCCTTGGTTTTCTCCTTTTAGAAACCCAGTTGAACTATTTTTTTTCTAATGTGCCTTGCTGGGCAATACATACACTACACGTACCTGGAATCTGACCAGGTAGTATTCATCAGTGGCTTTTTTTCCATTTATTTGTTTTTCAAGGCAGAGGTAGTACACAGGGCCTCATGCAGTCTAGGCAAGCAGCTGGCCACTGAGCTACACCCTGTCTCTCCTTGTTGACTTTAATTCATTGCCACAATGAGCAAACTGGGTGCAGGGAACGCCTCCATCCCAAATTAGGCGTCAATAAATGTTTGTTCCCTTGAAACTCTGGCTCATTACCATCTCACATCCAAAGTCAGTCGAACCAGCAAGTACTCTTGTACCTGCCCCCCCCCTTAAACAGTCTTGCCTTGTAGTTCAGAGTGGCCTTCAACTGGCTATGTAGCCCAGTCTGGCGATCCTCCTGCCTCAGCCTCCTAAATAATCCTCAGCCGGGATTATAGGTGTGTACCACCACAGCTGGGTTTCCCTTATAGTTGGATGCTTAGGCTTGACCTTGGAAAAGGAAAAGATGACTGGGGAAGCAGCTTGGAAGCCTCAGTTCTGTTCTCACTGAGGGACCTTGAACAAGTGTCTCCTCTGGGTACCTGCCTCCTCCATGCTCACACGAGGCAGAAGACAATATGAAGTGAGGTCCAAACTCCAGTGTCATCCTTGAGTCCTCTCTGTTGCCTGGATTACGGTCCCAGATTTGCTATAGGTCCCTCGCAGAGTGCTGGGAGTGCCCCAAAAATGCACACACACCCCCATGGTGCCTTCATTGTCCAAGGCCCAAGTTGACAATTCAGACTGCTGAACCTCTGTCTGTCTTTCAGGCCTACTCAGTCTGGTTCTCCCTCCTCCCCCAGTGGGGTTTACCCCCACACTAAACCTGCTGACCACTGTACTCTCTCTCTCCTTCCTAGCATTTACTGCTTTTCAGTGTGTCTGTGACTCTTCACAGAGTGTGTGTCTACTTTATTAGAAGGCAGCAGTCTCTTTTTTTTTTAATTAAAAAATGTTTTTTCGTAAGTTTATTGGTACATTTTAGGTATATGATACAGTTACATTTATCATGGAGAACTTGTACCAAGCAATCTCTTATTCACTGTTGTATCCCCAGCACCTAGCACAGGGACTGGCACATAGTAGGTGCTCAATAAATATCTGCTGCCTTAATGAATAAAAGGATGCCATTTTTTCAGATAATGCTAATAGTCTAGAAGGAAAAATGCTCCAGGTGACCCACTGCTCCCCAGTTACACCTCAGGTTGCGTTCACAGCACCCAGCAGGGATATGCACTGCAGTCCAGGGGGGCCAGGCCAGGCATTCACTTTATAATCATTCTAAAAAGAAAAACAAAGCAGACAATAGAGATCTGAGGCCTCATTTTCTCAGGCAAAGCCATTCCTCCATGAATTTGAAATGAAGGCTGAGATTTCCGAAAGGCATTTTACCCCTGCCCCAAAACTAGAAACTGCCAAAGAGCCTTCTGAGAAAACAAGTTTCTAGAGGTGACAGCCTTAATGTCCTTTGGAGTTTAAAAATATGTAAACCTCACCCCCAAGAATTCTGAAAAAAAAAAGTATGCCTTGAAATTTTATCTCAATAAAAATCTTGAAATTTGGAAGTTGTTTTTTTTTTTTCTTTCTTTTTGGAGAGAGGGCCTCAGTAGGCAGCGCTGGGCTCACTATGAGGCAAATGTTCGGTGATGGGGGGAGATTTTTGAACAAGCAAAGTCATCACCAAAGCCTACGCATTACTCAGAAAATTGGAACTTATCCTTTAAGTCCAAAAATAGAGGATTCTTTTTGATGGGAAGAGAGAAACTAGAATAGAATTGACTCTTTCCCCTGGCTGCCGAGAGCCCCTTTGAAAGCTAATCGATAGTCCCTCCACCACCACACCGCCCATGTTGGTGTTCGTACCTGACCTGGGCCTGACTTACTCTGTTTGTTCTTGAGCCAGGGAGACAAAACACTCACCACTGAGCTACACGCCAGCCCCATCTTGTCTCTTTTAATCTCATTTAATCAGGAACGATCCCCCAGACTTTGTCAGTGACTTGCTTGACATAGATGTCAAGGGTCTGAGCCAACTGTTATTTTCGTATTTTTCTGTGATTTTAAAATACAGGTGCTAATATCGAAGATTAACATAAGAATAACAATAATAATAACATGAAAATATCCATCCTGTTTTTCAGCTCTTGTATTTTTTTTTTGGTTTTTTTGTTTTTGTTTTTGTTTTGTTTGGTTTGGTTTGGTAGAAAGAAGACCCGGGGCTTGTCCGTTCTGTGCAACTGCTCAGGCAGTGTTTGATGCTAATGTTTTGAAGTCTGTGTCAGGACCCCGCTTCTGATATTGCTGAGTCTCTGTGCGTTGAAAAATACTGGGTGAAGGGGACGCAGGACAGGGGATCTGGGTTATTTCTTACAACTGGATATGAAATACAATGATCTCAAAAGTTTTGTTTTTTGAATGCCCTTTGGCATTCGGAGTGTGTGTGTGGCGGGGGCAGACCTTTCACCTGGGGAAAACTTGGCCCCTGGTGAGAGTCTCAGCAGGGACCCTCAGTGTGGAGAAACTGCTTCCTCACTACCTCCTTTCACCTGCAGGGAGGGGAGGGGTGTGGAGTGGGGACTCTTGCATGGCCCTCCACGGGGACATTTTAAAGTGAATGAAGGGAGCGTGGTCCCTCATTAAGTCTCAAATGGGCGGAGGTTCTCTGGGAGGCCCGGCCCCGGCCTGCATTTCCTGCTACTGTTAGCGCGTCAGCCATAATCGCAGCCCCTTCCTTTGTCTGAGTGTGGATTCTGACTATCTTTAGAAATGAAATACTTTTCCGTTTTGTTTTTGTTTGTTTGTTTGTTTGTACCAAGAATCAAACTCAGAACCTTGCACTTGCGAGGCAGGCGGCGGAACCGCTGAGCTAAATCCCCAGCCCAATTTTTTCTTTCTTTAAAGCTAATAGTCCAGGAGCAATAGGTACAGAAGATACACTAGAGAACTTCCATTGTTTTCCCCTCTACGCACAGACCTATGATGAAGGGGATTTTGTTGGTTTAAGGTGGGGGTCTCACTACACTGCCCAGGCTGCTCTGTATTCAAGGGATCTTTCCAATGCCATCTCCAGAGCGCTAGGACTGATACCATGCCGGGCTGCTAAAGTTTATTTTATTTGTCTCAAAATATTTTATTGTACTGTACTCAACAGAACCAGTCTGGCCCATCCTCCCATGTTTCATGCGCTGGTGCTTCTTTTACACTGTCGTGCATGTAGGTTCTCCTGGGCTTCTTTCACGAGTGCTCAGTGTCTCACATTTGAAGACTTACATTGGTGTCCTTTCTTTTCAATCCATGTCTTTGACTTGGCTAGAAACATAGCAGAAGCTTCCACACGAGCAGATACAGCCAATCTAGTAATTTTTATATTTTTCAGTCTGTGATTTTTTTTTTTTTGTACCAGGGATGGAACTTGGGTCCTTTTGCTTGTAAGGCAGGTGCCAGAACCACTGAGCTAAATCCCCAACCCCTTTTCAGTTCAAACTTATAGTAATTTTTATTTTGTTTTTTGGTACCTGGGATCGAACTCTGGTCTTTGTGCTTGCGAGGCAGGCACTGGAAGCACTGAGCTAAATCCCCGGCCCAACTGACAGTAATTTTTATATTTTTCAGTCCAAACTGATTCCTGACTCTGTATAACCATCCTTTATTTGTTTTATGTAATTTATTCCAGGGGAACTTGCTAAGCCTTCTCACAGGCCTAATGTGTTCTGGGGCAACACATTGCTGCCAAAGGAAACACATTTTCTTTCTCCTTTGTCTTCTTCTATTTTTTTTGTTTGTACCAGGGGTCGAATTTGGGACCTTGTGATTTCCAGGCGGATGGCAGAACCATTGAGCTATATCCCCAGCCCTTGCAGTGTGAGATGTGATATAAACCTAGCATGAATTCTTTTCCTTTTTTTTTTTGTTTTTGTTTTTTGAGACAGGGTCACTATGTAGTTGAGATTGACCTGGAACTCACTGTGTAGCCCAGGCTGGTCTCAAACTCACAGCGATCCTCCTGCCTCAGCCTGACAGCCCAAGGACCAGTAATGGGGATGAAGTAGTTAAGTGAAATGGGAAAGTCCCAAATATGCAAAAGCAAGTCACAGAAAACCCAGTGACATATGTTGTAAGAAATGATAGGCCTGGGATTTAGCTCAGTGGTTCTGCCGCCTGCCGCCTGCCTCCCAAGCACAACGTCCAGAGTTCAATCCCCGGTACAAAAACAAAAACAAAAACAAAAATAAAAAAGGACTGATAGACAAAAAGAAAAAAAGAGAGGTGTCTGAACCCCAACACCACAAGAGGAAAAAAAAGACTGGCAACCACTACTGTCACCCTGTTACTACTCTGTTGGGTATCAATTTCAAGTGAATTGTTTGGGGTACTGGGGATCGAACTCGGGCCCTTGTGCTTGCAGGACAGGCAGCAGAACCACTGAGTCAAACCCCTGGCCCATTTTCAAATGAATTCTTAAAAAAAAAAATACAGTATTATCTCTCAGTTCACCAACACTTCTTTGGGCCAGGGATTTAGCTCAGTGGTTCTGCCACCTGCCTTGCAAGCACAAGGTCCTGAGTGTGATCCCCGGTACAAAAAAAATGTTTCTGCACCAAAAAATATTTTAGCCAGGAGTGGTGGCACATGCCTGTAATCCCAGCACTCAGGAAGTTGAGGCAGGAGGCACACCCCAAGTTTGAGGCCAGCCTGGGCTACATAGCAAGACCCTGCCTCAAAAATAAGTAAATAATCACAAAGTTGCCCAGCCCAGGCTTGAGATTTCTATCCTCCTGCCTCAGCCTCTCAGAGTGCTGAGTTTATAGGCATCCACCACTGCTCCCAGCTTCAAGAATTTCTTTTTTTTTTGTATGTGTGGTACCAGGGATCAAACTCAGGACCCTGCGCTTGCAAGGCAGGCACAGTGCCACTGAGTTAAATCCCTGGCAAGAATGTTTCTTTCTTTTTTTTTGTGATACTGGGGATAGAACTTGGGTCCTTGCACTTGTGAGGCAGGCTCTGGAACCACTGAGCTACATCCCCAGCCCTGTTGCTCCTTTTTTTTTTTTTTTTTTGGTACCAGGGATCGAACTCAGGACCTTGTTCTTGTGAGGCAGGCGGCGGAACCACTGAGCTAAATCCCCAGCCCTGAGAATGTTTTTTAAAAATAATTTTAATAACCACATGTGGTGGTGCACACCTGTGATCGCAGAACTTGAGAGGCTGAGGCAGGAGGATTGCTGTGAGTTTAAGGCCAGCCTTGGGCTACAAAGTGAGACCCTGCTTCAAAAAACAAAAATGCTTTTTTTTTTTTTTTTTGAATGTAACTCAATGGTAGTATTCCCCTCAGTTCAATCCCCCAGTACCAAAAAGTAAAAAAGAAAGTTAACAGGGCCAGAGATTTAGCTCAGTGGTTCTGGTGCCTGCCTCACCAGCGCAAGGACCCAACTTTGATCCCCGGTACCAAAGAAACCAACAACAAACAAACAAACAAAAAAGAAAGTTAACAAAAAAGAAAAAAAAAACCTTATCACAGGGGCATTTCATTTATTTATTTTATTTTTAATTTTATTAGTACACATTTGCAGGACATGCAGTTTATACTCATCTTGGTGATTACATGGTTACACGTACATATACAGCTTATTTCCTTTTTTAAAAAATCTCCTCCTTTCCTCCCCTTCCTTCTCTCCTCCAATTTTCCTATCCCATTTCTCATTTTTGTTGCCACTAATAATCTTAGCTCATATTATGGCATATAATGTGAACAAAACTTTAATGCTTAAAGATATAAATAAATATAATGTCCTGAAAGGGTTCTTTTAGAAAAGAATAGCAGGATATGGTAGTGCATGCCTGTGATCCCAGCACTCAGGAGGCTGAGGCAGGAGGATTACCCCCAAGTTTGAGCTACATAGTGAGTCCAGGGCCAGCCTGAGCTACATAGCAAGACCTTGTCTCAAAAATAAATAAATCCATTAATTATTAATTAATTTAAAAAAATTTTTTGGTACCAGAGATTGAACTTGGGACCTTACGCTTACGAGGCAGGCAGTGGCACCACTGAGCTAAATTCCTGGTCCTAGAATTAATTTTTTAAAATATTTGGGCTGAGATGTAGCTTAGTGGTTTGGAGCCCTAACACTAAAATAAAAATTCCTGGATGGTGAATATGGACTATGGGTCCTGTCTCTGAGTCTGTGGCCTGAAGGTTTTCTTTCTTGCAGGCACACGGGACTTTGCCTGTGCCCTGTACACATCCTGAAAACACCTTGTACTTCTTGGCATTAGTTAACAGTATCACACATACCTGAGTGTCACATGTGTTTTTCTGCCTCTCTGAATGAACTCAGGCTTCTTAGAGACCAAGTACTGCATCTAGTTTTGCCCTCATGGTGTCTTCCCCACAGCAGGTGCCCAGTATTTGTTAACTGAATGTGTAAGTGAAACAACAGCTAGAGGAGATGGGCTAGGCCTCTGGGTAGGAGACTCCATACCTTTCCAGAAGAGATTTTCAGGGAAGGGCAGCAGCAAAAGTCTGTCTCTGAAGGTCAGCGGATCCTCTCTAGCACATAAGGCCCCCAGCCTCTGTATCTAGGTACCTACCCCTCCATAACCTCAAGATAGACTCAGGGTGAGGTGTAGCTCCTGGGCTTTGGGGTCAAGTCCTACATTTCAGGGAACATGCCTCCATTTTCTCATCTGTCCAAAGGAGTTTAGAATAATGTCCACCTGGGGAAGGAGAGTCCCAGGGAAGAGAGCAAGTGCCTTAAAGACTTTGAAGGCAAGCGGGTTATGCTGTTGCATGTCTGTAATCCCAGCGCTCAGGAGGCTGAGGCAGGAGGATTGCCTGGAGTTCAAGGGTAGCCTAGGCTGTATAGTGTGTTTGAGATCTACCCGAACTACATAGCTACAACTACAAGACCCTCAAAAAAACAAAATCAAGGGCCAGAGATTTAGCTCAGTGATTCTGCTGCTTTCCTTGCAAGTGCAAGGTTCCAAGTTTGATCCCTGATACCAAAAAAAAACAAAACAAGCAAAAAACCAAAATCAAGGGGCTTGGGATTTAGCTTAGTGCCACTGTGTCTGCCATGCAAGCACAAGGTCCTGAGTTTGATCCCAGGACCCTCCCCTCCAAAAAACAAAAAGGGCAGGGGATTAAGGGCAGGGGAGTTAGCGCAGTGGTTCCATCGCCTGCCTTGTAAGCACCAGGACCCAAGTTCGATCTCTGGTACCAAAAAACAAAAAAACAAAAAACAAAAAACAAAAAAACTAAACAAAAAAAAGCAAAATGAACAAGCCCCAAATATAACTTAGTGAGACTCTGTCTCAAAATAAAAAATAAACAGGGCTGAAGATGCAGCTCAGTATGAAGGCCCTGGGTTCAACCCTCCAGTACCAGAAAAACAAAAACAAAAAATTTCCCCTCAGCCTCCTGCCCCTATCATGCTTCTCATTTTCACAGCCTTTTGAGTAAACTTGGATGGATTAGATTTTTCTACCCGAGAGGTTCTCAAAGCACAGTTCCTGTAAATTTGTGGGACTCCACATTGGGCCCTTGTGTTCAGAGACTGGGGGCAGGGCCCAGTAATTGGTATAGTACAGAGCCATCCAGGTGACTTTTCCTAGGGACTCTGAGTTTGAGACCGTCAGCTTTCCTCTGAGGTAAACTCTCAGACCAGTACGCTGGCCGGCTTGGTTTCCTTCCCTTTGCCCTGTGGGCTGATATCGGGTCCGGGTGCCACAGGTACTGGCTACAGGCTGGGGGTGTAGCTCAATGGTAGAACATTGGCCTTAAATGCGCAAAACCCTGGGCTCAGTCTTCAGCACCAACAAAAAATAAAATATAAATATAAATAAACACATG
>NW_022900934.1:25710527-25710923 GCF_012274545.1 Fukomys damarensis
ACATTTTAAAGTATATAAAGAAAATATTAATGAACATATAATAACAATAGTGATGGGCTGGGGGTGTAGCTCAGGGGTAGAGCACTTCCCTAGCATGCTTGAGACCCTGGGTTCGATCCCCAGTGCCATAAGAAAAAATATTAAATATGATTATGACGGTAGCAACCAGTCATTGATTGAACACTTTTGGGGAAAGAACTTTCAGCAGCCACCGCCAAGGATCATTTTGCAGACAGCGAAACCGAGGCTCCGGACGCCAAGCGCTTTCTCCGGGGTACTCTGGCCTTAGACCTGGTAGGGAACCGCGCGCTTGTCCGCGACACCGGAACACCCCACCCGGTGCACCGGGACGGCTGGGAGCGCGCGGCGGCGGCTGCGGCGGCTGTGGCGAAAGTG
>NW_022900934.1:25711038-25713797 GCF_012274545.1 Fukomys damarensis
GGGGCGGGGCGGGGGCGTCCAGGCTGCGGAACCTGGGGTGCACTTGGAGAGTGTGAGCTGGGCTGGGAAGGGCCTGCGGGCAGTGGTGTCTGAGGAGAGTTCCAGGGGCTATCAGGGACTTCTGGGGAGTCCTGGGACGAGGACAGTTTGTGGGGTCCTAGAAGAGGGACTGAGGGGAGACCGTGGCGAGGCTGAGGTGTGAGGAAGAGACCAACGGAGTGGGGGCGCTGAGGGAGTTTGGGGGAGCAATGGAGTCCAGACAGACGTGTTTGTTGGCTGTGACCAAGGAGAGGCTGAGCCCAGCAACCCAGGGGCCCAGGGAAGCCTGGTGGGGACAGGAAATCTGGAGATCTAATGAGTGTCAGTGATGACCAGGCCCCCAGTAGGGCTTCGGGCCGCCCTGGAAGGGTTAGGACAAGGCTGGGACCACCCCTCCACGCAGGCACTTGTCACAAGTGCCCGGAAATCCCCAGGCAAAAAAATCACAAGCACAGTGGAGGACCAGGCCTCAGTGGTGGGAGAGCTGGCAAAGCTTCCTTTTCCCTATTAAGACTGCATGTGGCATTCTGCCTGCCTGCTATTTGGGATGCTGCCTTCCTTACTTTATTTTATTTTCTTATTTGAGACAGTGTGTTTCAGTGTAGTTCAGGCTGGACTGGAAGTTACTATGTTACCCAGGTTGTCTTTCAACTTGCTTCGAATCCTCCTGCCTCAGCCTCTCCAGTGCTGGGATGACAGGTGTGTGCCACTACGCCCAGCTCAGGGATGCCTCTTTCCAAAGATCCATGCCCAGCTTCTCACCTACCACTGTAAAGATACATATTGTTTCCCACAGTGGATTATAACTTGCCAGGAGATTGGACCCCTCTCTTTTTGTCTCATTATCCCCTACAGCTATGCACACGTGTAGTAATAGGCCTTGCTGATGAATAAAAAAACAAGTTTTTTGGGCTGGGGATTTAGTTCAATGGCACCCTGCCTGAGTTCTATCCATGGTACCAAAAAGCAAAAAAAAACAAGTTTTTTCATAAAGTAGTGGTAAGGAGGATTACAATGCCAAGCATGATCTAAGCCTGCATTGTCCGATAAAAATAAGTTGCATTAGGGGCCAGGGATTTTTAGCTTAGTGGCACCATACCTGCCTCATAAGTGTAAAGAGTTCAATCCCTGGCACTGTGGAAAAAAAGAAAGGAATAAGTTGCAGCCATGTGCAGTGGCAGACGTAGGTGGTAATCAGAACACTTTTAGAGGCTGAGGCAGGATTTTAGCTTAGTGGCGCCATGCCTGCCTAGCAAATACAAGGTCCTGTGTTAGATCCCTGGTACCCCCCAACAAAAAAATTCATGGCCAATCAGGTATGGTGGTGCACGCCTGTAATCCCAGCAGTTGGGAGGCTGAGACAGGAGGATTGCCATGAGTTTGAGGCCAGCCTGGGCTACATAGTGAGTTTAAGGCCAGCCTGAACTACACATTGAGACCCAGTATCAACCCCCCCACTAAAATGTGACCAGCTTGGGCAAGTTACTGAAACTCTATCTCATAAAAATAAAAAGAGGGCTGAGGATTTAGCTCAGTGGTTCCAGTGCCTACCTTGCAAGTTCAAGGACCCAAGTTCGATCCCCAGTACCCATAAATAAATAAATAAATAAATAAATAAATAAATAAATAAAGCTCAGGGCCCAGGGATGTGACTCAGTGGCACCATGCCTGCCTGGCAAGCAAGGTCCAAATAAATAAATTAAAAAATAAAAAGAGGGCCGGGGATTTAGCTCAGCGGTTCAGTGGCCTGCCTTGCAAGTGCAAGGACCCGAGTTCAATCCCTGGTACCAAAAAATAAAAATTAAAGAATAAATAAAATAAAAAGAGCTGGTTGGGGATATAGCATAGTGCTCCCTGGGTTCAATCCCCAGTACTAAACTAAAGTAAACTAAACTAAGAAATTAAGACAAAAATTTCAACATAAGGCCAGAGATTTAGCTCAGTGGTTCTGCTGCCTGCCTCACAAGCACAAGGTCCCAAGTTCAATCCCAGGTATCAAAAAGGAAAAAAAAAGCGGGGGGCCAAGGATTTGGCTCAATGGTTCTGCCACCTGCCTTGCAAGCACAAGGACCCGAATTCGATCCCCAGTACCCCCCAAAAAAAACCCACAAAAAAAAGCTCTTCCCAAGGGAACAACAAAATTGCCGGGTGTAGTGTGCATGCCTGTAATCCCAGCACTCTGGAGGCTGAGACAGGAGGATCTCGGTGAGTTCGAGACCAGCCTGAGCTACATAGTGAGTTCTACGTCAGTCTCAACTACATAGTGAGACCCTGTCTCAAAAAACAAACAAACAAAAAAAAAGAAAAATTGTAAGAGCTGGGGGTGTAGTTCAGTGGTAGAGTTGTTTTTGTTTTGTTTTTGTACATGTACATGATATATCTTGCTTCTTTTTTTCCCATTTCCCCCTCCCTTTGACCCTTCTTCCTCTCTGTATTTACAAAAGCTGATTTTTCATGTCTGTTACATTTGTTTTATATAGTTGGGTGCACTGCTATTTGATGCATATATTTTTTTGATTGTTACCTCTTCCTCTTGGATTTTTCCCTTTACAGGGATGTAGTGACCTTCTTTGTCTACCTTAATCAGTCTTGGTTTGAAATCCACTTTGTCTGCAAGTAGAATTGCTACTCCTATTTTTTTCTGAGTTCCTGTCACTTGGAATATTGATTTCCAGCCTTTGGCTTTCAGTCTGTGAATTTCTTTCCTTTTTTTTTTTTTT
>NW_022900934.1:25713885-25717939 GCF_012274545.1 Fukomys damarensis
CGCCCTTTGATTTTTTTTTTTTTTTTTTTTTTTTTTGGTACCAGGGATCAAACTCAGGACCTTGCGCTTGCAAGGCAGGCAGTGGAACCACTGGGCTAAATCCCCGGCTGTAGCTCCTTCTTCTTGATCCATTCTGCTAGTCTGTTTCTTTTGATTGGTGAATTGAGACCACTTACATTGATGGTTAAACTGAAATGTATTGACTTATCCTCCTCATTATTTTCCTATTTTTGGTTCCTCTTTTTTTTTTTTTTTTTTTTAATCTTATTGAGCTTATTGGTACTTTTAATGTATACAGTGCAGTTACATTCTTCCCTGGGATCTTGTACCTTTACATGACAGATCTTGGTTCTCATTTTTTCCCCCATACCCCTGCCCTCCTTTCACCCCCTTCACCCTCTCCTATTTACAAAGACTTCGTTCCCATTTTTTCCTTTTCTCATATTATTTCTTGTCTCTTATTTCCTTTCCCACTTCCCCTATTATTGGTTACCTTTTTTTACATCCCTCTGTTTAATTGCTTGCCTTGCCTGGTGGATTCATTATGTTGGGGTTCCTGGAGTTGTATTCCTTGTAATCTCTTTCCAGAATGTCTTTCAGAACATTTTGGAGCACTGGTTTGGTGGTCATGAATTTCTTCAGGTGTTCTTTGTCATGGAAGTATCTTTTTTCTCTATCAATTTTGAAAGATAGTTTTGGGTTTTTTTTTAATTTTTTGGGGGGGGTACCAGGGATTGAACTCAGGACCTTGCACTTGTGAGGCAGGTGGTGGAACCACTGAGCCAAACCCCTGGCCCCTTGAAAACTAGTTTTGCAGGTACATCAATCTGAGTTGGAAGTTGTTTGCTTTTAGAGCTTGAAATACTTCACTCCAAGCTTTCCTTCACTTAAGAGTTTATGTTGAGGTCTGCTATGATTCTGATAGGCTTCCCTTTATAAGATGATCTGTTTCTTTTCTCTAACAGTTTTTTTTTTTTTTTTTTTTTTTTTTTTTTTTTTTTTTTTGTATCGGGATCAAACTTGGGTCCTTGTGCTTTCGTTGAAGGCTGCAGAACCACTGAGGTAAATCCCCAGCCTCTAACAGCTTTTTTTTTTCTTCTGGTACCGAGGATCAAACTTAGGATGTTACACTTGCAAGGCAGGCAGCAGAACCACTGAGCTAAATCCCCAGTCCTAACAGCTTTTATATTCTGTTCTTATGTTGAATTTCTGGAATCTTTATTTGTTTGTTTGTTTTGATTTTTAGTACTGGGGATTGAACTCAGCACCTTGTCCTTGCTAGGCAGGCTGCAGAACCACTGAGCTAAATCCCCAGCCCTGGAATCTTAAATATTATATGCCATGGTATAGATTTTTTTTTAAATCATGGCTAATTAGAGTTGTGTATGCTTCATTTATCTGTATGTCAAATTCTTTTTCCCTGCTTGGGAAGTTTTCTGCCAATACTTAGGGTTAGGGTTAGGGTTAGGGTTAGGCTGTGAAGAAGTTTTTTTGTATGTCATTTGCGCTATCTCCTGTTTTTTCATTGACTCCAATCAATCTTATGTTATTCTTCTTTACATCATCTAGTAGCTGTTGGATTGATTTTTTTTTTTTGGTCCCTTGCAATTTTTAACAGATCTTTCTTTTCATGATCACTAATCTCAATCCTGTCTTCTGTATCTGATACTCTGTCCTCACCTTGACTCATTCTGCTGCATATATGTTCAATGGAATTTTTAATCTGGATATCTGTTTGAATCTGTTTCATGGATTCTGTTTCTTTCCTGTATTGTGCATTTATGGTTTCTATCAATTTCCTAAGCTCTATTTTTTTTCTATCTGTATCTGCTGTAGAGTCACTATTCATGTCTTTCATTATGGTCATCATCTCTGTAGTTATCTGAGACCCTTTTTTTGCGGGGGTACTGGGGTATGAACTCAGGACCTTGTGCTTGCAAGGCAAGTGTGGTGCCATTGAGGTAAATCCCCTGCCGTCTGAGAGCCTATGTCTGATTTGATTTTTTTTTTCTATAGCCTCATACATCTGCTTTGTTACTTCTGCTGTTACCACATCAGAGAGTCCAGGTGGGTGGGTTTCAAATTGTTCTGCCTCATTGTTCCCTGGGTTTGGCTTTGGAGAGCTGGAAGTTTGGGGTTACATCTAGCTTAAATGTCTTCTTTTCTTTTCTTTTTAGTTTAATTCCTTGGCTGATGCTTGTAAATTGCATGTGGCAAGTAGCTTTATTGCTAGTATTTAGAACTCTTAGGAAATGACTACTTTTTTAAAAATCTTTTTGGTACCAAGGATAGAGCTTGGGACCTTGCACTTGCAAGGCAGGTGGTGAAACCACTGAGCTAAATTCCAGCCCTGAAATTACTTCTCAGAGGTGTCTTCCAGATGTAGCTGGCTATTGGGTTTTGAGTCTGCTGCAAGATCTTACCTCTTCAATTTATTGGGGATGAGAAGTTGCTGCCTATTTGGCCTAGCCCCTGGTTCTTCGGCATTGACCTACAGTGTTGTTTATGATCCTTAGACAATCTCAGTGTTTTCATACCAGGAAGATCAACTGATGAGAACAATTATGTCACTTAGCTAAAGTAGTCCAATAAGAAATAACAACAGCATCAACCACAGCCTAGAAAATGACAAACTGTGGTAACTATTGGTTTGCCACCTTTAACAGAATGAACTAGATTTGTGGTTATACAACAAAATCTTTAAAAAAACAGAATATTGTATACAGTAAATATGTCCTTGGTGTGGTAATTTTACCCTCAGGGAAAAATTTTTTTTAAAGGTATGGGAAAAATAGAGACATAGAAGGAGAGAAAGATATTAGAAGCAAGGCTAGAGGATTATGGAAGATTATTCAGACTTTAGGGAACTAGTGAAGAAGACAAGAGAGAAAGAACAAAGAGAGAAATAAAAATAGGTGCAGACCAGAATAGCAACAGCAACAAAATCCTAGAAACAATGTTCACACTTATATAAAAACAAGAACAAGCCAAGCCTGATGGCACATGGTTATAATCACAACATTGAGGAGGCTAAGCCAGGAGGATTGCCATGAGTTTGAAGCCAACCTGGACTACATAGTAAGTTCAAGGCCAGCTTAGGCTATATAGCCATATTGTCTCAAAAAATTTTTTTTAACTAATCAAAAAAAAAAATGTCCGCTTCAAGATGTGTCTCTGCTGTCACTGGTAGATGAATTATGCACACAGAGCCCAAATCTGTACTGATTAATCCCAACAAGCCAGCCGTAGTGGATAAACCTAGCAAGGCTGCATCTTTAGTTGTGAAGCTCAGGCTGATTTCTGCCTATGAGGCTGGAAACTGATTTGTTCAGCCTGCAACAACCCGTGTCTCCTGCCGGTTTGAACTTGGCTCCAGCCCACAGCTGCTCTGAGTTCCGAGCTCAGTTGCCCCCTCCGAGATGGCTACTAACCCTCTCCTGGGGGATGTCTGAATCCAAATAACTCACCAGCCACTGCAGTCTGCTGTGTGCACTGCTCCATGCCACTGGTATGTTTCTCTGTGGAGGCTTCTGGGGTTGCTAGTGCATCTGCAGGTTTGAGCTGCCTTTCCTGCAACGTCCTTCTTCTGTGGTGAAGTTTCTCTCCACACTCCCTCTGTGGGCTTCAGTTCTAGCTTTAGATCCTTGCTGGGTCCTGGGGATCCACTTCCTTCCTCTTCCTCTCATTGTTATGTTCTGGTGTCTGGACACCAAATGTTGGAATGGCTGGTTCTTTACTGTTCCCCACTCTACCATCTTCCCAGAAGCCGTAGAGTTCTTGTCTGTCATGCACAAGGCCCTGAGTTCAATCCCCAGTAACACATAAATACAGTAAGTAAATAAATAGAAAAACAAATGGGAGTTAGTTGTTTTTTGTGTGTTTTCTTTTGTTTTGCGGTACCAGTGATCAAACTCAGGACCTTGTGCTGGCAAGGCAGGTGGTGACACCACTGAGCTAATTCCCTGGCCCTGTTTTTTTTTCTTTTTTTTTTTAACTTCTTTCAGATAGGGTCTTGCTGTGTAGTTCAGGCTGGGGTTTTTTTTTTTTTTTTTTT
>NW_022900934.1:25718096-25718697 GCF_012274545.1 Fukomys damarensis
ATTTCCATTTTTTCAGTCTCTTATATTTTTTTCCTCTCCCTCCCTATTACCTTTCCCCCACCCTTCCCACTTTCCCTACACCTTTAGCCCTTTACTACCTATTTCACATTATTAATTATCTCATTAGGATCCTGTGTACTATTATAGTTTTTCACACCAAAGAAACTATTTGGTATTTCAGTTAAAGAAATCTCTGTATGAACATTAAAAATAGGGAATCCTAAAATAAAACTAAAAAGGAAAGTAAAAGAGAAAAGGCAGTGATATAACTTTAAAATAATCCTTAATTCTGGAGATGAAAATGGAAATGAACATATTTAAGTTGCTTCTTGCTCTTATAGTCTTATCTTATTATTTTTTTCATTATTTAGAGAATATTTTATTAGTTTCTGTAATCAAACCCACATACATATGACCTTACGTATTTAGTATGATGTGTTACCCCTATACACGTGGAAAAAAAATAAAAAATAAAAATAAAATAAATTAACATTTCTAGACCAGTATGGCTGTCCATTTCTGTACAATGCCAACTCAACACAGTAAATTGGGATGATTTTTTCCAAAGTTGGTAGCACTGTTAAAGTTTCCCAATTCCCAA
>NW_022900934.1:25719167-25723887 GCF_012274545.1 Fukomys damarensis
CTGCTATGTATCATAAAGCAGGTACAAGAAATTTTACATTCATAGAGGTATGATACAGTACCGTCCTACATCAATAATACTAGAATCAGTTTTGGTTTGAAATTTACTTTGTCTGCAAATAAGATTGCTACCCCTGTTTTTTTCTGGGCTCCTGTCACATGGAGAATTGTTTTCTATCTTTTCACTTTCAGTCTATGGGCTTCTTTTTGCACTAGGTGTGTTTCTTGTATACAACATATTGTTGGATTTTGCTTCTTATTCCATTTTGCCAGTCTATTTCTCTTGATTGGTGAGTTGAGGCCATTGACATTGCTGGTTATAACTGATATGTACTGACTTATTGACATGTTATTGGCCTTTTGTTGACTCTTTAATTTTTCACCTTCTCCTTTTAATTTCTTGCCTTGCCTATTTGATTTGCTCTGTTGGGCCTCATGGTATTGTTGCCTTCATTGTCTTTTTCTAGGATCTTGTTTAGAATTCCTTGTAGTGCTGGTTTGATATTCATGTAGTTTCTCAGGTGTTCTTTGTCGTGGAATTGTCTTATTTCCCCATCCATTTTGCAAGAGAGTTTTGCTGGATACATCAGTCTAGGTTGGAGGTTGTTCTCTTTCAGTATTTGAAATATCTCATTCCAGGCTCTCCTTGCCCCAAGGGTTTGTGTTGAAAAGTCTGCTTTGATTTTGATGGGCTTTCCTTTGTATGTGATTTGTTTCTTTTCTCTTACTGCTTGTAGTATTTTGTTCTTCTGTTGGGTTTCTGGGATCTTGATTATTATATGTCTAGGTGTAGATTTTTTTTTGATTGTAGCTAGTTGGGGTCCTATATGCCTCACTTATCTGAATGTCAATTTCTTCCCCTGTTTGGGAAGTTTTCTGTCATTAATTCTGCTAACAGCTTTTTAAAGTCATTTGTATTTTCTCCTGCTACTTCATGTATTCCTATCAGTCTTATGTTATTCTTCTTTGCATCATCTAGGAATTGTTGGATCAATTTCTCATGATCCCTTACTGTTTTTAAGAGATCTCTCTTTTCCTGGTCACTGACTGCAATCTTATCTTCTATATCTGAGAGTATCTTCCCATTCTTTTATTCTGTTGCGTACACTTTCAGTGGAGTGTTTAATCTCCTGGATATCTGTTTGAATCTGTTTTATGGATTCCATTTCTTTCCTATGTTGGGCATTTATTTTTTCCATTTCTTTCTTATGCTGGGACTTCATGGCTTCTATCGTGGTCCTGAGCTCATCTATTTTTTTGTCAGTTTCTGCTCTAGAGTCTCAAATCTCGACTTCCATTTTGCTCACTATCTCTATGGTTATCTGGGAAATTATTTCTGTTTTGAATTTTTCTAGAGTCTGATTGATCTGTTTTGTTACTTCTTGTGCTTTGAGTTCAGGGTGTCCTGGTGGTTCACTATCGGCCTTTTCATCCTCACTTGCCCTACTGTTTGCTATTGGTGAACTGGAAGTCTGTCCTTGTGTCTTGCTTGTGTTTTCTCATTTTTATTTTTGTTGTCGGACTGTCCTTGGTTTAATCTCTGGATTATCACCCAAATCTTCCTGATATAGTTGCACCCTAGCTTCTGTGTCTGTAATGACCCACAGACATTCTCATCTTCATAACATCAGAGAAAACAGCTCATCAAATCAACCGCAATGCTTTATCCCAACTGATGCAATCAGCAACACATTAAGATCAAGCACAACTTGGACACTGACCACCTGTGGTAGTCACTAGTCTATCGCCCTTAAATCATTTGAATTAAATTGAAATCAAGAAGCAGTCCAGAACTTGTTTGCAGTGAACAAAATTTCAATATAGTGTATTTACCATTTAATGGCTCAGACAGAGCGAGGATGCAAGACCCCTGGTCTCAGTTAGCTGGTGGCGGAACCCCATGACGCTGACTGACCTCTGACTGCAAGGCCCAGATTGAGTTCCCCAACCTTCTGAATGGTTGAACTCCACAATGTTCTATTACAAGTTTCCCACGCCCTTTCTTTAAAGATGTTCAAAGTTGGGAACTCAGAAATATACCCTTGATGAACACCTCTGCCTCTGCAGAGTGGGTCCAAAGACTGGCACAGTCAGGAGGTCGGAGAGTGCCCCAGGGGGGGGAACACGGATGGATTTATGGGGGTTCAGGGGCACCCACGCAGCTACCTTCCCGGCGCTTGAGTGATGGCAGCTGTGGGGGGAGAAGGCATGGCTCTCCTTCCTGCAGTGGATCGGGGCCCAGGCTACCTCCCGGTGCTTCTGTTTTTGTTTTTTTGAGACAGGGTCTCACTATGTAGTCGAGACTGACCTGGAACTCACTATTTAGCCCAGGCTGGTCTTGAACTCTCAGTGATCCTCCTGCCTTGGCCTCCCAAAGAGTGCTGGGATTACAGGCAAATGCCGCAATGCCCAGCTCATCCACCTGGTCTTGAACTCACTATGTAGCCTAGGCTGGCCTTGAACTTAGAGCAGTCCTCCTGCCTCAGCCTTCCCAGTGCAGGGATAATAAGCATGTGCCACCATGCACGGTTTGTAACTATTTTTCACATGTTCAGCACATCTCAAATTAAACTACAGCCCAGACAGGGATTTAGCTCAGTGGTGCTGCCACTTGCCTCAAATTAAACTACCCCTTTTTGAGTGTTCTTGTGGCTAGTGGACACTGGATTGGACGCTACAGGAAATTCTAACTGCTTTTATCTATGTTAATTTACTGAGTCCTTGTAATCACCTTAATAGGTAGGCAGTATTATAATTTTCGTTTTACAGATGAGAAAACTTAATCAGAGGGCTCTTAAATAAAAATAGCTGTTATGGGCCATAGCTCACTGGTAGAGCACTTCCTAACCTGCACCAGGCCTTGTGTTGATTCCCAGCATGGCATTGAAAAGGAGGAAGAAAAAGCTGTTATGCCAGGCTCTATTTTAAGTGCTTTATGTGTAATAGTACAACCTTAAAAGGTGTGTGCTATTACTATTCCCATTTTACAGAAATAAATGAACCTGCTTAAGGTCAGTCAGCCAGGAAGTAGTGGAGCCTGGAATTCAGGGCCAGATGTCTGACTTCAAAGCCCTGAGAGATAGCTTAGCTTTTACTGGGGATCACTATTCTCTGGAAGACTTCCATTTATAATATAAAAATAATCTTGCTACTACAAGACTTTATTATTATTTTCAGAGTAGGAGATTGAGCCTAGGGCTTTTGCGGTGAATTACATCCCCAGTACTTTTTATTCTTTGTTTTGAGACAAGGTCTTGCTACTTGCTCAGGCTGGGCTTGAGTTTGCCATCCTCCTGCCTCAACTCCTCAGTGCTGGGATTTCAAGCATCTGCCATCACTTCCAGCAAAACTGAAAAAACTGGGCTGGGGATTTAGCTCAGCGGTTCTGCCACCTGCCTTGCAAGTGCAAAGACCCAAATTCAATCCCCGTACCAAAAAAAGAGAAAGAGCAGAGCTTGACTTATTTTGAAACCCACTTTTTACCTTTGCCTATGTTTTTAATACAGAAAGCATTCTCCTGTTAAGCAATTTACCAGTTATTTTGACCATTTTACCTCCTTTTTAGTGGGTATCACAGTTCCAAATACCCACTCCTATTAGCTGAATTTATCTTTTTTTTTTTTTTTGGTCCCGGGAATAGAACACAGGCTCTTGCACTTGTGAGGCAGGCAGCGAAACCACTGAGCTAAACCCCGAGCCCCAAATCAAGGTTTTCTTACTTGCCTGGCCTTGAACTCAACTCATCCTGAGTGCTGTGGTTATAGTCCTATACTACCATGCCTGACTTTTAGGATTTTATTTATTTACTTGTTATTTATTTATGCAGTGCTAGAGATCAAACCCAGGCAAGCACTTTGCAAATTACTGCTGAGCTACACCTCAGCCCTTTTTGTATTATTTTTTATTTTTGTTTTGTTTTGTTTTGGTTTTGGTTTTTTTGATACCAGGAATCAAACTCAGGACCTTGTGCTTTTGCGGGTGTGTTGCTTCTGAGCTGAAACCCCAGCCCTGTTTTTGTTTTTGAGACAGGTCTTGCTATATAGTCCAGGGATAGCCTCAAACTCACTCTGAAACCTAGACTGGCCTCGAAGTCATGGTGATCCTCCTGCCTCAGTCTTCTTGTGGCTGGGATTACAGGTGTGTGCTATGTGCCTGGCTTCTTGTGTGTCTTTGTAGAAACAAACCAGTCTCAATCTGCCAATATGTTTTACAGTTTTCTTTTATGGAGATACAGCTCAGCACCCCAGGAATAATTTGGTTCTTTTACAAAAAAGAAATTAGTGTGTGTGTGTGTGTGTGTGTGTGTGTGTGTGTGTGTATTTGTGTGAGGGGAGCAGAATCTCACTTTATTGCCCAGGCTTTCCTCAAACTCCTGTGCTCAAAGGTTCTTCATTTCTCAGCCACCTGTATACTAGGTCTATGGGTAACCACTATGCCTGGCTCAATTCTTTCTTTTCCTTTCTCTCTTTCTCTCTCTTTCTTTTCCTTCCTTCTCTCCTTCTTTCTTTTTTCGGTACTGAGAATCAAACTTAGGACCTCGTGCTTTCAAGGCAGGCACAGTGCCACTGAGCTAAATCCCCAGCCTCTCTCTCTCTCTTTTTTTTTTACTAGGACTTGAACTCGGGGCCTCTGCCTTGCCAGGCAGGTGCTGCATTGCTGAGTTACTTCCCCCTGGCCCTCAATTCTTTTTTTTTTTTTTTTTTTTTTTTTTTTTTTTTTTT
>NW_022900934.1:25724022-25769071 GCF_012274545.1 Fukomys damarensis
TTTTTTTTTTTTTTTTTGGTACCAGAAATTGAACTCTGGTCCTTGCGCTTGCAAAGCAGGCAATCAAACCGCTGAGCTAGATCCCTTTCCCACCTCCTCAATTCTTTTTGATGCATGTATCCACAATGTTCCTTGAAACGTATGTTCTGTAATGTGTGTGTGTGTGTGTGTGTGTGTGTGTGTGTGTGTGTGTATACCTATTTGTGGGTGTTGAGGATTGAACTCAGGGCCTGGTATTTGCTGAGTATGTGTTCTACCATGAGCCCCATCCCCAACCTTTCATAATTTCTTTAATCAGCCTCCTTTTAATAGACACTTCAGTTGTCTTCAGCTCTTTGAGTGAACAGGGTTTTCAAGGAGCAGTTTTGTGTGTGTCTGGAGCAGATCTGAAGGATATTACTAAGAATTACTAGGGAATTACCAGGTCAAGTGGCATGACCATTTCGACAGTAAGCACAGCCTACAGAAGCGTCTGTTTGCCAGGCTGCCCCCACACACTACTGTCCTCATGGTGGGGCCTGTCTGCTTCCTTGTCCCCTATCAGTGCTGGAACTTCTGTGTTTGCTGTTCTGCTAAGTGAAATTGCTGTCTCTTTGTTTGGCTGATTTGCATCTCTGGTCTGGAATGACCTTGAGCACCTCTTCTAGAGTTACTAAGGAGAATAGTTAAGATTTTGATTTGCGTGGACAGTCATGGGTAGGTGAGTGTTACAAGGAGAGGAAGCTATACAGGGAGAATTATTTAACAATTTTGTGCTGTGCACTTATGTTTTTTAAGATGCTGTGACAATGCAAAACCCTGCAAGGAATTTTCTCTACCAAGTTTGTATTGTTTATCAAGACTGAAGATTCCAGGTGCCCCAGGCAGGGTTTCAGGAGGAGCCTCAGAAGTTGAGAACCCAGCTACCTAGTTCTCTTTCTCTTCCCTTCCTTCCTTCCTCCTTCTTCCTTTTCTTTTGCTCCTGCTATTTAGCCTCTCTTTTTCTCCTCTTCCTCCTCCTGCCTCTTCCCTTACCCCCGACCCCAAAGACTCAGGGTCTTGCACATGCTATAGAATAATTTTGAGTTTTTAAAAAATTGATAAGATTAGGGCCTGGGATTTGGCTCAGTGGTTCCACCACCTGCCTTGCAAGTGCAAGGGCCTAAGTTCATTCCCTGGTATCAAGAAAAAAAATTGATAAGATTATATGCATTCACCATGTACAACGTGGTTTGAACTATATGTACATTGTAAAATGGTTAAATCTGAGAAACAAATACATTACCTTACAGAGTTATCTTTTTCATGTGTTTTGTTTTGTTTTGTTGAGACAGGATCTCAATGAGTAGTTCAGGCTGGCCTCATACACACTGTATGGCCCAGGCTGGCTTTTAACTTGCAGAGATTCTCCTCCTAAGTGCTGGATTACGGGCATGTGCAACTATGCCCAGCCTAAAAACTTTATTTTGGGGCAGGGTCTTGCTAAATTTTCCAGGATGCCCTCAAAACCTGTGTTCCTCACTGTCTTGTGAAATATTGGTTGTTATCTGCCTTTTCCTTTTCTGTTTTAAGGTGCTGGGTCTTAACCCAGGGTCTCACACATGCTGGGCTTGCACTCTACCCCCGTGCTACACCTCAGCCAGTGAGTGCTTGGAAAGGCTTCCTCCACTCCAGCAGATGCTGTGTGTAAGGTGGCCGGTCACACTGGGGAGCAGCTGGGCACTGGGGCTGCTGCAGATCACCAGAGTAAAAAGAATAATATGAAAACTAAACAGTGAATGCCCCCCACCCTTCTCTGTCCTTCCCCACTCCAGCCAGACAGTTTTTCCTCCAGGGGAAGGAAACAGGTATTTCTGGTTTATTTTTTCTTGGCCTAACCATTACCAGAGTGTATTCCTTTTTAGACAGGGTCTTGCTAGGTAGCCTAGAGTGGCCTAGAATTCACTGGATAGCCCAGGCTGGCCACATCATGACCCTTCTGCCTCAGTTTCCTGAGTGCTGGGATTATAGGTGTACTATGTCTGGCTCCAGTTTCTAGCTTACTCCCCACCCCGCCACCCTGACTCAGGGGCCTTTTCACTGAGCTATATCCCAACCCTTTTTATGTCTTGCTAAATTGCCCAGTCCTGAATTTGTAATCTTCCTGCCTTAGCCTCCCAGACTCCTTAGATTGTAGGCACATGCCATACTATACGTCATCATATTATCATTAACTAGAGCATTAAGCATGCTGTATAGTAAATCTTTTTTTAATATAATTTATTTTTTATTTTATTTATTTGTGGTACCGGGGATCAAACTTGGATCCTTGTGCTTGTAAAGCAGGCATCGGAACCACTGAGCTAAATCCCCAGCCTGTAAATCTCTTGATGTTACTACTCGTATTGAAGTGAAATTGTGTGTGTGTGTGTGTGTGTGTGTCTGTATGTGTGTGTTTGTTTGAGGTAGTGCTCAGGATCAAACCTAGCTCCTGCCTGGTAGGTAATAGCACTATCATTAAGCTACATTCCTGGTTCCCGTAAATGTCCTGTTGTCCTTTGACTAATGACTCCCCATGTCATCCTACAACACACTGGCCTCTGATAACCACCATTCTCTCTGTAGTTCTGTTTTTCCAATTTTACGTATAAGTGAGATCATTTAGTAGTATTTGTCATTTAGTGTTTGTCTGTTTCACTTAATGTCCTTCAGATTCATTTATCTTGTTGTAAAGTATTCTATTTTTTTAATGGTTGAGTGATACTCTGTATATATACCCAACATTTTCTTTATCCATTGTGCATACTTAGATTGAATCATATCTTGGCTGTTGTGAGTAGTGCTGTAATACACATAGGAGTAGAGCTCTCTCTGATGCACAGATTTCTTTCCTCTGGATGTATCCCCAGTTCCCACCCTCAACCCCTAACTCCAAGCCTTCCCCATAAGCACTGTCTTGCTGAGCTGCATCACTAGCCTCTTTCAACTTTGTGTGTGTTTGTGTGTGTGTGTATGTGTGTGTGTAGTAGGGATGGAACTCAGGACCTTGTGCTTACGAGGCAGGCAGCAGAACCTCTGAGCTAAATCCCTGGCCCCTGTTTCACTTTTTTGTTTGTTTGTTTGTTTTTGGTACCAGAGATTGAACTCAGGCCCTCACTGAACCACTGAGCTACATCCCCAACCCTTATTGTGGTTTTGATTTGCATTTTCCTGATGACTAGTTATGTTGAACATTTTTTCATATACCTGTTGGCCATTTGTATGTATTCTTTTGAAAAATGTTAATGGGCTGGGATGTAGTTCAGTGGTACAGTGCTTGCCTAGCACGTATGAGGTCCCAGGTTCAATTCCTGGTACTGCCAAAATAAGAAACTAAGGCAGACGTGGTGGCACACACCTGTAATCCCTGCACTCGGGAGTCTGAGGCAGGAGGAACACTGAGTTCAAGACCAGCCTGGGCTACATAGTGAGGTCCAGGTCAGTCTTGACTACATAGTGAGACCCTGTCTCAAAAAAGAAAGAAAGAAACAAAGAAAAAGGAAAACGTCATGCTAGGTATGGTGGTGCACACCTGTAACCCCAACCCTTAGGAGACTAACACAGGAGGATTACAAGTTCCAGGCCAGCCTGGACTATATAGGGAGACCTTGTCTGAAACATTTAAAAAAAAAAAGAAAGGAAAAGACAAATATCCATTCAAGTCTCTTGCCAATATTTAAAATTGGGTTTTCTCCTTTTATGGAGATATTAACCCCTTATCTGATACATTGTTTACAGATATCTTATCCAATTCTTTAGGTGGTCTCCCACCCTGTTGTTTCCTTGAGGTAGGGTCCCTTTCTTGTTGGGAGGGTCTGATGTCTAGGCAGCAGGGTTTTGAGGGATAAGGATGGTTTGGGAAAGTGGAGATAGGGGTAGGGGTCAGTAACAGCCCAAGACCAGATTAGTTGAAGTTCCACTGGAGAAGAGGGAAACGGGGGATGGGACCTGACAAGGTTAAAGTGGAGTCCAATACTAGGCTGAGGCCTACAAATGGAAATGTGGATGGTCAGTAATGAACAGCCCCATTTTTTAGAAGGCCCTGAGTAGCACAGGAAATACAGTCAGAGCTGACAGTTACGCAGATTTGCAGGGGAAAACATTAAAGAAATAAAGGAAAAAATATAGATTGGGGACAATTTTTTACCAGTTCTTGACTGCACATGTTTTTTGTTTATTTTTGAGACAGGGTCTCACTATGTTATCCAGGCTGATCTGGAACTTGCTTCATATACCAGGCAAGGTTCAAACTCAAAGATCCTACTTCTTCAGCCTCCTGAGTGCTGGGATTGATTATAGGTGCCCACCACCACAGGCATTGGTGTTCTGGTTTTCACGACATAGAGTTAGCAGTTATATAATGCTAATACTCAATGTCTTAAATGGTATAGAAAGATGATCCCTGGATCGACATTGGTTAAAAAAGTTTCCAGATAACATTTCCTTAGAATTTAAAATGTATATATTGGCCAGGTATAGTAGTGCATACCTATAATCCCAGCACTCAGGAGGCTGAGACAAGAGGATCACTGTAAATTCAAGGCCAGTTTGGACTACATTGTAAGTTCAAGACTATCCTGAACTACAAAGCAAGACCCTTTCTCAAAACTCCAACCAACCAAATAAATAAATAAATTTTAAAAATTTATATATTCTTTGACCTAGGATACTTTTTTTTGGGGTACAGTATAGGGATTGAACCCAGATTCTTTTTTGGATACCAGGGATCAAACTCAGGACCTTGCTCTTGTAAGGCAGGTGTGGTGCCACTGAGCTAAATCTCTGACCCTTGTTTTTATTTATTTATATATATTTTTTGGTACCAGGGATCAAACTCAGGACCTTGCACTTGTGAGTCAGACAGCGGAACCACTGAGCTAAATCCCTGGCCCCCTTGTTTTTTATTTTTTGAAACAGAGTCTTGCTATGTAACTCAAGCTGGCCTTGAGCTCACAATGTATAGCTCAGGCTGGCCTCAAACTCAAAGTAATCCTCTTGCCTCAATCTCCTGAGTGCTGGATTGTAGGCATGCATCATCATCTTTTTTACATTGTTATTTTTTTTTAAATTGTGTGTGTGTGTGTGTGTGTGTACATGTGTGTGTTTGTGCATATTTTTATTTACAAAGTGGATGCTGCATTACAAACGCATGATATTTTTTAAAATTTTGAGACAGGCTCTCACTAAGTCACCAAATTTCTAGGCTGGGCTCATCCTTTTTTGTTTTGTTTTTTAAGAGCATATGTTAGCATTAACCACTTGAGGCAAGTGGACTTCGGAGGGCGGCTTAGGAGAGAGGTTTTAGTTTATATTACTTTGTATTAATTGGGTCTTTTCAAACCTTTGTACATGTATTACTTTCAAGTTTTTCTGCCCTAATTTTGTATTTTTAATTGGCTTTTACTTGTGGTACTGAGGACCAAATTCAAGGTCTTGAGTATTCTAGGCAAGTGCTATATGCTGAGCTATACCTCTGGCCACTTAGTTTTTCTTTTTTCTGTGTGTGTGTGTGTGTGTGTGTGTGCACACACACATGCGTGCACAGGATAGTTTTATATTTTAAGATGGAATGCTTTTTATTGATATTTTCAGACAGCATCTTGCTATGTAGCCCAGTCCTCCTTGCTTCAGCCTCCCAAGTGCTGGAATTCCAGGTGTGCACCACTTAGCCTAGCTAGAAGTTCGTAAATAATGTAGCACTCAGCAGGTACTGTATATGTCGAGTTCAGTATATCAAAGCAGAAGGGGCAGATACCTTTGACAGTCATACTACACATGCAACTTTAAGGACTTTCAGCTGAATAGGTCTTACAATCATTCATTCATTCAGTTTTTTAAGATTGGGTTTCACAGGCCAGGGATTTAGCTCAGTGGTGCCGCCCGCCTGCGTCTGAAGGGCAAGGTCCTAAGTTTGATCCCCGGTACCAAAAAAAAAAAAAAAAGATTGGGTTTCACTATGTAGTTCAGACTAGCCTTGAACTGATGGTGATCCTCCTGCCTCAGCCTCCCGAGTGCTGAGGTTACATGCATGTACCACCATGCCTAGCTGTTTGTTTTTGTTTTTTTGTTTTTTGTTTTTGGAGACAGGGTCTCCCTTTGTAGTTCAGCCTGACCCTGAACTCATATGTAGCCCAGGCTGGCCTTGAACTCCCCGTGATCCTCCTGTCTCAGATCCTCCTGCCTCAGCCCCCAGAATGCTGGGATTATAAGCATGTGCCACCAAGCCTGGCTGCTTTTTTTTTAATGTTATGTGGTTCTTGGAAAGTGGATCAAATGGGTTAGTGACTATAATTAAGGCTACGCTAATTGCCATCATTTGTGCTAAAAGCTTTTCGTATTCTACCTTTAGTTAATATATTGCTTTTGTGTGTTGGAGGGGGTGTTCCTGGGGACTGAGCCCAGGGCCTTTGCACTGAACTAACTCCTCAACCCTATTTATTTATTTATTTAGACAGAGTCTCATTAAGTTGGTAAATTGACCAGGCTGGGCTGGAACTTGAGATCCTCCTGCCTAACCTTTTCATCTTCTTTTTTTGAGACAGGGTCTCACTGTGTAGTTGAGACTGACCTGGAACTCACTGTGTAGCTCAGGCTGGTCTCGAACTCACAGTGATCCTCCTGCCTCAGCCCCCCCAGATGCTGGGATTGCAGGTGTGCACCTCCATGCCCTGGCTATTTTTCATCTTCTGATAAGGGCACCAGCCCTGTGGAGTTAGAGTCCTAGTCTTGTGACCTTTATCACCTCAGCGGCTGCCTTTAAGTCCAAGCACTTTGGGAGGGAGAACTTCAACAGAGGAATTTCTGGGAGGCCCAAATCCTCAATCCCTAACAAAACAGCACTACTAAAAAGATTAATGTGCACAAAACGAGATATTCCTAGACAGACAGTGAGTGTGTTACAATGAAATGTTGACAATTAAAATCGCCCAGTGTCTTGCCATACAGAAGTAACTGGTTTGGGATGGGTTTTGTTTGTTTTTGTCTGTTTTGTGGCAGCCCTGGGGAATTGAACCCAGGGCCTAGGGCCTGCTGTGAAGTGCTCCACTGCTGGGTCAAACCCCAGCCCTGTAATTGCTTTCAGTGTTTTGGTGATTTCTCCTTTCAGATCTTTCTCTGTGTGAATTTGGACCCTAGACATGTATGTCCACCTACACACATGATCCGTTGATGTCTTCTAAGTATCCCAATAAAATATTTGTGCTTTTCAGGCAGTATATTGATGTGAATGTATTGACACTGATATGGTAGTATGAACATTTATAACTTTGGTGATCAGAATAGGTATCAGGGGCTGGGGATTTAGCTCAGTGGTTCTGCCGCGTGCCTTGCAAGCACAAGGACTTGAGTTTGATCCCTGGTACCAAAAAAAAAGAATAGGTATAAAAAGCATGGTATGATGAAACACACCCATAATCCCAGCACTCAAGAGGCTGAAGTAGGAAATCATGAATTTCAGGCTGGTTTGAGATACATAGCAAGTTGAAAGCCAGCCTGTACTACATAGCAAGACCCTGTCCCCCCAGCAAAAACAAAAAACAAAAAAACAGCAGGTGAACTGAGGCAAGAGGATCATAAGTTGTTGGGGGTTTGGTTTGGTTGGTACTGGGGATCAAACTCGGGTCCTTGCACTTTCGTGGCAGCCGGTGGAACCACTGAGCTAAATCCCTGGCCCTTGTTTTGTTTTTTTTAGACAGGGTCTTGCTTTATATTTCAGTCTGGCCCTGAACTCACTATGTAGACCACGCTGGCTTTGAACTTGTGGCAATCCTCCTGCCTCAGCCTCCCAAGTACTGGGATCACAGGCATGTGCCACCACGCCTGGCTAAGTCTCACAAGTTTTGAGCCCAGCCTGGGCAACTTAGCAAGTTAGACCCTGTTTCAAAAATAATGAAGAGCAGGCTGGGGATTTAGCTCAGTGGTCCTGCCACCTGCCTCAAAGCATAAGGTCACAAGTTTGATCCCCAGTACCAAAAAATAAAAAAATAAAAGTTAAAAATGGAGAAAGGACTGAAAGTGTAGCTCAGTGTGAAGGCCCTGAGTTCATTCCCTAGTACCAAGAAAGAAAAACCAAAGAGGAAGCAGCAGCAGAAGCAGTATCAGCACCTGTTCTTACTTTCTCTCAAAAGATCTGTGATGGGAGGAGCCTGGTACACTGGCCCTAGAGTAGGGATTGTACTACTAATGTTCTGTGCTGTTCTCTTTACAGCAGTTCTCAGCCCTGACAGAAGTACTTTTCCAGTTCCTAACAGAGCCCAAGGAGGTAAAGTATTCTGTGATAAAGAGAGACCCCAAGCATTGGCCTGTGCACCCAAGGAGCTCAGACAGTGAAGGCCTGCTGTTTGCTATTCCCTCTACAGGTGGAAAGGTTTGTGGCTCAGCTCTCTGAATTTGCCACCGCTAATCAGATCAGTCTTGGCCCCCTCAGAAGCATTGTGAAAAGCCTCCTTCTGATTCCAAATGGTGAGTAGCCTTCTGAGCAGCTGTGGGAGGAGCTGTTACCTGAGCATTCCTTAATTCCGGGTAGTCATTCCAAGTGTACCTTGGGCACTGCCTCAGAGTGTCAGTCATGAGCCAGACCGGGGAGGGAGGCCTGGCCAGTAGGGAATTGTAATGTCCTTGGGCCTCCAAAGCCGTGGATCCAACCAGCCAAGGCTGAAAGTATCTGAAGACATTTTTTTCCCTTGTATTCCCTACACAGTACAGTGTAACTACTGTCTGTCTATGCAGTATTTACAGTGTATTGGGTATTATAAATCATCTAGAGGTGGTTTAAAGCAAACAGGAGCTGTGTGGGGGTTGTATGCAAACACATTTTGCATGTTGCATCTGCATTTTGGTATCGTAGGTGGTCCTGGACAGTCCTCACAGGAAGCCAAGGGAGAACTGTCTAATGCAACAGGAGTGCTGTGCAAAACAGCACGCTGCAGCACTCCGTCTACATCCTGGACTCAATCCCCAGATTATTCTTGTGTCTTCCACATAAGAGATGGAAATGGAGGGTAATTAATCATTTACACACCACCCCCTTCCCGAGATTGAACCTAGGGAGTGCTGAGCTACATCCTCGGCCTTTTTTTTTTTTAATTTTGAAAAGGGAGTCTCCCTAAGTTGCCCAGGCCAGGCTCAAACTTGTGATCCACAAGGTCTTGAGTTTGATCCTTGATACTAGAAAAAAAAAAAACAAAAACCAACAAAAGATGTGTGATCCTCCCACCTCACCCTACAGAGGAGCTGGGCCTCTAGGTGTATGCCCCTGTGCCCAGCCACATCACACACTTTCAATGCAGTGCAGGGTTCTAGAGAGTCAAGTGACAATCCCAGGCTGGGGGTTCACTCAGCGGTAGAGCTCGTGCAGAGTATGTATGAGATCCTGGCCTCCATCCTCAGCACCACGGGAAAAACAGAAGGCGAGAGTCAAGGAGGGTTTTATGTGTCTGGCTAAGGATCTAAGTTAAGACCTTGTGCTTGCTAAGCAGGTGCTCTTTATGTATTGGTAGATCAGGTAGCTTTTAGGACTATGTTTCAGTATCACATTATGAGATAAAACTTTCCTTCACTTAATGTGAGGATCTAAATCACTTCTGACTAGTTAATGTTGGGAAGCTTTGCAGATTCTCAAATTAAGATCTCTGGTTTGGTTTGCTGTACTTCTCAGTTAGCTCTCAATAATTTCTGTTTCTTTTACTTTCCTTTTCTGCAGGGTCTTCTGGCTTGTATTCTCCATTTCTTTTTGTTTGTTTGCCTTATTGTGTTTTGCTTTGTTTTTTAAGACAGGGTCTCACTGTGTAGTTCAAGCTGGCCTTGAATTCACAGCCTCAAACTCAAAATGACTCTCCTGCATCAGCCTCCCCAGTGCTGGGATTACCGGGCTATGTAGTGAATTCAAGGCCAGCCTGAACTACACAGTAAGACCCTGTCTCAGAAATACCGCCCCCCAAGGGGCAACCCACTTTCCGGTCCCCCTTCTGTCTCTGTTAGACAGAAGCTTTCTTTTCCTCAATTAATTTTTCCTACTCTTAACCTCCGTTGTTCCTAGAATTCATTCTTCGATTTTAGAGAACACAAACTCACATTTTGGATATCTAGAATGTTTGGGAGTTACATCTCTTCTCCTTATATCATTTTGGAGGTCTTCCACCAAGATTATTGGTCGGAGTATTTGGTTCAAGGCATTTCCCCCCTCTGTGGCTGTTGGATTTAAAGACAAAGCTTCCAGAATGAGGCTGCCAAACTCCAAGCAGTCGTACAAATGGAACTAATGACAAATGTGCTAGATTTCTTTTCCTGGGACCCACCAGATTGACCTTGTAAACAGCTCATAACTGCTAGACTGTACGAAATGACTTCTGTGTTGGATTCTGACCTCCTTATCCTCTTTGTGAACTATATTCACAGCAATGCTGTGACCTTATAATTTGGCCCATGCATTCTTAACTGTTTCTTTGGCTTTGTCTCCTCCAGACTTAAAAGCTACACAGCTACTAAGATGACAATGCCAGGCACCTACCAAAGGCCTTTAGACAGACGCTCTGTAGAGTAACTGTAACTGCTGATCACAGCTATGCCCCTCTTCAGCTGGAAGCAGGCAGAGCTGTCTGCCCCCTTTCCCCCCTCACAGTGGCTGGGGTACTTCTTCAGATGGGGAATATTGCAGATAGGTAAGTTAATTAGATCTCTGTAGGAGGTTAGACAGGGCTGTCCTCAAGGAGCCAACACAGCAAGAAGCCAACAGGGAGGACAATCAAGCCACATCCACTGAAGGCCAGAATTGTAAAAGGAGAGAAAGGACTATACCCTTGTGCTTCCCCTGGGGATGAATAGCAGTGATCAATATTCTAAATAGGTTTCAATCACCTGGGTTGGGGGCCAAGGTGGTAACCCAGCCTTTCCAGGAAATATCCCTGACCCCTACTCTTACTGAAAATCCTTGTATGAGCTTGCTGTGTGTCTTGTTCCCCATTTGACCCCATTTAATCAATATTACCTGGGTGACTGTACTTGTAATCTTACTGGTTGGTCATGGTTTTGCCCCACCTCATGTCCACCTTGTAGCTTCCCATTTTGTACTCACCTTACCACATTGCTTTGCTGTATAAAATATCTTTGAAAATTAGGATGAGCAGGCAACCCACTTTCTGGTCCCCCTTCTGTCTCTCTTCGACAGAATCTTTCTTTCCCTCAATAAATTTTTCCTACTCTTAAAAAAAAATACCCCTCAAAAAAGATACTCCTCTCAACATGTATCAACCAGTGGTCAGATCCTATCATTTAGTCTACATCCACCCCTTCTTACTGCTTTCCAAACTGGATTATTTTATTTTATTTTTATTAGTACATCTTTGTTGTACATAAAGATTACATTCATCACAGGGATCTGGTACACATAACACATCTTAATTCTCTTTCCTTCCCGTCTCTCCTCCCCTCCCTCTGTCTCTAGAACCCCAAAGTGGATTAAAGTAAATGTCAGACATATCTTTTCATCTCATCTTCCTGGAGTTAACCACCACCGTGCTGTTATATCTGGAAGGAAAATATTCAGCATATAAGGCATGGGAGTATCAGATTCATTGAGCTAAGTCTCACAGTATTGCTAACCTGACCCTGCTCTATTGTTTTTTCTCCAGCACTTTTCACCTTATACTCTATATGACTTATGTGTTTCTTCCCCCTGCCCCCTCTTTGGTACTGAGAATTGAACTCAGGACCTTGCTCCTGTGAGGCAGGTGTGGTGCCACTGAGCTACATCCCCAGCCCTGTGGAATTTACTTGTTATATTACTATGAAGGTCTTTTGCTTTTCGGTCATTTATTTTGCCCCATACTGGGGGTTGAACCCAGTGCCTTCACATTGAGTCATGTCCTTTTTTTTTTTTTGGTACTGGGGATTGAACTTGGGACCTTGCACTTGTGAGGCAGGCGGCGGAACCTGAATTATGAGCTAAATGCCTGGCCCCAACCATGACCTTTTTAATTTTTTGTTTTGAAACAAGGTCTTGCTGAATTACCCAGGCTGGAATTGAATGGATGGTCCTCCTGCCTCAGCCCCGCAGAATATTGAGAGTCCAGGCTGGCATGTGCTTGGTCTCTGACTAAGTCAGTAAATTTGTGTTGAAGGAATTTCACTGGCTGAGTGAGATTCCTTCTCTGCCCATCAAGGTCACCTTAGTTCCTCTAAAGCTAAAATTTAATACTTATCTTCAAGATAGCCCTTTTTTGAAGTTTAATCTGGTTGTCCTATCAGCCTACAGCTTTTTGTTTTTATCTCCACTTGAATTATGCACATACCGATTCACCATCTTGGATCTTCGGGATCTAGTTTCTTCAGTCAGTTTACTGAGGATAGTAGATAGATCTTCTTTGTCCTCAGTTCCTGGCACTGTCTCTAAACACAGGCGTCCCAGTCATACTCATGAACCAGGCCTAGTGGTACATGCCTGTAATCACAGCTCGTTGGGAAGCTGAGGCAAGAGGACTGTGATTTTTTTTTTTCCTCAGTGTTAGGGATTGACCCAGCACCTTCACACTGAGTTACAACCCTTCCCTTTTTTTATATTTTGAGGCAGGGTCTTGCTGAACTGCTCAGGCTGGGCTTGAATTCACAATCTTCCTGCCTCAGGCTCCCACAGTGATCTCCCACTGTGACCTCTCTTCCACGTGGACTCACTGGCACACTTGGTTTCGGGGACAGTGACAGCTGGATGAATGGCGTCACCCTCCCCTCCAGTCTCCTGTCTCCTCCTCCAGGAGTTTTCACCAAGATTCCCTTACACAGGATGAAGACAGCATGGCTGTCTTGTGACTGATCTTTGCTTAGACTAAAAGAATCACCAAGAAAAAAGCTGAGAAAGGAGTTAAGGACTTGAGGCCTAAGCCAGGCACGATGGCACTGTTTTGAACCATGGATTGTACGTGCGTGACTATCCCATCGGGCAGCTTGTATTACTGATGGTAGAAGTGGGACAGTCGTGCGTGTACCACTGGTGATTCAAATTGCCTGGCAGCAAGACAGAATTATGGCCCCATCATGAATGTGTTAATCCTAGCAGTGCAGTGGCTGAGACAGGAGAATCCTGAGTTCAAGGACAGCCTGAATTACATAGTGAGATCCTATCTTAAAATACACAAAAGCAACAAAACATTCAAGGTCTAGTATGAAGCAAATATTTTTTGTTTTGTTTTTTGGTTTTTTGAGGCAGGGTCTCACTATGTAGTTGAGACTGACCTGGAACTCAATATGTAGCCCAGGCTGGTCTCGAACTCACAGCGATCCTCCTGCCTCGGCCTCCTGAGTGCTGGAATTGCAGGCGTGCACCACCACGCCCAACAAAGCAAATATATTTTTAATGGTAACTACTCTTTCTTTTCCTTTTTGTTTTTGTTTTTTTGGAGATAGGATCTCACTACATAGCTCAGGTTGGCCTCAAACTCACAATTGATCCTCTTTCCTCAGCCTCCCTAGCACTGGGATAACAGGTGTGTGCTACCACACCTGGCTACTTTTTTTTTTTTTTGAGATAGGCTGTCACTATGTTGTCCAGGCTCACCTTGAACACATGACTTAACTGATCCTCCTGCCTCCTCCCAGGTTAAACAACTTTACTATATGTGCTGCTGAAGCAAGCACAGTTAGAAGGACAGAAGGAAGAAAATACAAGTTGGCTGGGGGTATAACTCAGTGAGTCGCAGAGCAGTTGACTACCATGTTTGAGATGTATGAGGCCCTGGCTTCCATCCCAGCAACACAGAAAAAAGAAAAAAAAAAAAAGAGTGGTGGCTCATGCGTATAATCCCAGCACAAAGGACACTCAGGCAGCAGGATTGAAAATTTAAGATCAGCCTGGCCAAAATAGTAAAATCATGTCTGAAAACAAAATGAAATAAACAAAAACCAGCATGCACAGTAAGGCCTATGAGATTTATTTTGTATTAGGTATTCTAAGTCATTTAGAGATGATTTAATTGTTTTTGGTATCAGGGATTGAACTCGGAACCTTGTGCTTGTGAGGCAGGCAGTGGAACCATTGAGCTAAATCCCTGGCCTCTGATTTAATTTTTTTTTTCTACCAGGGATTGAACTCAGGACCTTGCACTTTTGAGGCAGGCAGGGTCCACTGAGCTAAATCTCCGGCCCTATCTAGAAATGATGTAAAGCACAGGAGGATGTGCACAGGTTACGTGTGGAATCTGTAACGTGTTATGGAATGGACTTGAGCATTCATGGGTTTTGGAGTCCTAAAACCTAGATACTAATGGATGATTGTATTTTGCAAAGTGGCTCATCGAGAGCTACCTCATTCTTCTTCTTTTTTTTTTTTAATCTTATTGAGTTTATTGGTAGTTTTTAAGTATACAGAACAGTTGCATTCGTCGTTGGGATCTTGTACCTTTCCATGACAGATCTTGGTTCTCATTTTTTCCCATACCCCTGCCCTCCCATCACTCCTTCCACCCTTCTCTATTTACTAAGACTTTGTTTCCATTTACTTTATTCTTCTTAAAGGATGCATAGTATTTTGTTGCATGGATTTCTTCGTTCCACATGTTTTCATTTTATCCCAATCAATAAGTAGTGCTGGGCATTTTTCTAGGAGCTTGGGACATAACAAAATGAGCCAAATCTTTTTTTAATGGTACTAGGTGCTGAATCCAAGACCTTTATACCAGGCTACGTCCCCAGCCCTTTTTAATTCTTTTAAGACAGGGTCTTCCTAAATTGCCTGAGCTGGCCCAAACCTGCCGGAGGAGCTGGGATTACAGGCATGTGCCACCATATCCAGTGCCAAGTCCTTGTTCTCACTGAACTGACGTCCTCGTACTGAAAGTGATGACAGCTGTATGGCAGAGTCAGGTGGTTGTAAATACAGTGTGGAAGGACACGGCAGTATGAGGATATGAATGAGAGGCTGTGCCACTGTAAGCAGATGGTCAGGTATCTGTACTGATGAATGGAGATTCAGCTGGAGGCCTGAGTGAAGCGAGGGGATGAGCTGTGTGTGGATTCGAGGAAGTGTGTTCCCAGCAGCGAGAACTGCAAGGGCCAATGCTCTGCGGTAGGAGCCGCCCCGGCTTAACATGAGACCAGCGGAGTAAGCGGAGGAGGCGTGGGGAGTCCAGGCCGCGTGGGTATTGTAAAGCCTTCAGAAGTTACTGTGAACAAAATAAGGCATACTAGAAGGCTTTGAACACAGAGACACAGTTTAAGTTGTCTGTGTGTGATAGTGACACTGGCGTTTGAACTACATCCCCGACCCTTTTTATATGTTTATTTCGAGAGAAGATATTGCTAAATTGCCCAGGCTGCCTTCAAACTTCTCCTGCCTCAGTCTCTTAGTAACATAAAGCAGTCTGTACCACTACACCTCGCCATTGTTTTTCCCTCAGTGCTTAAGTGCTGGAACGGAACCTGAGGCATTGCACATGCTAGGGAAGCACTGTACCCCTGAGCCGTGTGCCTAGTGCTGACTTAACTTTTAAAATCACATTGGCTGAATCGCTTCTCGGCCTTTTGGCTAAGATCAAGTGTAAAATCACATTGGCTGCCTGTCAGAGTGGCACATTCTGAGGCAGGAAGATCATTGGGAGTTCGAGGCCATTTGGGCTACATGGTGAATTCAGAGCCGGCCTGAACTGCTTAGTAAGACCCTGTCTGAATAAACTAAAACATAATAATAACCAAAATAAAATCACGTTGGTAAATTTTGTACCATGACACATTCCTATAGTCCCGCCCCGAGCAATTTAGTGAGACCCTTCTGAAAATAAAAGGTGGAAAGGGCTGCGCATGTGTAGCTCAGTGGTAGAACACCTGCCTCGCATGTGCCAGGCCCTAGGCTAAATAAATCCCCACAACCATGAAAAAAAAATCCCATTGATACACAGGGGTACTGTGAATGCACCAAAACCAACACCCAATTATTTATGACTTTTATCCCTGCTCCCTATATTGCTAAAGAGTTTCCAACATACATCTCAGCACACTTATGCTTTGGGGGTCATATCTGTTGGATAATCTCTTGACAATGCAATATATGCATTTGCCGGATTTTCTCCTAGAAAACCTTGATCTTTTTTATCTTCATGTCCTGGTACATTAAAGATTCCAATAATAATCTTCACTTCACAATATTTTGGGATCTTCTAGCAAAATCTTGGAACTTGAGTTGGAGTAGAGCACTTGATTAGAACGTGTGAGGCCTTGGGTTGGATCTCCAGCATCACAGAAAAATTAAATAAATGTAAAACTTGGGTCTGAACTGGATATGCACATGTAATTATGAGTTGATTGGGTTGGCTAGCTCCCATCTCAAGAGCCTTTGTGGCTGAGGCTTCCTGGGGTCTTGCCTTTTTAATTTCCCTATCTTTCCTTGCTCAGTCCAGTTTTGGAGACAAAAGATCTCTTTGTTTAAGGGATTGAGTTTACAGGCACAACAGCCTTTAGGGTTTTCTTCTCTGGAGAGAGGTTGGGGGTGGGGACTTAGACATAGGTTCATTTCAGAGCTCTCCCTTTATAGTGATGGACGACTTCTTATTCCTTAATTAATCATCTGGTAAGTTGGAAGGAGAAAAAGTTAACATGGGTGTCAAATTGTGACTCTGGACTGTGGCCCCCAAGTTTAAATGTTGAGACTGCTGGTAAAACTTTGTTTTCAGGAATTGGAGCCTAGAGAGAACAAAGCTGTCCCCATGGGGGAATGTTCCCAGGACTTGGAGGTGGAAGGCATGACAGACAGCACCTCTGTATGTGGCCTGTGAATGTATAGGTCAGACTGTTGGCCCATCTTGTTGTTCTGCATAAAAGCTGATTTCCCGGGACAGCACTGCACAGGAGACTTCAGTGTGGATGGAAATGGCCTGTAATCTATACCATCTGGTATAGCAGTCACTGGTCGAATGTGCTGTTGGAGCACTTGAAATAGCTAGTACAACTGAGGGCTGGACTTTTAAATTTTAGTTGAAATGTAAGTGACCATATTCAGCAAGTAGCCACTCACTGAATCCGGTGTCTCCTGTGCATGTTAAGAGATAGATAACTGTGTTGCAGAGGAACAAACCTAGTTTCAGAAGCTCATCTTCTCCCCTGCTTGAGCTCTTCATGGAGCAAGTCCCTTCTGTCATCTGTGTCATATAGGTTGTGCCTGTCAAGTCCTTATTGCCAAATGATTCAGTGATTTGCCCTTTTTTGAGACTTCTCTCCCTCCTCCCAGGTGCCTTGAAGAAGAGTCTCACGGCCGAGCAGGTCCGGGCAGATTTCATAACTCTGGGTAGGTCATGGTCCAGGGCTGCTATGGAGAGCACCTGTGCAGCTTTTCATTGTTATTGATCCTCTTGTTCCCTTACAGGTCTCAGTGAGGAGAAAGCCACGTACTTTTCTGAAAAGGTATAGTTCCTTTTAATCAAAGTTAAGATCCTTGTCTTTTATTTCACAAAAAAGAAAAAAAAATGGAAAAGACAACCAAAGCAAACCCACCAATGCATTTCATTTGGTTCCATGTGAATGATATATGTAGATATAGATATATAGCTTTTAACCAGCACTATATTTTGCATCTCTAATTTTTTCCCTCTGATTTGATTTAGTATAAATGTCATACAGTTTTTGTTCCAACATAGGCAAATCTTGGAATGAAAGGAAGCATTTGTATGTTTTGCTGCTGCTCTGTCCCCACCCTCGCCCCAGGTGCGTGGGTCCAGGCTGAGCCCTCGGTGCTGCACTCTTCCCACCATCTGTAGAAATACCACATATGGCCGGGCAGTTGGACTTTCCAACGCCGTTATGACTTTGGCTCTTTACTCTTGCTCCAGTGGAAGCAGAACGCCCCTGCCCTTGCTCAGTGGGCGGTAGGTCAGACCCTGATGATCAACCAGCTTGTCGATATGGAATGGAGGTTTGGAGGTAATGGTCCCAGGTCACGTGACTTATGTGGGTTGGGTTGCAGAGTCTTTTGGGGATCCTTAGTGGGGGACGTGTCGTTAGTCGCACACAGGAGTGGAACCTGCAGCTGCCTTGTGTATGCTGACCATCTCCATCCCATGGTCCTTCCCAGGGTTGACTTGCCATCCTCATACATGACCCTTCGTCTGCTGGCCCACCTGCAGAATTGCTGTTCTTGGGAAGTCCCCAGCCAGTCACTTATTATTTTTTTCTTTTGTGTCACAGTAACATCTGGGAGCAGTGAATTGGAGAAAGTGGGAAGTATTTTTTTACAAGTAAGTCTCTTCTTAATCTTTGAAAATGGGGAGTTTTTGTTTTTTTTTTGTTTTTTTTTGGTACCAGAGGTTGAACTCGGGCCCTTGTGCTTGCAAGGCAGGTGGCAGAACCACTGAGCTAAATCCCCGGCCGCATAATGGGGTGATTTTTTGACTTGGTAAAAACATACTAAATCTGAGCTGAGTGTGGAGCTATGCATACCTGCGATCTTAGTACTCAAATTCAAGCTTAGCTTGGGCAATTTAGCAAAACCCTGTCTCAGAATAAAAAAGAAAACAGGGCTGGAGATTTGACTCAGTGGTTCCGCCACCTGCCTCGAAAGCACAAGGGCCCGAGTTCAATCTCCGATACCAAAAAAAAAAAAAAAATCAAAAAGAGCCAGGCATGGTGGTGCATGCCTGTAATCCCAGCACTCAGGAGGCTGAGTGAGGCAGGAGGATCGCCGTGAGTTCGAGACTAGCCTGGGCTACATAGTGAGTTCCAGATCAGTCTCAACTACATAGTGAAACCCTGTCTCAAAAAACCAAAATAAATAAATTAATTTTTAAAAAATCAAGCAAAATTTTAAAAGAAAACAATAACAATAACATAGAAAGGCTATGGATATCACTCACTGAGAAAGCCCTAGGTTCATATCCTAGCACCAAAACAAAATAGGATTTAAATCTAGCGGGCATAGTGGTGTACACCTGTAATTCTAGCTGCTTGGGAAGCTGAGGCAAGAACATAGCAAGTTTGAGGCCAACGTGGGCAATTTAGAAAGACTGTCTCAAAATAAAAAAAGGTTTCAGTGTAGCTCAGTGAGAGATTGCCCATAGCCTAGCCTCAGTACTATATATATATTTTTGGGAGGGGGAATGGGGATCGAACTCGGGTCCTCATGCTGGCAAGGGAGACAGCAGAACCAGTGAGCTAAATCCCCAGCCCTATCCTCAGTACTATAAAAATAAAACAAAAAAGGTTTGAATGTTCTTATAATCATAGAAACTGTTAGAATTTAGTGGTCAACAGTCCAGACTGCTTCTGTGGATTCTCAAGTTGGAAGCTGGGTGACGGGGCCCAGGACCGTTGCTTGGTGGCAGAGTAAATGTTTAGCAGACAAGGGGCTCTGGGATGGTTAAATTAGGTGGTCAGGTTTTTCAGCATTTCTTTGCCCAGTTGTCATTATTTTAATTTAAATATTTTCTCTCTCTCTTTTTTAATAATTAGTTAAAGTTGGTGGTTAAGAAAGGAAATCAAATTGAAAATGTGTATATAGGTGAGTCTGGATTTCATTTGAGCCTTTCCACTTCTCTGTTCTCTTCAGTCGGTTGGGCTGGTGTGGTCAGGACAAACCACCTCTCACAAGAAAAGCTCGCCACCAAGCTGTGAAGGAGCCATTCCCCTCTCTTCTGCTTTCTTTTTGTACTGGGGATTGAACTTGGGGCCTGTGGCTTGTAAGGCAGGCGGCGGTACCACTGAGCTAAATTCCCGGTCCAGCCTTCCTGCCTTTTCTTGTAAAGAAATGTTACTAAGGCACCAGCAGGTTGGAGATCACACAGGTGAAGAGGATTTTGGGGAAAGGGAATGGTAGGGGAATGGCTAGAATTCAGCAGACTGCGGAGCAAGACTCTCTTACTGTAGAGGTCACACGGTGAATGAGGTCCTTTCATCCCCTGTGCTGTAGAGTTTGGCCATTTTATTTAATTTTTTGGTTTTTTAGTGCATGTTTGTAATACAGAATAGTGGTGTCCTTTGGGGGGACTGGTACATGTGTATAATATAGCTTGACCGTTTTCAGTCCCTTTATGAATGTGCCATTGAATGCCACACCCACCCCTTTTGTGAAGCTGAGATCCTTCTATGGCCAAGGCTCTCAGCTGTTGTATTCTGATCAATTACCCATCAAGAGCAGTTTAGATCCACTAAGCCAAAAGAGGTAAAAACCCAGGCTAGAGTGCAGCTCAGTGGTACAGCACTTGCTTGGCATGCATGAGGCCCTGGGTTCCATCCCAGCACTGAAGGAAAAAAAAAATCTTTGGGTGGAAAAGAATTTTCCTGGGTGATTTTGTGAAGTTGGAAACACCTAACTGAAGCCGAATTTTCTTTCCCCAGAATTAACTTTGCCTCAGTTCTACAGCTTCCTGCACGAGATGGAGCGAGTCAGAGCCAGCATGGAGTGCTTCGGCTGATTGCTGTCCCCTGTCCCTTCACCAGGGACTGCTCCCAGGGGCACCTCCCGCAGGCCCATGGGCTCTCCTTGCAGTTATCTTGGGAGCCCAGGTGCAAAAGGTTTCTGAAAAACAACAGGATTAAGTACTTAACAGGCCTTGCACAACTTCCCTGTAAATGCCTCGTTAAGGGAACCACCACCACCTGTCTTCCAGGAGACTGTTCTGGATTTTCTGACAGGCTATGGCATCTCTGATTCACCAGTGAAAATAAAAGTTCCAAAGTAAACAAACAGTCCCATGATGCAAAGCGACCCACTGATCACCTCTCCCCTCCCAAACGCAGAGCTGGTTTCTGGGTGAGGGAGAGGCAGTATGGATGAGGCATGTGGAGGGCTCCATCCATTTCTATATGTTCTGCATTTGTGGTGCTGGTGCCTTTGCCAGTCAGGTGTTACTGGGGTGCCTGTGTACAGACCTGTTTGGTCTTCTCCGGAAAGAACTCTGTCCACTCTTCTGGTTTTGCCCTGTTGCACTGTAGTGACACAGGCCTTTAGTGGCTATCTTAGCTTGTTTTGGTTCCAGTTGACCACCTCTGTTGATTAGGTGATGAATAAAAAAGGCTTTAAAGATGAGGTGCAGAAACACAACACTCCAGATGATGAGGCAGCAGGTTCACAATTTTGAGTCCAGGGTTCAACCCCCAGTATCCAAAAAAAAGGAAACAAAAGGATGAATCAAGCTGTCTTTCTGCATGGGTTGAAGAGTCATCTACGATCCAGAGAATACTGCTATTGTCTTCAAAATTATCTTCCTAAGGCCTGGAGTGGTGGCGCACACCTGTCTCCCCGCACTTAGAAGGCTGAGGCAGGAGGATCACTGTGAGTTTGAGGCCTGCCTGGGCTACCTAATGAGTTCAAGGCCAGCCTGGAGCTAGACCTTGTTTCCAAAAAATAAAAAAGGGGTGGAGATTTAGCTCAGTGGTTCAGCTGCCTGCCTCGCAAGCACAAGGACCTGAGTTTGATCCCCCGTACCAAAAAATAAAAAATAAATGTAAAAAACCTATCTTCCTAGTATTGTTAAAGGCTCAGTCTCCAGTGAGATTATATGTGGTCCAAAATTGGAATTTATAAGAGCAGGTCAGGTAATAGGATTAAAGATATCATGAAAAAAGCTCTGCATATGAATATCCCCAGTTTATCACATGGGTTTTCTTCTCTTCCCTCCTCAGAATGTCACGCAGCTTTGGATAGATGACCCATACCCATGCCACAAAAGGTCCAGGGTACAGTTGCTTCCTTTGCCATGCCTGTTCCCTAGTTACCTCTTTCTCTTTCTCAGAGGCAGCCATGGTTAGTAGTTTATTCTATATCGTAGAGATACTTCCTGCATTTGCTGATCTATGTGCATATAGTTTGATTTTTTCTTCCCCCACAAATTGAAGGACGCTATATACACCATCCTACATCCCATTTTTTCCCTTGGAGATCGTTGCAGATGGGATCATAGAGAGTTGCCTCATTCTCTGTAACAAACATACCTGTATCTTCAAATGGATGATTTATTTAACCAGTTTCCTGCTGGTGGGTGTTTGATTTATTTCCATTCTTTTTCTCTTATAAGCACTACTACAACAGAATCTTGAACAGTGTATGTCATTTTGCACACATAGAAGTGTTTTTTTTTTTGTTTTGTTTTGTTTTTGTACCAGGGATTGAACTTGGATCCTTGTGCTTGCAAGGCAGGCATCCGAACCACACATAGAAGTAAATAAGGTGAATATCGATGGATATGTTATTGCGGGGTCATAGAGTAAGTGCATTTATCAGAGTATAAAAAAAGCTGGGAAGAGCACCTACCCACCCAGCACACACAAGGTCCTGGGTTCAATCCTCAGCACCAAAAGGGGGCAAAAACTCCAGGTCAACCAGGTGAGAAGATGCACACCTGTGTAATCCCAGCTGGGGTTACAGGGAAGCCAAAGCGGGAGGCTTACAAATTTGAGGGGCAGCTTATTGAGACCCTGTCTCAAAATAAAAAATAAAAAGAGCTGGGGATGTCAGCACAAAGGCCCCAGATTTAATCTCAAATACTGCTTTAAAAAGTATAAGCCAAGTGTGGTGGCGCAGGCCTGTGATACCAGCACTCGGAGGCTGAGGCAGGAGGATCGCTGTGAGTTCGAGACCAGCCTGGGCTACATAGTGAGTTCAGAAATCCAAAAGAGAGAGAGAGAGAGAAAGAGAGAAGGGAAGGAAGGTATAAAAGAGAATTAAGCAACCATCTCCCATTTACTTAGTTCCCCTGCTGCCCTCCTCTGTCAGAACTGTTACTAGCTGCTTAGGTACCCTTCCAAAGGCTTCCATGTAAACAAAGGGATTTTTATTTATTTCTTTAAATATATCATTCATTATCATTTTTTTTTTCATTTGGATCTGGGGATTGAACTCCGGACTTTGTACTTGCGAGGCAAGTGGCGGAACCACTGAGCTAAACCCCTGGCCCTTTATTTCTTTATTTTTTGAGGCAGGGTCTCACCATGTAGTCCAGGGATCCTCTTGCCTCAGCCTCTTGGGATCTGAGGTTACACATGTGTTCCACCATGCCTGGCTGGAGTTTTTATTTTTCACCATTTATCTTACTACACAAGTGACTACACAGCATGCACACTGATCTTATTTAGGTTGGAGATCTTTTCGTATCAGTGATAGAGTCTGGATCTCTTTTTATGGCCAAGGTTATTTTGATGTGTTGATGGGTCGTGACCAGACGTGTAGTTTTGCTAAATGTGCCAGCGTTAATAATGCCAGAATCAGTAGAACGTGGATGTGTACGTGTACGTGTGTGTGGAGAGTTCTTTTCTCCAGTTCTGGTGATTGAACCCAAGAGTGTGAGTTACATCCCCAGCTCTTTATATTTTGTATTTTGAGATAGGGTCTTGCTGAATTGCTCAGGCTGGCCTCAAAATTGGCCTCCCAAGTAGCTGGAATTACAAGTGTTTTGCCACTAGGCATGGCTAAGGTCAGGCTTTTTGTAATAAGGCCTTTAACTGATTAGGTAAGATCTACCCACATTGTAAAGGGGAGCCTGCCTTATTCGGAAGTCCACCAACTTAAATATTAATCTCATCTGAAAAGCACCTTTAGAAACATCTAGAATAATGTTTGACCAACTATCTCCTTTTCCTCCCATTTCTGGGAATTGAACTCAGGGTCTTTGCACTGAGCTACATCCTTAATCCTTTTTTATTTTATTTATTTGTTTGTTTATTTATTTAATGGTACTGGGGATCAAACTCAGGTCCTTGCACTTGCAAGGCAGGTAATGGAACCACTGAGCTAGATCCTGGCCCTCTTTTTTATTTTTTCATTTGAGACAGGGTCTCTCTAAGTTGGTAAATTGCCCGGCCTGGGCTTAGTCTTGTTATCCTCCTCCCTCAGCTTCCTAGAGTAGTGGGATACTGGTGTACACCACCTTGACCAGCACTGATCAACATTTGAGTAAGTCCAGCCAGACTGACACAGAATTAACCATCATGGTACAAAAGGGACCCTGCAGATTGTTTCAGTTTAGGCTTCCATCAGCAAGTCTGCAAGTCTCAAAGAAGAACAACTCGGAGAGCTGGGGATTTAGCTCAGCAGTTCAGTGGCCTGCCTTGCAAGCGCAAGCACCGGAGTTCAATACCCCAGTACCAAAAAAAAAAAAAAAAAAAAAAGGAACAACTCAGTACCTTTAGGAGTGTCCAGAGATAGCCCCAAGGTGTCCTAGAGCGGTGAGAATATAACGTAAAAAGAATTCACGGGAGGTCAGAACAGGAATATGTAAAGTACAATCCAGTTAAACCCAGTCAGGTTACAGAGGGGGAACTGAGCCCTGGAGTCTGAAACTGGTCCCTGGCCTGTGTTCAGGCAGAGCTTCCTGGTGACGTTTGGGCTCCTACTTGATTCAGAACTGGGATCCTGAGAGCCCACCCAGTGCTGAACCCACTTAGGAAGCCTTGGAAGAGCTGTACCCAACTGGCCCTAGGTAGAGTCTGACCAAGGAGCCCCTTGCCTGCATTCAGCTGTTTGCCTCAGTTCCTCTGGCTGACCCACCCAAGCCTTCAGCCCCGCTTACTGTGTGAGTATCTTTTTTTTTTTTGGTACCGGGGATCGAACTCAAGTCCTTGCACTTGCAAGGCAAGCGGCAGAACCACTGAGCTAAATCCCCGGTCCTGTGTGAGCATCTTTTATGCACTTCTCACAGCGCTGAGTGGCCTCCAGGATGAAGTTCAGGCCCATCTCCACAGCCTCCCAGCGGGCGTCCCATGCTGCAGCTGTCTGGCCAGGACCTCATCTGCCTCTGTTTCCCTTGGGCCTCTAGCGCATCCCCACACTTCTGGGGGTCTCAGCGCCAGCAGCATCCCTCAGCTCTGTGCTGCGGGGCCAAGGGTGTGGGCTCTGGAGCTGGACCGCCTGGGTGCCCATTTCCCTGTGTGTAAAATGGACATAGTCCTCATCTGACAATGCCCGAGTAACTGACCAGCGAGCTCTTCATTATCAGTGGTTTGTTTCCAGGGCTCTCTTCCTCGATAGCCTGTGAGGTACTTGATAGAAGCTGGTTTTCAGCTCAGGAAGCGCCGCACTTAGCATCCATTGGCCCCTGTCCTCCGCCATGACAGGACGGTTAGCACCCCTGCCTGGCTCTGGCAGGTGGGATCTGGGGAAGCTGGTTGGTCAGTTTTAACATGGAACCCACACAGGTCCGAATGACAAGGTGGCCGGGCTGGGCATCCATCTTCCGGGGCCCTTCCCAGAGCAGCGAGGCCACGGTCACTCTTGGAGCACCTCCTCACGGAGAACTGGAATTCTTCATTTTCTTGTCTTTGCAGTACTTGTGCGTGCTGTACCACTGAGCTATATCCCTAAGCTACTGGCACTTTTTTGTTTTTTTTTTGGAGACAGGGTCTCCCTGTTTAGCCCAGGCTGGCCTCAAACTTGCAGTGATCCTGCTGCCTCAGCCTCCCAAGTCCTAGGATTATAGGCATCCTATCTTTTCTATGCTAGAGTAGATTATATTCTCAATTCCTTTACAGTACTTCAGAGCCCATTATGAACTCCAGGAACTTCAGTTGCTTTGTTCTATTGGAATTTTGTCACAACTGTAATCCACTGGATAAGGAGCATTGATCCGGGCTGCAGGCTGCTAGGCAGGGATTTTGCAGTGCTGGATCTTTCTGTTAGCATTTCATCTTTGCAATGGTTCACTCATTCCTATTCTGTTTAGAGATCAGCTGTCCTTTCGTATAGTTTTGGGCTATAGCCTCTCTCTCCCTCCTCCCCTCCCCTCCCCCCACTTCATCTTCTCCTGCTCCTGCTCCTCCTTCTTCGTCTTCTTCCTTGTGTTCTGGCAGGAGGATCCAAATTTCAGCCCATCGTGGGCAATTTAGCAAGATCTTGTCTCAAGATAAAAAATGTAAAAAGGGCTAAGCATGTAGCTCATGTAGCTCAGTGGTAGAGCATTCCTGCGTTCAGTCCCCAGTGTCTGTCTCTCTGTCTCTCTCTCTGTCTGTCTCTCTGTCTCTCTCTCTCTCTCTCTCTATCTCTCTCTCACACACACACACACACACACACACACACACTTGCATTATAGAATGGAAATGGTCAGGACAGGAGAAGACAAGACTGTCCTGACTGAGTAGGGAAGGCAAGAGGAGGTTGTGTGTGTGTATTCACCTTTCAGTCTATATACATACATCTATACACGTGTGTGTGTGTGTGTGTGTGTGTGTGTATTTAAATGGTAGTGACAAGGAGAATCCCCAACAGCCCCAATGCCCAGCTGCTCCCCAGTGTGACCGGCCACCTTACACACAGCATCTGCTGGAGTGGAGGAAGCCTTTCCAAGCACGCACTGGCTGAGGTGTAGCTCGGGGGTAGAGTGCAAGCCCAGCACATGTGAGACCCTGGGTTAAGACCCAGCACCTTAAAAAAAAAAAAAGAAAAAGATAGCTGTGTGTAGTGTCACACACCGGCAAACTCAGCACTCTGGGGGCCTGCAGCAGGATGATAGCAAGTTTGAGCCCAGCCTGGGCAATTTAGCAACTAAGTGTGACCTTCTCTAAAAATAAAAATTTAAAAAGAGCTGGGATACAGCTCAGGACAAAGCCCATGAGTATAATTCCTGGTACCGTAAATAATAATTTTTAAAAAGATAAAATAATAATACTTTCTTAAAAGACTATCCTGTTTTTGTTTTTTTGTTTGTTTGTTTTTTAGTGTGGTTTGGTTTGTTTTTGCTTTCCATACTGGGAATCAAACTGGGGACCCTGTGCTTGCAAGACAGGTGTGGCACCACTGAGCTCAATCCCCAGCCCTTTTTAAGTTTTTTGAGAAGGGGTTTCACTACTGTAGTTCAGGATGGCCTCAAATTTATAGTGGTCTTCCCGCCTCAGCTTCCAGAGTACTGGAATTACAAGAATGCGCCACCACACCCAACTCAGGATTGTATTTTTTTTAACCTTTGTCTTACTTTACAAAGGCATTTCAGAATTTCTATGAAAAGTACAGTAGATAATCTTGGTGATATCTTGTATTTGGATGGCTGTGTTGCCCAGGCTTGCCTTCACCTCATAATCTTCCTGTCTCAGCCTCTCAAGTAACTGGGATGACAAGTACCTAGCTCTAAATTTGCCCTTTTTTGCATGAGTGTACAGTTCAAATGAGGGTTTTTTGCCTTTTGCTTTTTGTGTGTGTGCATATGTGTGTGTGTGACGGAGAAGGTTGAACTCAGGACCTTCAAAATGAATTATATCGCCAGTTTTTTTTATTTTTTAATTTTTAAAATGTATTATTGTTACTTTTATTTTATTTTATTGTCTTTGGTTTTTGAGACAGGGTCTCACTATGCAGTTGAGACTGACCTGGAACTCACTATGTATCCCAAGCTGGTGTCAAACTCACAGCGATCCTCCTGCCCCAGCCTCCTGAGTGCTAGGATTACAGGTGTGTATCACCACACCAGACCTCACAATTTAACTTTACCTGAGCTTTTTGTTTTGTTGTTGTTGTTGTACTGGGGATCAAACTTGGGACCTTGCACTTGCAAAGCAGGCAGCAGAACCACTGAGCTAAATCCCGGCCAAGATTATTTATTTTTTGATGTATGAATGGGTGGTTCTTTACCTCCTCCTTTTATTAGTTATATAACCACGATCCATCACTTTAGTTGCCAAGAACTTTTTGTTTTTGGTATCAGGGATAGAATGCAGGACCTTGCATTTGTAAGGCAGGCATGGTACCACTGAGCTAAATCCCTGGCTAGTCACTGAGAACTTAATGCTGAGAACATCTGTTTTTTCTGTTGTTTTGTTTTGGTACTGGGGATTGAACTCTGGACCTTGCTCTTTTGAGGCAGGCAGGGGAAACACTGAGCTAAATCCCCAGCCCCCTCATCTACTATTTCTGTTAAAGGATTTTTTGCCAAACCAACTGAACCTCATCCCACTGACACCCGAATTTGTTTCCAGATGCTTTGTCCCCACAGAGGCTGTGGTGGTCCACAGGGCTTATCTGGGTCTCTGGGTCCATAGCCGGGCAGTCTGTCCTCTTGCAGGTCCTACTTCTCCGGCCTGCCCCTCGCCCTCTCTGTCCATTGCTGCTCCAGAGTCCGACCCTGTGCATCTGAAGGGTGTGTTAGATTCGGAAGGCTTCAGTCTGTCACTACTTCCACAGGCAGCCATCCCACCACCACCGCTGCAGGTTTCGGCCAGGACTAAGGGAGCGGCTGGACCCACGAGGCTCAGCGATGGCCCCCTTGGCCAACAGCGTCAGCAGCTTGCTGGGAACTTGCTTAGCAGTGCAAATTCTTAGACCCCACTCGAGAGCTACTGAGTCCGGAATCGGGAACTCTAGGATTGAGTGACTGTATGTGTGGTCCTGAGGTACCTTACCACTGAGCTACACCCTCAACCCTTCCTATTTGTCTACTTTTTTTTCTTGAGACAGGATCTTACTATGTAATCCAGGCTAGTTTTGAACTTGTGATCCTCCTGCCTCAGCCTCCCAAGTAGCTGGGACTATAGGCATGTGCCGACATGCCCAGCCCAGTGACTTTTTTTTACGAGCCCTTGAAGGGTAATTTCTAATGCTTGTTCCAGTTTGAGAATCACTGGGCTCCATTATGCCCGCTTTTGAGAGACCTCCAAATGTATCTTTTTTTTTTTTGGTTGGTTTTTTTTTGAGACAGGGTCTCACTATGTAGTTGACACTGACCTGGAACTCACTGTGTAGCCCAGGCTGGTCTCGAACTCACAGTGATCCTCCTGCCTCAGCCTCCCGAGTGCTGGGATTACAGGCGTGCACCACCACGCCCAGCTTCAAATGTATCCTTAATAAGCAGAATCTGACCAGCCAGGTAGGAACCTTGTCAGGACTCTGTCTTCAGCGGAGGTGCTCGTGGGTGGGTTGTGGACATAAACATCAACCTGAGGTTAGGGCCGTCCCCTAAAACCCTTTGGTTCCCCAAGTCAGTCACGAGGAGCACCTGATTAGTTGTCTCTGACTTTAGTGGAGAGTTCTCTCGGATTGTAGGGTTCTTCCGGTTTTCCGCCTTGGTGTATGAAGCAAGCAGGTTGAGGTTTAATGCAGTGCTATGTGTCAGAGGGGAGGAAGGGAAGACAGATTCTCCCCTCATACCCGGCAAATTCACTTCAGTCAGCAGCTCTTCGAACACAGGGATCCTTACAGCTGTGAGATCTTTTCTGTAGGTTTTGATTGGGGAAGCAGTGTGCCCTGTAATTGTGCACACAGGATGGTGCCAGGGTGATAGGGTGTGAAAAGTTAGGAAACCTGGCCTTTTATCCTCCGGGAGGTTGAAATGAAGTTTAAAAAAGGCAACACACAGGATACCACGAATCCACATAGACATCTGTGGGAGGTGCAGGAGACTCCTGGGCTCAGCACCCAGTGAGGGGCTCGCTGTGACCCCGGAGCCCACAGACGGTCAGAGGTAGGGGTGGCCAGGCCAGGGACTGGGCCACAGGGCGGTGTTGCGACTCACTGGCCCCTTGCTTTTATAGGGAGATCAAGAAGGTGCCTCTAGCCTGTGTGAGGAGGTCCTTTACCTACTGTTGACTAAATAAAGGCTTAGCGAGGCTTGTGGAACAAGGCTCTGTTCACATCAAAGGGCTCTTACAAAACAGCTTGGTGATGAGTGAAGTACAAATGAATCAGAAACAGATGGACTCAATTTCCTAGGAAATGCCCCGGGCTTCAGCAAGAGAGGGAAAGTGCTCGGCAAAGAGCAGTGTGGGTTTTTGCTGATCCAAAAATATGCTTGGAGAGATTTTGCCTGAAACAGAGCCGAGGCCCTGGGAGTGTGTGGAGCTCTGAGCCCTTGGGAGCTCCAGGCTGGGATCCCATCCGTCCTCAGCTGATCCCGGCAGAGCCCCCAGCTCCACTTAGCGTCCTCGAAGGGTGAACGTGGGAACCCCCTTGGCCAGGCCTGACCGGAAGGTTTTGGCAGGATTTCCCTCTTCCCCCAACTATAAGGCAGGAATTTAGATGATCTCTAAAGACCTTTGCTGCGCTGATGTTCTATGAGTGGTTATAACAACTGCTAACATTTACTGAATGACACCTTATGCTAAGTGCTCCATTAAAGGCTTTACATTCATTACTTTATTGCTTTTAGCAACCCTGAGTGACATCTGTAATGATCTCCACTGTACAGATGAAGAAACTAAGGCTCAGAGAGGTTAAATAGGTTAAATAGGTTGTAATGAAGAGTCTGCATCTTAGCCAAGTGGTCGGGTGTCTCATCCTGATTTCCAGCTGTCCACTCCTGGGTCCCACGCCTCTACATCCTTCTGCATGGTTTTCTTTCAGTCCCGCCCAATGCTCTTTGGGCCCTATGAAATCTTCTGATCCTGGGAACACGGCCTGGCCTTGCTTTCTTCTCTGTGCCAGGCTGTGTGTGCTCAATGCTGGGGTCACAGAGCCTGCCCTGAGGTGGGGTCACAGAGATGCCCACTGGGGGAAGCATGAGGCACAGGCAACTCAGCTCAGGAGGCACCAGCAGGAGAGAGGACAGCAGGCAGGGGAGGTGGCACAGCTGAGTGGCTTTGCCATCGCAGGGAGGAAGAGTACGGCACTGTGCGTGTTCTGGGTAAGCGTCCTCGGCAAAAGAAGAGGAAGCCGAGGAGCCAGTCAGGGCCAGAGACCACAGGTGATCGGATGGTGTGCAGCAGGAGAGGGGCCAGAGTGTGCCCTGCCTTTCAGCCCTGCCCTCCTGGCTGCTTCCCTGCTAGAAGGGGAGTGGAGAACAGGACTGTGTCTGGTGGTGTCCCGTGTAATTGCTCAGCCAGCACTCAGTGATGGGCTGGTGATGGCAGTCAGGAGATTGACACCAAGCCATACCTTCTGCAAGATAATCCAGGTCCCCTGAGTAGGATCCGTTAGAAGAGTCTAGAAAGCAAGCATGTGGGCCAGTGGTTTTGTTTTGTTTTGCAGCACTGGAGCTTGAACCCAGGGGCACTGCCACTGAGCTACATCCCCAGCCCTTTTAATATTTATTTTGAGACAGTCTCACTGAGTTGCCCAGTCGGAGCTAACTTTTGCTTCAGCCTCCCAGGTAGCTGTGCTTACAGGTGTATGTCACCTCGCCCAGGTGCCTTGGCTTCCAGGGGACTCTGAGTCCTGATAGTGCTCGGAGATGCTCATTCAAGGTTGATCAAAAACCTTTCTCATAGAGTAGTAAGTGTTTGGGGACCTCTGCCACTCTTGGGGGCAACAGAGGAGAACAGGCTGTTCATGGACGGCATTACAAAATGTGCCATTGGACCAAAGCCGGCCTAGCTCTCTGGAAGCTCACGTGGATGGGACAGAGTAGCCGGCCCCTACCCCTTGCAGTCCTCTGAGTGTGTGACTCTCATGAACACAAATGGAGAAAAAGCCTTGTGATCACAGAGGTGGTGAACTTGGTGGCATGGTCAGAAGATAGAGGGACGAAGTCATTCAATCACTCATGCAACAGATTATGGAGGCCCTGGGGACGCCGTAGTGACCAAAACTACCCCTAGGGATTTACTCCGCAGGGGGAGACAGTGGGTAAAGAAGCTCAGAGTAGCTGGGCACAGTGGTGCTTGTCTGGAAACGCAGTACTCTGGGAGGCTGAGATGGGAAAATTGCAATTTAGGGACTTAGGAAGACCCTATTTCAAAATAGAAAAATAAAGAAGAACTAGGGATGTAGCTCAGTGCAAAGGGCTTGGGTTCAATGGGAGGGCGGAATGTAATGAACGTGTATGAATTAGGATGGGAACTATCCATGGGGAATAATATGGGGGAAGGGCTTTATGTTTGTCAGGGAATGGCTCTCTGAAGACCTAACAGGAAACCTAATCTTGCAGTCTGACAGGTAACACATGGAGGACAGGAATGATGTGTGCAAAGGCCCTGAGGTCTGTGCATGCTTTGTGTGCTTTTTTTTAATGGTACCTGGGATCCAACGCCGGACCTTGCCAGGCAGGCAATGGAACCACTGAGCTAAATCCCCCGCTGCTTTGTGTGTTTGAATAACAAGGTAGGAGTTCTGTGGGGCCCAGATGGGCAGGGCTGCCAATGGGAATTATATTCTTGGACTGGGTTTCACTCCGTAGGTCAGAGAGCACATCAGGGCTCAGGGATGTTATCTGCATTTCGGACTCCTTACCGCAAAGGGGCAAGCCACTTCCCCTCTGTGGCCGTGTCACCTCTGTCTTGCTGTGTCCAGCCCGATGTCCAGAACCCTCCTCCGTCTACACCCAACCCAAGCGTCAAGAGTGCCTAAAGCTGGCACAGCTGTGACCCTGAAAGGCCTCTAGGAAGCAGCGCCGCCCCCATCCCCACCCCCACTGCTGGCACTGGTTCCCCCGCGGAGGAGTCCTCAGGGCGGGCGACCACTACGCATGGATTCACTGGGCTGCGCTGGGCCCGGGAGGAGACCGAGTCTCCCGTGGGGGAGGAGGTAGTGGTCGGGGAGGTGTCAGTTTTTATAAATGCTCTCCTGACAGGTAGGGAGGCCTGCTCTTCCGGAGCGGTGCTAATCTGCCCCGGGCAGCTGGCTGGGAAGGAAGGGCCTGGGGCGCTGGGTAGGAGCAGCCGCTCTGCTCGCGGTTTTTCTCTCCCTCCGAGCTTTCCTTAGCTTGTTGGGGTGGGCAGGGGGGCAGGGTACAGCCCCACCGGCCCTCCCTGCTCCTGTCCCCTCCTTGAGGCCACTGTTCCCACCCCTGTCGGCTGAGGTCAGTAGGAGGCAGAGGCATGGAGGCTTCTGCCTTCTTACCCCGCGCATCAGTTCCAGGGCTCTCTCCCCATATCACAGCGCCACATCACAGCGTGGTTCTGTCTGCTCCCTGGTCGGAGAAATAAGTCCTCAGATGGAAGAGCTAAGCCTGTCAGTGTGGGATTTTGTCAGGCGGCCTGCACCTCAGGACTGGTACTTTTGCCTCAGGGAAGGAGGGTTTCTGACTCCCTCAGCTTCAGAATCCCCTGCTGTCAGTTTCTGCAGGCCAAGGCCATGCAGAGTTCTCCATCCTGTGGAGCCCAGTTCACATGGGTGGCGCTTGCCAGGAATCCCAGACCTCAGAGACTAAGGCAGGAGGACTGAAAGTTCTAGGCCTGGAATCCTACCTAAGTCTATGGAATTCTGATGTGCCCACAGCCGACCACCATTATTTCATCTTTGATCTTGTCTTTTTTTTTTTTTTTGAGACAGCGTTTCATTATGTAGTTGAGAATGACCTGTAACTCACTATGTAGCCCAGGCTGGTCTCGAATTCACAGCGATCCTCCTGCCTCAGCCTCCCTAGTGCTGGGATTACAGGCGTGCGCCACCACGCCGGGCTCTGATCTTGTCTTTTTGAGATGAGTTCTCACTAGGTAGCCCAGGCTGGCCTTGAACTTGCACTGATCCTCCTGTCTCAGCCTCCTGAGTGTTGAGTGCTAGGATCACAGGCAGGCGCAGCCCTAACCCTGGCTATAGTCATTATTGTGGGAAGGATGTTTTGTTAGTCTCAGAAGAGTCGCCCCCTCTGCCTCAGGTTCCCCTCATCACAGTGGGGTGCTGTGACACCAGGAGAGATGTCACCTGTGGTGCTGCAGGCCTTGTGCTTCCTCTCCCGTTCACACCTGCCACATCCTGCACCTGTGGTTTCTGCCCCTCTGCAAGGGCTGATAAAGCAGCCTTGGGAGGCCAAGCCCTCCACGTACTTCCCCTAGCCAGGCTCTCAGAACAACTTGATGTGTGGTTGCCGGCTCCTTGCTTTGGGGTGGGTTTTCTCCTCAAAGGCGCTGGCAAGGTAGGCAGGTGAGCTGGCAGGCAGAAGCCTCTGCAGTTCGGGGACACCCCGCACTGGCTCCAGAGCCGTCTGAGCTAGTGCTGAGCAAGAAGGGTACAAACCAGAGGTGAACCCTGCTGTGCAAGGAGCCACCCCTCAGAGCACAGCCAGAAGCGGGGACCAGAAAGCACAGTGGGCACTGAGGAGCTGCGGCTGGGGCCAGCCCGACCCTGCCTGTCCTGTGAGCACTCCGGAGCCACGCAGCTCAGGTGGCCTCCAGGTCTAGCAAGGCTCCTGGGGCCTCTGGGTATATGACACATTCCCTGCCCTGGGACGCCCTCGGGTGGACATGCCACCCTCACATGGTGGCTACGGATCATTCAAGCGGAGTAAGCAGCAGTTAGAAAGGCAGCACCCAACTGGCTGCAGAGCCATATGCAATAGTTGGTTCTATGCCTCAGTTTCCCTATCTGTGGGGCAGTCCTTCATGACTCAGCTTCTCCTTTTGCCTGCTGTCTCTCTGGCCTCTCCTTGATGTCTCTCCCTTTTGCTCTTGGCCTCGCAGGCTAACTCCTCATGAGCCAGGTCTCTGCTCAGGTGTCCTCTCCGGAGGCCATGCCTAGCTCCTGGCCTCTACCTCTTCTCAAGGCCGGCTGTGCTTTTTATCACTCGGTGTCACATGTAACCTTGTAGTACCTGTCCTTTTCATTGTCCTAACCCAGAGCTTGGCTCCGAATAAATACTTGTTGAAGATGAGCACATGTCTGCAATCCCAGCGTGCGGAGACGGGAGGATTGCAAGTTTGAGTCCTTCCCAGGCAACTTGACATGACATTGTCTCAAAATAAAATTAAAAAAAAAGAGCTGAGGGTGTAGCTCAGTGAGAGAGCACTTCTGGGTTCCTTCCCCAGTGCTGAAAACAAAGTGCAGGAATGCACAAATGAGCCGTGGGGTGGACACAACTCATTCCTGAGCCAATGGCCAGAGCCAGAGGATTCCATACAGACCCTGGCTTCCACTGGACTTTGGAAAGATGATGGGTGGACATTACTACCTTGGCCTCCAGCCAGGGAAAGAGGGGCCTTTCAGGAGCCACCAGGGTGGTCACCGTCACTGTGGGCCTTACTGCCCTGCACCCTGCCGTCCCTGTAACCCATGGGCAGCTGCGTCTCTGTGTGTCCTGAATGTGGGGTAGGATCCTGGAGTCCAGGGCTGAGTGGTAAGGCTGTGACACCTGGCCTAGGTATCACCCACTAGGAGGGGGCTTGGTCCGCGGGAAGTTAGCAGATGGGTGTGGCATCTGCTCACCTGCCATAGCTGTGAGCAGCCAGGTGGAGGAGACAGGAACAGCCGCAGCTGGGGTGATGACACTGTCCAGCCTGGGTCCCCGGTATCCCCCGCTATCACCCAGGTGCTGCTCCTACAAGTGGGATGGCAGAAGGACTTCAAGTAAGTGGCATCGTGAGCCTTCCTGTCACCCGTAAAGAGAGGAGAAAAAGGGAGGGGAGCACAGGGCCCTGCAGGACTTCAGGTAGAGGATTACTTTTTTTTTTTTAGCTCAGAATCTAGTTGCTGCACTCACCTGTAATCCCAATCAGGAGACTCAGAAAGGAGGATTGAAAATTCTAGGCCAGGGGCCGATGATTTAGCTCAGTGGTTCTGGCGCCTGCCTCACAAATGCAAGGACCTGAGTTCAAGCCCCAGTACCAGAGAAAAGAAAAAATTCTAGGCAAAGATGGGCAATTTAGCAAGATCCTGTTTCAAAATAAAAATAAAAGGTGCTGGGGCATGTAGCTTACTGGTAGACCACTTGCCTAGCATGCATGGGCCCCTGGGTTCCAGCCCCTATACTGAAAAAAAAATAAAAATAAAAACCTCTATTTCCTGCTCAACTGCCATTATAAACAGCCTGGATCAGGCCGGGGATTTAGCTCAGTGGTGCTTCTGCCTGCCTCACAAAGTGTAAGGACCCAAGTTCAATCCCCAGTACAAAAAAAAAAAATAGCTTGGAGGTCAGGAAAAGGTTTCTTTTTATTATATTTTTCTTCTTTGAAAGACTAGCTTCATGAAAAGCTGCTGTACCATGGCCAAAACACATCATGCCTGAGCTAAGAGGCACAAGGTCCTCTCAGTTGGGAAACTGAGGCATAGAGCTGCTGCAGGCCCAAAGGCCCCCTTGCATCTGGGGAGGGGGGTGGGAGCCTGACATGGAACTCCTCGGATCAGCCGTCAGCAGGAAACCAGGGTGCGCATGGTGGCACATGCCTAAGGCAGGTGGATCACTGTAAATTTGAGGCCGGCCTGGGCTACATAGTTCAAAGCTAGCCTGAACTAGACCGTGGCAGACAGCAGAGGAACTGAGGGAAGGCTGAGGCCTGCAAAGAGACCAAAGCCTCAGCCCTGCGCTTCTGTGAGCTTCCGGTCAGTGGGTTTAATTAATTCAGTGTATTCTAAACTCATCTCTACGTCTCCACCATTGTCTGGTTTGGAGCCATGGCTTTGCAGAGCTGAATCCCCACCTGGTCGTAGGAAGAGTGGGACTTATAGCATCTGTTTGTCATGAGGCCAAGGAAGAGAAGGGAACAGCGCAGTTACAAATTCTAATGACCCAGGAGCTCTGAGAGGGGAACAGGGAACAGGAGGCGACAGGGTGTCCGGTCAGGATGGTGGTTTGTTTTTGTTTTTCTTTCTTGGAAGAGGGGTTGTTTGGGAGGAAGGACCAGAAGGACCCAAAACATGTAGTTATCTTCTCTAATAAAAGCTTCTAGGGAAAAAAAAACCCCACACAAATAAGAAGAAAAATAAAATAAAAATTTTATAATGAGCCAAAAAATGCAAAAAACAATGAAAATTAAACAAAGAAAAAGAGAAATGAAGAAAAAAAAGCTTCGAGGGTGGGACGGAGGAAGCTTCTGTAATGTTCTTTGAGAGGGCTGGGTATTGTTTTTGTTGCTGAAATCCAGAGTTCTAGGCTAAACTGACCAGGGCCCTGACCCAGAAGCGCCCCTTAGTGGCTGGCTGTACATACAGCACAGTACTGAATGTTTTCTGGCTGTTTACTTTCCTATTATATTGTGCTTTTATTCCCCACCTCTGAGTACCAAAGCGATAAATCCAAATGTAGCATACTTTTTCGTGTGTGCGGGAGTCAAACACAGGGCATTGCACATGCTAAGCAAGTACTCAGCCACTGAGCTATACCCCCCAGTCCCTTCTGTGCGTTTTATATTTTCAGGTCTTATATTTAAATCTAATCCATTTTGGGTTGTTTTGTGTGTGTGTGTGTGTGTGTGTGTGTGTGTGTGTGTGTGTGTGTGTTACCAGGAAGACAAGTCTTGATGCAACGAGAAACCAGCCCTCTCTTCCCTGGGCCTCTGTTCTTTGTGCCCTTGAAAGAATTCAGTCAAGACACACAGGCCATGCAGAAGTGTATTATAAAGTGGATGGACAGTTTCGTCTTTAACGAGAAGGTGGGCGGTGCCACGAAGGCATCTGCACCAATCGCGAAATTGGGTACATTTTAAAGCACCCCAGAGTTACTCTTGGGGTCTGGGGAACTGGGGTGCCTGGGATGCTTATCAACATTCCACTTCGAGGTTACTTAGGAATTGCAGAACGTCTTCCTGTCCTTATTTAGATGGTCAGTGTTTCCTCAGGGGCTTTCATCATGTGAGAAACTTACAGAAGATAAGTTCTTAATCTAAACCAGGCCCCAGCCCAAGGCAGGACGATCTTTAAAGAACATTTCCTTCCCTGATTTCATCAGGCTGTAGGCCATGGCAGCCGGGAATGCTGTGTGCCTCGTTCTGGAGCTGGATGGCCAGGTGGCCCTGGAATGTGCACAGTGTGTGATCTTGAGATGTCATTGCGCTCTGAGGGATCGCTTGGGGCCCGAGACCTAAGAAATGATTATCATTGTACTATACGCTGACAGCTTTCTTTAATTAATTGGCAGTGTGTGCTCTTTTGGACCCCACTCCCCACCAACCCTCAGGCCCGCTGATCCCTAACTGCCCGCCTAACGCGTAAGTTAAGGGCTCAATTTCATTCCTACCCAATTTTCTCAACTCCTTCTGTTGTTTGGCTTTAAGCCCTTCCTTGGAAGAGTAGTAACTTCTCAGTACTTTGCAGGTCCCCCAAAGTTTCTCTGGAAGTGGTACCGAGATATGGTGAGCCACACTCTCATAACTTTATTTTGTTTTGTTTTGTTTTGTTTTTTCGCACCAGGGATTGAACTCGGGACCTTGCTCTTGCGAGGCAAGTGGCAGAGCCACTGAGCTAAATCCCCAGCCCGCTCATAACTTTATTATGATGAGAAGTTCTATTTGAAAGACTAGAGTATGTGGTGCAGTTTGCCCGAGGCTCTGATAAGAGGAAGCCACATTCCAGCCTGAACAGCCGTTGGTTCCTGCTCCCCTATCACCCCGAAGCCACAGCCACTGCAGCACTGAGACCAGACGACTGAAGCCCTCTGCCTGCAACGCAGAGCAGCGTAGGCAGGGCAGGGCCAACTCAGGGCCTCCTTTTCTCAGCCAGCTGTGACTTATGTTGTCTTCTTCTGTTGGTTTGTTTTTGCAGTACTAGGGCCTTTGTGCCGAGTGACACCCACAGTACCTGCACCAGTATTTTTCATGGTGATTTTTTTTTCTTTTTTGAGACAGGGTCTCACTATGTTGAGACTGACCTGGAACTCACTAAGTAGCCCTGGCTGTTCTCGAACTCACAGTGATCCTCCTGCCTCAGCCTCCAGAGTGCTGGTATTATAAGTGTGTGCCACCATGCCCAGCTCCCTCCAGTATTTTTTCTTTTTTCTTTTTCTTTTGTTTTTTCTTGCTAAGACATCCATGCTGGGTTTGAACCTGTGATTCTCCTGCCTCAGCCTCCCACAGTGCTGAGATCACAGGCATGCATCCCCATACCTAGCTAGACCAGCTGTTCTTTTTTTTTTTTGGTACTGGGGATCACCCTCGGGCCCTTGCACTTGCAAGGCAGGCAGCGGAACCCCTGAGCCAAACCCCCGGCCCTAGGCCAGCTGTTCTGACTGTGCCTGTGTGTGCACTGAGACTTCCTCCCACCTCCTGCCGAGCTGGAGAGCCTCCGTGTTGCAGAGATGGGACTCGTGCCACCTAGCGACATCCCCACACTGCTGGCCCGGCGCCCAGCCACGGTGAGAAGGCACTGAGCATCCAGTGAAAGGAGAGCCTTCCAGTGTAGTTGAGTGGCAGCTCTGTGTAAGAGGCAGGAGTTAGAAACTTAGATTTTGCTTCCTGCTGTGACACTGGACGGGTCCCTTCCTATCCTAGATCTCAGTGTTTTCATGTGTTAGGAGCAGAAACAATGTGAAGTTGCAAGTTCGGGCCCAGCCTGGGCAATGTAATGACTTACTGAGACACTGGCTCAAAAACAAAACCCCAAAGAACATGTTACGGGGTGCTGCCTACGTGTAGAAACACTTTTACAGGTGTAACACCATTTACCTTTCCCGTCACCCAGAGACAGAGATGACTGGTGTTCTGTGTACAGATGAGGACACGGAAGCCCAGAAGGGCGAAGGGCCTCACTCCGGGTCACACAGCTTCTTAGGGGGGCAGCAGGGATTCACACCCAGACGGGCTGGCCCCAGACACTACCTAGTCCCTGTGGGAGGCTAAGAATCTACAAGATTTCTCTTTCTTGTTCAGAAATACAGGGATTCTCTGAGATACAAGAGCAGCAGATATTTCAATTCTAGGCCTTTGGCGAAAGTTATCTAGCTGGGTTCTTCGAGGTTTGTTAAATGGTAACCACACATCTTTTCCTGGGAAAAGATGCAGGGCCGGGGTTACTTGGGTGGAATTTTGGTCGAAGACAGAAGCAAGCCCGGTCCCCACGTCCTTGCCTCTCCCGTGGTCTCTTCAGTGTTCCCTGCATCTCGGCAGTGCTGTCCCCCTGCCCCCCCTGGAGCTCTCAGCCGCTTTCGCCCTCATCTGGTCTCTGTGGCAGTCGATCTCACCTGCTCCCAGCAGCCCAGCCGCAACCAGAGCCGGCCTCTAGGGACAGCACTGGGTCGCACCTGTCCCTGCTAAAACCTCACAGTTCGTGGAGTTAAATCCAAGGTGACCCCCGTCCACGCCTGGGCCTGTCTCCTAGCCCCTCCCACTCACTTGCCACGCTCCAGCCCCTCGCTGTCCAAACCAGCAGCCGGGGCCAGTCCAGCTCAAGATGTGCTGTCCATTTAAAATACACCTGGGGCGCCAGGGATTTAGCTCAGTGGATCCTCTGCCTGCCTTGCAAGCACAATGACCAGAGTTCGATCCCCGGTACCCAGAAAAGAAAAAAAAAAATGACACCATTCCAGGCCGGGGATTTAGCTCAGCGGTTCGGTGGCCTGCCTTGCAAGTGCAAGGACCCGAGGTCAATCCCCGGTACCAAAAAAATTAAAAAAAATAAAATACACCTGCGTCTTGAAGCCATCCTTCAAAGAAGGGATGGAGACGATCTCATTAATATTTTATCTTGATTGATTACACGTTGAAGTGATAATATTTTAGATATACTGGGTTACATGAGACATACTAAAATTAATCTCCTCTTTTTTTTGTACCTTTTGTTATTGTTTTTGGTACTGGGGTTTGAACTTAGGACCTTGTGCTTACAAGGCAGGCACGGTGCCACTGAGCTAAATTCCTGGCCTTCCTTTGTACCTTTTATTGTGGCTACTTTAGGATTCTCTACGTGAAACAGGCACACACTTTCAGTCCCAGCAACTGGAGAGGCTGAGGCAGGAAGAGTGCAAATTCAAGCCTAGGCAACTTAGCAAGACCCAGTCTCAACATAAAAATTTTAAAAAGGGATGGGAGTGAATGTTACAGAGAGCTCAAGTTCAATCTCCAGTACTACGAAGATAAATAAATACATTTTAAACATTTCCACACAGCTCACACTATGACTTGCCTCTTCGCCGTGGGACTCTAGCCATGCTGGCTTCTGTGCTGTCCTTCCCAGCCTCAAGCGGGGCCCTGTGTCGCTCTTCCCTCAGCTCCAGTCCTGTCATGGGCCTCTGGGACGTGTCACTCAGAGCCCTTTCCTCTGCTTTCCTCCCTGGCTGGTATGTCCGGTGGCCCAGGACTGCTGTCAGCAGCCCCCTAGAGGGAAGGTATGGTGCCCCCCTCCCTTGGCTTGAAGCTGTGGGGACCTTCAGCCACCGGCCACACAGGCTGCTGGGGCTGGAGCAGGAGGAGGGGATGGGGACCTGCTGTGTGAGTAGATACAAAGTCTCCCCAGGTTTGCTACAGCGATCAGCAAGGCATGCGGCGGAACCACTGAGCTAGATCCCCGGCCCTGCCCCAGGTTCTGTCACAAGGCAAGAACTAAATTGGTAGCTGGACCCTCAGCTATGGCCAGTGGGGCCAGGTGGACCTGCACTTTGAAGGTCAGCCCCAGAGTCCATCTCTGCCCAGCTGCCATAGCTCAGTGGCCTCAGCAGGTCACTTGGTTCTGCAGTCAGAGAGGCAGAATCACTCAGCGCCTTGGTGGTGAGAACAGAGCACTAGCTGTGTGGGCAGCCGGAACCCAACCAGCGCAGGGGCAAGGAGCTCAGGCCCAGTGCTGAGCGCCCCGCCCCTGTAGCTGCATTCGCAGGCCTAAGGGCTGTCGTGGCGCAGGGCCTCACCCCTGAGAAGGGGCTCGTGCTGAGGGAGGACTGTGAAGTCATCGCCTCGGTCTTTCTTTCCCTCTGAGAACCCCAGCTTTGGAGGATCTGGAAGAGGGGGACCCCGGTGCTGTGCACAGGGCAGCCAGTGGGTTCCGGGTGGGCCGAGTGGCCTGCTGCAGAAATAGCCCTGGAGGCAGGCAGGAGGGGGTGGTTCCTGGCTGAGGCTGGGGCTGGAGGTCCTGGGATTGTCCCAGCTCTGGCCGGTGAGGAGCCCCTGCTCTGGAAGCCTGACCTCCATCTGGGCTTCTCCCTGTGAGCAGGAAGGGGCCGCAGGAGAAGGCGCTGGCCCCGGGCAAGGCTGGGGCTTCCAGCCGCCGTCCTTTCCCCAGCCCTGCAGCAGGATGAACTCGGCTGGCTTTTTTAAGGCAAGAAGCAGAGCCCTCGTGCTGTCATGTCCAGAGTGATGAAACCCAGAGTGCTCAAGTTAGAGGCCCAGGGAGACCAGGCAGCCCAGCACGGCGTTCCCGTGTGTGGATGTCAAGAGCTTGCCCAGCCCAGAGCGCCGGTGACAAGGGCCAGCGCTCTTTCCCAGCCCTTCCGTGGAGCTCGGCACTTCCCACGGAGCATGCAGGAAAGGCAGGCAGTGGCACATGCTGTAATCCCAGCACTCAGGAGGCTGAAGCAGGAGGATGGCGAGAGTTAAAGTCTAGGCTACAAAGGCCAGCCTGGACTACATAGTAAGATCTCACACCCCAACACTCTCAAAAAAAAAAGAAGAAGAAGAAAGAAGAAAGGAGAAGGAGAAGGAGAAGGAGAAGGAGAAGGAGAAGGAGAAGGAGAAGAAGAAGAAGAAAAGCACTGGGGTTGTAGCTCAGTGACACCGTGCCTGCCTTGTAAGCGCAAGGTCCTGAGTTCGATCCCCGGTACAAAAAAAGAAGAAGAAAATGAGTAACAAACATGGCTTCTCTTATGCGGTAGATAGGGAATGTTCTTGAGAGGTTCATCCTGGCAGCGTCCCAGCCAGGAAATTTATGGCCTACAAGTGGTCTTCCGAGGCCCATCACGGGCTCCTCCTTGGCGGAGGTGGCTGGTGAACCCCGTGCCCTCGCTGCCGTTTTCCCCGAGCTCCCGTGCCCTGGCTGGGCTGCCGGTGAGGAAGAGGATTTCAGAGGAGGGGGCGGCCAGCCACCTAGCCCCGGCCCCCTCTCATCCTCTTTGGTTTATGTCTAATTATAAAAGCAATTCATATTCATTGTAAAGTCTGGAAACTACAGGAAGGTAGAAAGGAGAAAATGAAAACCATCTGTCACCCGCTCTGCCTGTACCGCCCCTGCTCCGTTTCGCAGCCCTGCGCTGTGCCCGCCTGCTGCTCGTCCTGACTCTGCGGCCGGCTTTCCCTCGCAGCAAGTCCTCAGCGTCACCTCGCAGCAGTGAAATTTTCTTTAAAGTTATTTAATGGCTATTAATAATTTTTTTAGCCACTCTAGTTCCTTTTGTTCATTCTCCTAAATTGATTCTCTTATACTGGGGATTGAACCCAGGCCTTTGCATCCCCCCACATATATATATATATCGTGCAGGCGGCAGCTGGGTGACCTTTATCAAGCCAGAAAATTGTCTCTCTCTCTCTCTCTCTCTCTCTCTCTGTGTGTTTTGGTTTTGGTTTTGGTTTTTTGAGACAGGGTCTCACTATGTAGTTGAGACTGACCTGGAATTCACTATGTAGCCCTGGCTGTTCTCAAACTCACAGCGATCCTCCTGCCTCAGCCTCCCGCAAGCTGGGATTACAGGCATGCGCCACCACGCCCGGCTATATAAATTTTCCGAGACACAGTCTCATTGGATATTCAACGCTGGCCTTGAACTCACTACTATGGAGTCCAGCCTGGCCTCAAACTTGAGGCAGTCCCGTTGCCTTGGTCTCCTAAGTGCTGGAATTGCAGGTGTGTGCTACCATGCCAGATTTATTTTTTATTTTAAGAGAGGGTCTCACTAAGGTGCCAGATTGCCCAAGCTGGGCTTGAATTTTGACCCTCCTACCTCAGCCTCCCGGAGATCTGGAATTACAGAAGTGTGCCACCACACCTGGTTTCCTACCCCTTTTAACCAAGGGAATGAGCAGTTTGTAAAATTTCAATTAAAAATTTAAATACAGGGGTGGGGGATTTGGCTCAGTGGTTTCGCCACCTTCCTCACAAACGCAAGGGCCTGAGTTTGATCTCTGGTACCCCCCAAAAATTTTTAAAACACATCCAATTGTGTGGTGGCAACATTCTGGTAATCCAGTACTCTGGGAGGCTTGGACAAGATGATCTCAGGTTCAAGCCCAGGATGGGTAATTTGGTGACTGAATGAGACCTTGACTCAAAATTTAAAACACGCTGGGGATGGAGCTAAGTGGGTTCAATCCCCAGTACCTCAAAATCTATCAGTCACCAGGTGTGGTAGCACACCCCTGCAATCCTAGTACTCAGGAGGCTGAGGCAGGAGGATTGCCACGAGTTCAAGGCCAGCCTGAACTACATAGTGTCTCAGAAAACCAAACAATAGTCTGTTTCCCTTTCCATTCTGTCCTGCCGTGCTGTGAGTTCTGTGAGAGCAAAGATGGACACTGCTTATCTTGGCGCCCTCGATGGCCAGAAGAGCAATGGGTGCACAGACAGGGTCCTGGGGTAGATGATGGAGAACAGAACGGATGGAGAGTAGGGTCTTGAGCGATGCAGGCTGGAAGCGGCTCCCTCTGAGTGCCTCGTGTGTTCTTTTCCTCTTTCCCTTCCCCGCCGCAGCTGGACTGACCACTGGGGCACTCTAGGCTTCCCGACTGACGGCGTGACTTTGGACAGGTCAGCCGCCCTTCCTGGGCGTCCAGCATCTGCGCGGAAGCCTCCTGTCAGCTGATGAGCGGCTCAGTGGCCTTGGACTGGGCTGTCGATCCCCTGAGACCCTGGCAGCTGTCCCTGGCACCTTGCCCACACTGTCACTCTGTGCCCTTGCTCCTGCTGTGAAGGGCACAAGCTGCAGCTGGGGCTCGGCTGGGAGAGGGCCCAGCTCCTCCAAAGCGCTACTGTCTGTCACTCAGCTCCCTGGTCCTCGAGGCTGGGGCAGCTGGGGATTGAACCCAGGGCCTTTGCGCTGAGCTACATCACCAGCCCTTTTCATATTTTTTGTTTTGAGACAGGGTCTACTAAACTGCCCAAGCTGGGCTTGCACTTGTAATCTCCTGCTTCAGTCTCCTCGAGTGCTAGGATGACAGGCATGCACCACCACACCTGGCTTCCAGGCCTTAAATCGGGGGAAACAAAGCCAGAATGAAGGCGTACAGGTCAGCTAAAAGCAGCAAATGAGATGACAGCACCGTGGCCACTGCCACAGGTTATGATGCCCAGGTTATGATGATAAAGGGAAAAATATGTAACTCCCAACTCTCTAGATGTCAGACACGCCGAGTTCGTGTTCCCTGAAGTCAATGAATGAATTCTAAGGAACAGCAAAGGCTAAGAGTAGGAAAATTGGGCCTGGGATTTAGCTCAGTGGTGCTGTGCCTGCCTGGTAAGCGCAAGGCCCTAAGTTTGATGATCCTCATTACCAAAAAAAGGTAGGAAAATTGTTGGGGAGCCAGGCATGGTGGCACACACCTGTAATCCCAGCACTTGGGAGGCTGAGTCAGGAGGATCACTGTGAGTTTGAGCTCAGCGTGGGCTACATAGTGAGTTCCAGGTCAGTCTCAACTATATAGTGAGACCCTATCTCAAAAAAAAAAAAAAAAAAAG
>NW_022900934.1:25769199-25824372 GCF_012274545.1 Fukomys damarensis
TTTTTTTTTTTTTTTGGTACTGGGGATTGAACTTGGGTCCTTGCGCTTGCAAGGCAGATGATGGAACCACTGAGCTAAGTCCCCAACCCTGGACACTGTGACTTTAATCTTCATTTATGCCTCCAGCCAGTTTTTTTCAGCTTTAATTGAGTTTATTGGTACATTTTAGGGATACAGTACAGTTACATTCATTGTTGGGATCTTGTACCTCTACAAGACAAGTCTTGATTCTCATTTTTTCCCCTTACCTCTGCCCTCCCTTCACCCCCTCCTCCCCTCCCCATTTACAAACACTTTATTTTCATCTTTTCATTCTCTCACATTTTTTTCTTTTCCCTTTTTACTCTTCCCCTACCCATCCCACCTTCCCTACACCTTTAGCTCCTTTCTTCCCATTTCTAAATGTCAGTAATCTTATTAGAATCTTATGTATTGTTGCAGATTATTCACACCAGGGAAACTATTCGGTATTTACACATGTGTGACTTATTTATTTCACTTAGGAGTTTATCTTCAATATGTATCCATTTTCCTATGAATGAATCTATTTTCTCGTTCTTTATAGCTGAGTAATATTCCATTTTATAGAAAAACCACAACTTCTTTATCCAGTTTCCAATGGATGGGCAAATAGGTTGTTTCCAAGATTTAGCTATTACAAACTGTGCCACTATAAACATGGGTGCACATACTTCTCTGTGATATGATTCTTTTAGTTCTCTTGGAAAGATACCCAGCAGAGGGATGGCTGGGTCAAATGGAACCTCCAGTCCAAGCTCTTTGAGGTATCTCCATATTGATTTCCATAGTGGTTGCACCGGTCTGCACTCCCACCAACAATGGAGAAGGGTTCCTTTCTCCCCACAACCCCGCCAACATTTGTTATTGTGTGATTTCTTGATAGCAGCCATTCTTTGTGGGGTGAGGTGGAATCTCAGTGTTGTTTTCATCTGTATCTCTCGAATGACCAGTGATGTGGAACATTTTTTCAAATATTTTCTTGCTGCTTTTACTTCTTTGTCTGAGAAATGTCTGTTCATTTCGGATGCCCATTTTTGAATCGGGTCTTTATATTTGGGGGGACTGATTGTTTTGAGTTCTTTATATATCCTTGATAATAGTCCTTTGTCTGAGGAACAGTTGGTAAAAATTTTTTCCCACATTGTAGATTGTCTCTTAGTTCTGCTGGTTTCTTTTGAAGTACAGAAGCTTTTTAGTAAGATGAGATCCCAGTTGTTGATTCTATCTGCTAGTTCCCGTGCTACTGAGGATTTGTTCATAAAATCTTTTCCTATTCCAATGTCTTCCAGAGTTCTGCCTAAGTTATCTTCCAGCAAGTTTATTGTTTCTGTTTTAATATTTAGATCTTTAATCCATTTGGATTTTAATTTAGTGCACGGCGAAAGATAAGGGTCTAATTTTAATCTGTGGCAGGTTGACATCCAGTTTTTCCAACATCATTTATTAAAGAGGCTATCTTTCCTCCACTGAGGATGGTCAGCTCCTTTGTCAAAGAGGAGGTAGCTGAGTACATCTGCATTTGTTTTTGTGTCTTCCAGTCTGTTCCACTGATCCTCAGGCCTATTTCTTTGCCAGTACCATGCTGTTTTTATCACAGTGGCTTTGTAGTATAGTTTCAAATTGGGAATTGTTACACCTGGTGCCATGTGTCTGTTGCCTAAAATGGCTTTTGCTATTCTAGGTCTCTTATGGTTCCAAATGAATTTTTGGATTCTTTTGTCTAGTTCTGTGAAATATAGTGTTGGAATTTCAATTGGCATTGCATTGAATGTATATAGCAGTTTTGGTAGTATGGCCATTTTCACTATGTTGATTCTTCCTACCCAGAAGCAGGGGATATCTTTCCATTTTTTAATATCCTCTTCAATTTCTTTTTTCAGAGTGCTGTAGTTTTCAGTGTAGAGATCTTTTGTTTCTTTTGTTAGATTGATTCCTAGATACTTCATTTTTTTGGATGCTATTGTAAAAGGAAATTTTTCCCCTTATTTCTCTCTCCGTATGTCTATTTGTGTATGAGAAGGCTATTGATTTTTGGATATTCACCTTGTATCCAGATACTCTACTGAATCTGTCAATTAAGTCTAGAAGTTTTTTGGTGGAGTTTTTTGGATCTTCAATGTAGAGTATCATATCATCAGCAAATAATGACAGTTTAACTTCTTCCTTTCCTATCTTTATTGCTTTAATTTCTTTCTCTTGTCTAATTGCTGTGGCTAATGTTTCCAGAACTATATTGAAGAGAAGTGGTGATAATGGGCATCCTTGTCTTGTTCCTGATTTTTACATGAAGGTTTTCAGTTTTTGGCCATTCAATATGGTGTTGGTCCAGCCAGTTTTTGATGTGTTCTCATCCTCTGCACTGCCTCCCTCCAGGGTCCACCCGGCCTGACTGCCTATAGTATTTTTACCTGGCTTAGCTGTCCATAATAATAACACAACACCATGAGCACTGCCTCCCGGGTGGGAGCATGGGGCCCCACTCTGCACCTGGCCCCATCCTCCTGGGAGGGCCTGCTGAGGTCTCTTCACCCTAACCTGACCCTCAGAGAGCCCGGGGCCTCCACCACCAGCATCTGGGGCTCCCTTGGCTGGTCTGCGCCATGAAGCTGGGGATCCCACCCGTCACTACAGGGCTTGGGGAGAGTGACAGAAAGAGAGCCAGGCGCTTCACTCATCCGAGGGCCTGGTGTGCTCAGAGCCTTTCCTCGCTGTGTTAGGGAGGATTCTCTTGTTAGTTTTTGCTGGCAGAAGCAAAGCCAGGAGCGAACATCCCCCAGACCCCAGGCCTCCTGCCCAGGGCTTCTCCTTCCTCTGATAAGGACCGTCAGTGGTGCAGGCGGCAGCAGGGTGACCTTCATCAAGCCCGAAATGCATTCCCAGTGTGGCTGGAGGGGCTGGGAGGGCTGTGCTCCTGCAGCTGCCATCAGGCACCAGGAAGCCTGTGGGGGGTGGGGGGGCTGGCCCTTGTGCTGAGTCCCCTGTCCCTGCTGGCCCAGTGGCCACAGCCCTGCTCACGCAGTGTCAACTCGACAGAGGCCCACAGAACGCTTATGCTCCTTTCTGTCTGTAAAAGTAATTCTTATTTGCAGCAGCAAAGACAAGTGGAGTATTCAGTAAAAAATAGAGCAGGAGTACTCTGTATCCTGATCTCCTCATATGCGCACACATGGAATAGAACACGGACAGCCAGGCGTCGTGGTGCAGATCTGTAATCCCAGCACTCGGGAGGCTGATGCAGGAGGATCGCTGTGAATTCAAGACCAGCCTGGGCTACACAGCGAGCCCCTACCTCAAAAAACTGAAAGAAGCAAAACAAAACAAAACAATAAAAACAAAGAACATTTCTGTGTACAGTTACATAGTGACTTTATTTTTAGCAATAGAATTCTACAACACTTGCTTTTTAAAAATTGGAATGATTATACTATTTTATTTTGTTTTGTTTTGTTTTTTGGTACTGGGGATCGAACTTGGGTCCTAGTGCTTGTGAGACAGACAGCAGAACCACTGAGCTAAATCCCCGGCCCTAGTTATATTATTTTAAAACCTCTTTTATTACAAAATAGAATGGATGGAAAGTACATGTAAAATAATTCTTCAACCTGATGACGGACTGTAAGGCTAACACCCTGGGAGCCACAGACAAGGGTAAGCGACTTGGCCAGCTGCCCCAGACCTGCGTCCCCAGCTTAGTCCCAACTCCCTGCATCCTCCCCTCCTCTGACCATTACCCAACTTGTTTACCAGTGCCGGGGACCCCAGCTGGAAAAGAGCAAGTGCTATCCTTGAGCCACAGCCCAGCCCCTACTTTTAAGATAGTCACGTTCTTCCTGACTGTCATCCAGGTATGCACTTTAGGCTGCAATTTTATCCTCTTCTCCCCCTTTTTTAAAAAAACTATTATTTTATTTTATTTCTGAGACAGGGTCTCGTTATGAAGCCCAGGTTGGCCTTGAACTCACAGTGATCCTCCTGCCTCAGCCTCTAGAGTCCTAGGATTACAGGCAGGGGCCACCATGCCCGGCTATCTTTTTTTAAAAGCCTTTTAATCTAAAGGCTTATTTGTTTATTACTTTTTTTACCCCTTTCAGTGCTGGGCATTGAATTAAGGGCTTTGCAGATGCTAGGCAAATGCTCCATCACTGAACTAAATTCCCCAGCCTTTTAAAAATTTTATTTTGAGACAAAATCTCACTAAGTCATCAAGGCTGGCCTGGAACTTGCAATCTTCCTGCCTTAGCCTCCCAAGTAGCTGGGATTACTGGTGTGAGCACGCCCCGTTTTTGTTGTTGTTGTTGTTATTCCAGGGGTCGAACTCTGGACCTTGGGCTTGCGAGGCAGGCGGCCGGCACCACAGAGCTAAACCCCTGGCCTCCTCTGCTTTTTTAATGGCTCCATTGTTTCACTGCAGAGAAGGACGCAACTGACCATTCCCTTGCTGATGGATGCTTAGGTTGTTTTCAGTTCTTTTTCTGTTATGAACAGTACTGTGGAGCTGGGGATGTAGCTCAGTGATAGAGTGCTTCAACATCACGCACTGGAAAAAAAAGGCCTTTACAAACAGTATTGTAATAAAAAGAAAACAATTTTGGTGGTTCTGGGAATTGAGCCCAGGGTCCTTCTACCACTGAGCTACAGCTTCGCCCATCTTTTTTTTTATTTAGTAGTACTTAGGATTGAACCAAGAATCTTCACGCTGAGCTACACTACCTGACCTTATAAAAATTTTAAATATAGCCAGGTATGGTGGCGCATGCCTATAATCCCAGCACTTGGGAGGCTGAGGCAGGAGGATCGCTGTGAGTTCAAGACCAGCCTGGGCGACATAGTGAGACCCTGTCTCAAAAAAAAAATAAATAAATAAATAAAATAAATAAATATAAATAAATAAATAATTTTAAAAAATAAAATAGAGGGCTGGGGGTATAGATTGGTATGCAGGCCTTGGGGTCAGTTTCCAGAACTGCAAAAATGCATACATACATATAAACATTTTTTTATCTTGAGACAGGGTCTTGCTAGGTTGCTAAGTTGCCCAGTGTAAGCTGGAATTTGCAGTCTTCCTGCCTCAGCCTCCCCAGAGTGCTGGGATTACGAACATGCACCATGATAACTGGCCCATGTTTTCTTTTAGCTCTTATACTAGGCCTTTGGTCTATTTTGAGGAAATGTTTGTGTAGGGTGTGAGGTGATGGTCTGGCTTCCTTCCTGTGTGTGTGGACATCCAGTCATCTCAACGCCATTTGTTGAAAAGCTGTCCTTTCCCTATTCGATTGTTTGGGTAGCCTTGTTGAAAATCATTTGACCACAAATGTGCAGATTCATTTCTGGATTCTCTTCTATTCCGCTGATCTCTATGCCTGCCCTTCTGCAGTACCACAGTCTTGACTACTCTAGCTTTGTAGTAATTGTTAAAATTGGAAGTATGGGTCTCCATACTTCAAAACAATGATTTTTCTTGATTGCTTTCAGCTATTCTGAGTATCTTTAATTTTGTATGAGTTCTATTTTATTTTATTTATTTTTTTTTTTTTTGTGGTACCGGGGATGGAACTCGGGTCTTGCGCTTGTGAGGCAGGCTATCGAACTGCTGAGCTAAATCCCCGGCCCTTTTATTTATTTTTAATGTTTTTTGAACACTTGATCCTCTTGCTTCAGCCTCCTCAGTGCTAGGATTACAGGTGATCACCATGCCTGGCTTTCTATGTGAATTTTATAATCAACTCGTCAGTTTCTGCAAAGAACCAACTTCTGGGCCTGGGGCTAAAGCTCAAGCAGTAGAACACTTGCTGAGCATGTGAATCTGCGCCCTGGGTTCAATCCTCAGCACCAAAGAAGAAAAATAACCAAGTTGCAATGTTGATGGGGTTTGTGCTGAATCTGAAGACTAATGTGGGTGTTTTGGGTTTTTTTTTGCGGGGGAGGGTTGAGACAGAGTCTCACTATGTAGTTCAAACTGCTCTGGAACACTCTGTGTAGCCCAGGCTGGTCTCAAACTCACAGCAATCCTCCTGCCTCAGCTTCCCAAGTGCTGGGATAACAGGCATGCGCCACCACGCCTGGACTAATGTGGGTCTTTTGCCATTTTAATAATATTAGGGTTGGGCACGGTGGTGAACACTTATAATCTTAGTACTCAGGAGGCTGAAGCAAGAAGTTTGCTGTGAATTTGTGGCTAGCCTGGGCTACAAGGCCAGCATGAACTACGTAGTGAGACCTTATCTTAAAAAATTAATAGGGCAGTGAATTTAGCTCAGTGGTGCTGCCTCCTGCCTCACAAAAAATTAATAAATTAGGTCTTCAGATCCATAACTATGGGATGTTTTTCACTTATGTAGGTCAACTTTAATTTTTTTAAACAATGTTTTCCAGAGCTGGGGATTTTGCTCAGTGGCGCCATACCTGCCTCATAAGCGCAAGGTCCTAAGTTCTACGCTCAGTACTGGGAGAAAAACAAAACAAAACACAATGTTTTCTAGTTTTCTGATTGTAAGTTTTATACTTCCTTTGTTAGATTTATTCTTAAGCATTTCATTCTCTTTGATGCTAGTATATATAGAATTATTTTCTTTCTTTTTTTGTTTTTCTTTTTTGGTATGGTAAGGGGGATGGAGGCAGGGGTGGTGCTGAACTAAATCCCTGGCCCTATAATTATTTTCTTAATTTCCTTATTTATTTATTTAGAGACATTCTGGTTATATAGTCCAGCCTGGTCTTGAATTTGTGATCCTCCTGTCTCTGCCTCCCAAATGCTGAGATTACTTAATTACACTTTTGAAGTGTTTATTGGAAGCAGAAAATAACCCCAAAAAAGTACTTTTTTTTTTTTTTTTTTTTAGACAGGGTCTCACTATGTAGTTGAGACTGACTTGGAACTCACTGTGTAGCCCAGGCGGGTCTTGAACTCACAGTCATCCTCCTGACTCAGCCTCCTGAGTGCTGGGATTATAGGGGTGCATCACCATGTCCGGCTGCAATTGATTTTTTTAGCATATTAATTTTACATCCTGCAGCTTTGCTGAACTCATTTATTCTGATTTTTCTAGTGTATTCTTTAGAATTTTGCATATGCAGGGATGGGGTCATCTGCAAATAGAGATCATTTTGCTTCTTCCTTTGTGCACTGGGTGACTTTTTCTCGCCTAAGTGCCCCGGCTGGCACCTCCAGTACTGAGCGGAAGCGGTGAGAGTGGATATCTTTGCTTGTTGCTGAACTCTGGGTGAGGGTCCAGCCCTGCACCATTAAGCAGGACGCTGTATGAAGGAAGAAGCCCTTCCTTGTGCTTCCTGCAGGACTGGCTGGTTACATCCTCACTTCCGCAGCGGAAGCGAGCGAGGCCCAACACCCTCCCCCCTTGGTAGCATGGAGACCCGGGTTGGGAGGTGAGGGTCCTCTGCTGGCCAAGGAGGAGCAGTGTTCCCGGCTCAGCTGCCTTCAGTCTGCTTCCGGATAGTCAGCCTTCCCGCTCCTGTGCACGATGCCCTGGAACCGCCAAGAAAGCTGCTGGGATTGACTGATTGACTCATTGACTGATTTTTAAAAAAAATTTGAGGCACGGTCTACTATGTCATCCAGGCTAACCTTAAACTCTATGTACTCCGAGTTAGTCTTGAACTTGGGATTCCTGCCTCAGGCTCCCGTGCTGGAATTACAGGCCTGCACCACCGTGCCCAGCTTATCTACTGTAGTACTGGACACAACTCAGGGCCTGCTCACTGAGGTTCATCCCGGCACCCAGGTTTTTTTTTTTACTAAATTATCCAGTCTGGGCACAAATGTGATCTTTCCTACCTCAGCCTCCCAGAGTGCTAGGATTAAAGGTGTGTGTCCCATGCCTGGCTATTTCTTTTTATTGACTTATTGTTCTGGTGCTGGGGATTGAATGCAGGGCTTCAGGTATGCTAGGCAAGCGCCTCACTATCGAGCTACATGCCAACCCGCTGGGTTCTATTCTCAGCTCAGCCACCAGCTTGCTGTGTGGTTATTGGCAAGTCGCTTTCTCCCTTTAGGCCTTTCTGTGCCCTGGGAAGGGTAGTTCACCTTGAAGTCTTCTAACTCAGTTAACAAATACCCCGCCCCACCCACCCTTAAATCCCCAGCGGCTTCAGCTTCCGCCATTACCCACAGTAGCCACCAGAGGGCGCCCCAGACCAGCATTTGGCCCTGCTCACGTGCAGGGCCCCTGAGGAGGCCGAGAGGCAGGGTAGGTTTTCCGGGAGCTGCAGCTGGCTTTGCTAGTACAGGCTTCCTTGTGGCTCCCACCTGCCCAGAGCCTCACTGTGTTCCTCCGGCTGAGCCCCGATCTCTGATCAAGGAGAGAGGGATGGGGCTTCACACCAAGGCCAGTGGCCTCGCCTCATCTCTGTCTGTTTTGGGTTGGTGCCAGGCTTCCCAGCATCAGGACCAACAGCCGCATAAGGCTGGAGTTGCCTTCCCAACAGCCTTTGTGCATGCGGATGGGTCCATGGACTGTGTGGTCTCTGAAACCACAGCATCTGGGCTTCCAGCACTGATTGTGCCTCCAAAGTAAAATCAGAAAGTGCTTTGTTCCAATCGCGCTCTGTAAATCCAGCCCGGAACACAGCAGGCCCCTGCCCCAGTGCCTTGCGTGGCAGGATGCTGGCTCCCCATCCCCAAGGGCTCCTTGGCCACACAGGCTCCTCATTCGTGTGTGGTCTCTTCCTTTCCACACTGGGGTCCCCTGGAGGCAGTGGGACTCCCAGGGAGCCCCGGACCCTTAGTATCCAGCAGCTCTTCCTCACCCTGCTCAGGCAAAGCCGGCTGCGCCTTGCGTGGTTGGGTGGCTCTGTACCAGTCTTTCCCCTACAGGCTGTCCTTCTCAGGGCAGGGGACAGGGCTGCTCTGAGCTCCCTTGAGGGGTGGAGGCCACACCGACTGAGCCCCAGGACTCCCCTAACAAGGCAGACACTCGCGGGGCAGGAACTGAAGTCAGACGGAGCAGAAGGGGTCTGGCTGAACACCCCCAATTATCCCGGACGCTCTCTCTCAGTGTGCCTTCCAGGTGGGCAGGGCTGCCGCTGCCAGCTTTTCGGTCAGGGAAATTGAGACAGAACAGGTCCCAACTGGGAGGTCATGAGGGCAGATGAGGGGCTGGGACCGGCCTCAGAACCTGTGTTCTCCACAGGGCTGTGCTCTGCCTACGACCTACTGAGGGCTGGGCCAGCAGTGTGAGGCTGGAACACTAGCTGGACGTGGTAGCGCACACCTGTGATCCCAGCACTTGAGAGGCTGAGGCAGGAGGATCACAGCAAGTTCAAGGCCAGCCTGGGCTACATAGTGAGACCCTGTCTCAAAAAATAAACAAACAAAAAATACTAAGGGCAGAGTGCCTCTCTCTCTCTCTCTCTGACACACACACACACACACACACACACACACACACACACACACACATAGGTGTCTAGCACAGGTGTCTAGAAGGCGGCATCAGATATTGTCACAAAATCTGAGAGATACCCAGGGTGCCTTGGGAGTCTCAGATCTAAAATCCTAAAAGTTGTCTCCGGGTCTCCTTCCCCAGAGCCAACCTCTCAACTTTGGGATTTGGGGAGTGAGGCTGGAAAGGGGCAACGGGCAGCCGGGCACACAGGCCCCACCCCCTACCCGCTGGAGGGCGTTGCGTCGGTGGGGCCCAGGCCGACTGGAGCCAGCAAGGTGGGCGGGAGAGATGGGGGGTCAGATCTAAAATCCTAAAAGTTGTCTCCGGGTCTCCTTCCCCAGAGCCAACCTCTCAACTTTGGGATTTGGGGAGTGAGGCTGGAAAGGGGCAACGGGCAGCCGGGCACACAGGCCCCACCCCCTACCCGCTGGAGGGCGTTGCGTCGGTGGGGCCCAGGCCGACTGGAGCCAGCAAGGTGGGCGGGAGAGATGGGGGGGGAGGGTGGCCACGCCCGGAAGCCTCAAGCAGACCCGGGCATCCCGGGTGTACTGGGGCGCCCGGCGAGGGTCTGTGCCCCAGGTGAGTGGGACGGAGACCGCGGCCTCTCCCAGGTGGCCTCTCCGGTTACCGGCCTCGGGGACACCTCTCCGGGCTGTTCCGGTACCCAGGCTCCGGCCAAGGTAGGCTGTGGTGTGGGGACCCAGCCTGGCTCCGAGTCTGCTACCTGGGGTGGGGGTGGGCGTTCAGTGTGTGGTGGGGGCGCCCTGGAGCCCGTCTACTCTGGCACTGCATCTGCGTGACCTCGGGGCACCGTGCCTCAGTTTCCCTACCACTGGGGCGTCCCTCAAGGGTTGTCTTCGGTGACTGGAGCCACGCCTGCGGGAGTTCTCGCAGTCATTGGCTGCCTGCGCCATCACGGCTCCTCCTTGTATCCAATCAGCGTCTATTGCCGGGTGGGGGTGGCAGAGGGAGAGAAAACCTCCCGCTTTCCAGTTTACCTCTGCTGCCTCTAGTGCGAGAGGCATCTGAGAAGGAGCGAATCCGGAGGGGAACCACAGTTCCAGCCTGGCAAAGCCTGCCGCTTAGCTAATGGTAACGCGCATGTTCGTTGCTTGGCTTTGACAAACGCACCAGGGAAAGAGTGGGTCAACATTAGGAAAAGAACTGCCCTCTGCACTGTCGTGGAAACTTTTCTGTGAATCCAAAATTATTCCCTAGAAGAACTTATTGTTAAAAAAAGGCAGCTTCAGACAATGGTAAATACGGTGAAGAATATAAACAGGCGAGAGAGAAAGAACAAGGATTTGGGGACATTCTAGATGGGTGGTCTGGGAGATGGAGAAGAGCCGGGCATGAGGGAACAGCAAGTGCGAAGGCCAGGAGGCAGGAAGGAAGGCAGGAAGGGGCTTAGGGTGAGCCCTGAGGGCGTGGGAGCCAGAGGTGCAGGATGCATGGGGCATCCTCGAGGCCCTGGAGGAAGCGGTCTCTCTGGGTTCCCTGGGCCCGCTGCAAGCCCTCTGCTGGGTGTCAGTGCTCACCACTGTCCCTGAGAGCAGGTGGGGAGCTGAGCTGCTGCTCCTAGCTCTGAGCAGCTCCTCCCCGCTTTCAAAGGACAGGAGGGAGGAGGAGTCCCTGGGCCGGAACTGGACCAGCACTTGCCACACATTTGCTCTTCATTGCACTCCCTCCCGCTGACCCGGGGCAGGAACAGGCGGCCTGGCCAACCTCCAGGTGACGCGGTGGAGGGAGGGACCCCTCCTGTGTCACCTGGCCAGTGACAGGCCTGTGCTTGGCAGGAGAGACTGCCATGACTTTGTTGGGAGACCGGAAGTGGGTGATAAAGCAGGGCCTGCCCGGGTCTGGGTGTGGCTGTGGGAGTTGAGCCAGGCCTGAAATAGGGACCAGCGGGAGGCCGGGTGAGGAGGGCAGCTCAGTGCAACAGTTATATAATTAGCTTCGGTGCCCTAATAACACAAATGTAGCAAAAATTTTTTGTTTGCTTTTTTGTTTTTTGAAACAGGTTCTTGCTATGCAGTTTAGGCTGGCTTTGAACTCACTGTGTAGTCCAGGCTGGCTTTGAATTAGCGGCCATACTCCTACTTCAGCCTCCCAAGTGCTGGGATTGCAGGCGTGCGCCACCACACCTGGCTATGTAACAAAATTCTGAAGGGGCAAAACAACATACAGAGTGAATTAGGGCCCTCTGTGCCCCCACTGTTTCCAGCCCCAGAGGTGGCTTCTGGAACTTTCTTCCTTCCCTCTTTCCCTTCTTCCTGTCCTCTCCTCCTCCCTCCTGCCCTCCTTTCTTCCTTCCTTTTTTGTATGCTGAGGATTGAACCCAGGGCCTGGTGTACACCTGGGACCTCTGTCTCTGGCTCCCCTCTGGAGCAGACAGGTGGCCTCACTGGACCACAGCAACAGAGAACAATCAGTGGTTCTTCAGACGTCTGCTGCCACCTGCCAGGAAGCCTGGGTGCAGGAGTATCTTAACTATCACATGGGCCTCACCTTGTGTATACCAAGTGCCCTATTTTAAATCCGAGTAAACGAGGCATTTAGAAAAAACTCACTGGAGGCCACACAGTTCGCGTGCAGTGTAAGCTTAGAACTATCTGATAGTGGTATAGGTGAGGAAACTGAGGCACAGGACACTGAGTAACCAGCCTCAGGTGCTCTGCCTAGCACGAAAGCTGAGGAGCTGGGTTCCAGAGCTTGAGGCCCTTGACCTCCATCCTGTGTTCTGGGGTCAGCCAGACCCAAGAGCAATGCCACCACCACCAGGGCGTGTGGGCAAATCGCCACTCCTCCTATGACCCGAAACCCCACCCGGGGACAGCGGAAAGAGCCAGCTTCTCGGAGGGCTGGAGGAGTGGTGAGAGGCGGTGGCGGGTCCCTGAGTGGCTGGCTCTGGGGACATGGCCCTCCCTGTAGGCCAGCGACTGCTCACTCAGGGGCGGGGGGTGGAGGCCTCCCCGCCCACAGCTGCTCTTGGTGGCTGACCAGGGAACTCTAAGATGTCACAGTGTCCCCTCAGCTCAGAAACTCTCACCATGAGGGGGCAGGTTACCAAGGACAGGAGCGGGGCTCGTGGTGGAGCGCCAGGACCCTGAAATGCTTTTAGGCCTGTGAGCCGGATGCTGGAGAGGCAGCCTCAGGAGCGGCCAGGCGTGACCACTGGCACAGACAAAGAGGCCGAGAGCCGGCCAGGTGCCAGCTCAGGCTGGGTCCCCGGGGAGGGCTTCCTCTCGGCAGGGTCCCCTCAGGCTGGGGGCTGTGGCTTAGGGAGCGGGCTCAGAGCACTGACTGATCTGCCCCCTCCAGGCGCTGATTAGATTATGGGGTCAGAATCTGCCAGATTCCCCAGGACGTTGACTCAGAAACCAGATGCCAGTTTTCTTTATCTGTGCCCGACAGTTTGGGGGCGTAGGCTCCCATTCAGTCCCCTTCCTTGTGATTCCAGAGCCAAGCACCTGAGTCAGTAATGAGGAGAGGGCCTGAGCACCAGGTTGGGGTCCAGGCCATGGAGCATTTGTGGGTGATCCTGCTGGGCTATGGCAGAACAGCCCAGTGGGAGCCCTGCTGCCTTGGATGCATATGAACTCACCACTGTGAGCCTCGGTTTCTCCATCTGAAAACTGAGGCTGACAGAATGAACTGAGATCTCATCCCACACATAGTACCTCTTATACAACATACAGTACATAGTAGGTGTTCAGTAAACAGCACCCCCCACAGACAGCTGACTGAGCTCATGTTCCGAACCCTGCAGGGCCTCAGAAGAGACTGGCTGGGAGATGAATCTGGTGAGAGACTCAGAACCGCTGAGACATACAGGAAGGTGGGAGAGGCCATTTGGAGGTGGCCCTGTCCGAACCCTTTGGACCCTGAGGTCATAGGGCCTCTCCATTCTCTGCAGCACCGCTACTGCCTGAGGCTGCAGTGGCTTAACCCACACAGTCCTTCTGCCCACCCCTTTCTGTAGAAGGTTTCTTGCAGATGCTGCCTTCTGTCCTGACGTGTTCTGGGTGTTCTGTTTGGTCTTTGGGAGCCGGAGGCGGCTGCAGGGGCTGGAAAGGGAGCAGAGCCAGCCCAGCCAGGCAGGTGTGGGTGCTGGTTTCTGGAGGCAGCCTCCCATGCAGACCATCTCTGGTCCCTGGAGCCGAGCACAGCCTTCTCCCCCAGCAGGACACAGTGTTTTCATGGGCTGCAGAGGCTGCAAGGCGCTCTCAGCTATGGGGAGGGACTCGCGTTTAGCCAACATCTCAGTCCTCCCTGTGAGTCAGAGAGGCTTGGGCAAAGGGTAACGTGGACCAGGTCCTAGGGAGATACCAGCCACAAAGGGGCTTGGTGTCAGGAGGAGATATGGACGCTGGCCTGCCCGGCCTGCACCTCCCTGGAGTGAGGTCCTAAGAAGCAGAGCGGCTCTGTAGCAGCACTCAGGCCCCTGCAATCTCCTGCACCTTTCCATGTAGCCCATGAGTTCAGAGTTCTGTGGTGCCTACAGCCCTCTTCTCCACACAGCTCAGCTGGAGGGATCTGGAGAGCACAGGAAAGCTGGGTCCAAAAAGGGTTAAAGGATGCTCTTGGGGGACTCTTTTTGTTTTTTTTTAGACAGGGTCTCACTATGTACAATTCGGGCTGGCCTTGAACTGTGTAGCCCAGGCTGGCCTCAAACTCATGGCAACCCCCCTGCCTCAGCCTCCCAAGTGCTATTACAGGCATGCACTACCACGCCCAGCTTTTGTATTTTATTTTATATCATCTATTTATTAAATATTTTAAATTTTAGTGTTGGTGATGGTGCTGGGCAAGTGCTCTACAACTGAGTTACCCACTCACCCCTGGCCTGTTTTGTTTTGTCTTTTTTTTTTTGATACCCAGAATCAAACTTGGGACCTTGTGCTTGTGAGGCAGGTGGCAGAACCACTGGGCTAAATCCCACCCCACTGGCTTGTATTTTAAAGCTGAGGCTTACAAGACATTTTATCTGTATTAACCCATTCAATTATCACAACCACATTGCATAATAAGCACTGTTGTAATGTCCGTTTTCCAAAGGGTAAACTGAGGCAGCTAGAGGCCAAGCCCTCGCCCAGGTCCACAGCTTAAGATGGGAGGGGCTGAGGCCTGAGCCCCCGTCCCTGCCCGGTCCTGTCTCCCCTCAGTGTGGGCACAGCTGTCTGAGGGCTCCGAATGCTCACACGTTCTCAAGAGTCTGTGGCTCCACTCACAGCGTAATGACTCCTGAGCTCTGAATCGGGCTGGGGGATAAGCTGCTCACTTCTAGGGCCAGCCTTCTCCTTCCAGAGGCCGTGTGAAGTCTCTCTCCTCTCCCTGGCGGTCTCCATTCCGTGAATGAAACTGTGAGAGAACTGGAACTCAGAGAAGGGAGGTAACTGGCCAGTAGTCACACAGCAGGGAAATGGTAGGGCTGGGGTTTGAACCCAAGTAGTCAGAATCCAGAGCTAGGACAGGTGGTGTGTGTGTGTGTGTGTGTGTATGTGTGTGTTTGTGTGTTTGGTTTTTGGAGGCAGGGTCTCATGTACCCCAGGCTGGCCTTGAACTTAAAATTCTCCTGCCTCAGCTTCCTGAGTGCTGGGTTTACAGGTGTGTGCTACCACGCCCGCTGTTCAAGAGGCTCCATTGGCAATGAAGCAGTGGGTTTCTGGGGCCAGGTTTGGGGTTACAGGTACAGGGCCATGTCCCCTGGACCCCTGCTCTGAGCAGCTGCCTCCCCTGCAGGCCACAGGGGTCCCCTCCAGACATGGTTTTGAGTGCCCTGCTGATCCCTGGCTGCCTCTTCTCAGTCCACAGCCAGCAGGGAGAAAACGGGCCAGATGGGCCAGCACCCCTGGGTGTGAGGAGCAGTTGCTGGTGGCTCTCACTGCTCCCAGCCTTATCTCCCCCTCCTGGAACAACGCCTCGGTGGTTTCCTCCTTGGGGTGAGATGGGGGAGCTCTGTGAGCCTTTTCTTCCCCTTTGGCTCCCTGGTTGCTTGAGATAAAGCTGTGCTTGTTCACCATCTGTACTCACTGGGCTGGGCGGGCCAGGCCTGGCAGTGCTTGCCGTTCCAGGTGCTGTATTGGCCTCACCTATCCAGAGCGGGGATGAGACTCCAAGTGCTTCAGGTTGTCCTTGGGGCCGGGTGTGCACCTCTGTGCATGTACCTGCGTGCGTGCACCTGCGTGCGTGCACCTGTGTGTGTGCAGGGTCTGTGGGAAAGGAAGGAAGGAGGGCAGAAGAGCCCTGCTTCCAACAACCTCATAATAAAGACACAGATAACGCAGTTTAACAATGGGCTTGGGATTGGAGCAGGCATCTCTCCAGGAAAATGTATAATGGCCAATCAGCAGATGAAATATGTTCACCATCATTAGCATCAGGGAGATGCAGATCTAAACACAATTAGGCATTGCTTCACGTTCAGGAGCAAGGCTAAATAGAAACAGATAACACCAAGTGTTGGCAAAGGCGTAGAGGACTTACAGCCCTCACGCAGTAGTGGCAGGAAGAAGATGGTATAGTCATTCAGAGGACAGTCTGGCAGGTCCTCAAACAGCTAAGCACAGAGCTACCGTATGACCCCATAATTGCCCTCCTGGGTATATGCAAGCAATAAAAAACATGTGTTCACACAAAAGCTTGCAATTGATAGCAGTATTATTTTTAGTAGCCCAAAAGTGCAAACAACCTGAACGTCTTTGAACAGATAAACTGATAGATATGAGGGAACATTACTGGCTGCAAAAAGAAATAAAATACTAATCCATGCTGCACTATGAATGAACCTTGAAAACGTTATGCTAAGTGAAAGAAGTTAGTTGCAGAGACCACATCTCGTATGAATCCATTTCTATGAAATTTCCAGAACAGATAGGAAGTGGTTGCCTGGAGCTGGGGAGAGGGCATTGGGAAAATGGGGAGTGAGGGGTAGGGTTTCTCTAGGAGTGGTAAAATGTCCTAAATGGATTACTCACACAATTCTGTAAATATGCTAACAACCCTTGAATAAGGTGTTTTAAATTGCCTGGTATGTGAGTTATATCTCAATAAAGATACTATTTAAAAAATTAGGAAGGCCGGGGCTGTAGCTCAGTCGTAGACACCTGCCTAGCATGCATGAGGCCTTGGATTCAATCTCCAGGAACACACACACACACACACACAAACACACACTCACACACAGAAGGAAAAAGAAAAAAAAATCGTGAGGCCCATAATCCCATCACCTAGGGATGACTCTTAACATTTAATGATTCTCTCCCAAATTGTGCTCTGTTGGCTGATGTGCTGCTTTTTCATTTAATAAAATATTGAGAAAATCTTTCCATGTCAATGATGAAGTAAATCCTCCTCCACTGCTCCTTGGTTGTGGGGCCTTGGAGAAGCGACTCGGGGATTACTTCACCTCGCTGAGCCCCAGTCTGAGTCTCTCCATCTGTAAGGTGGGAGAATGAAGGGAGGGGGCTGCACCCCAGCTGCACATGGTCCCAACCCTGGACCCGTCGTTCGTGGCCATGGGGAACACTTCGGACCAGACAGCTCACTCTGTACTGTTCTGTGCGCTCTGACCACATCACAATTTAAGTAACACTGTGGGGGGGGGTTAAACCCAGGGCCTTTGCACTGAGTTGCTAAGTTGCCCAGGCTGGATTCAAACTTGGGATTTTCTTGCCTGAGCCTGCCAGAGTATTAGAAATACAGATGCATGTATAACACATGCCCAACTTAAACAGCCATAGTTGAAAAGTTGGTGGCTGGAGGTGGGGCTCAGTGGTAGAGCATTTGCCTAGCACGTGTGAGGCCCTGGGTCCCATCCCCAGCACTGGGAAAAAGGTGCTGGGGGTGTGGGCAGGAACAGACCCTAAGGTGCACGGAGACACCCACCCTCCCTGAGCACACCTGCTGTGCGTCTAGTGCTGCCTGTCACTTCCTTTCACCCTCTCGGTGACTGATCTGCCGATGTCACAGATGAGCCCACTGCGGCCCTAAGAGTTACAGCATCCTTCAAAGCCCATTTTCTTGCCACTTCTTGGCCCCTCTAAGGCAGGGTGGCTTTGAAAGTCTTTCAATTTGACCTCCTGAGACACTGTGTTATCATCCCCAAGGCGGGGGAGGGGAAACACCGGGGGAGGCCGCCGTCACTGCTCCGGTATTTCAAGTAAGAAGGGTTTTCCCGACACGTGTCTGCCGCGGGCTGAGCCTCCACTGGGTGTGGGGCTTCTGCAAAATGCCCCTCTGTGTGGGTTTGCTACCTCCTTGAGCTCCCTTCCCCATCTGTCGCGGGTGAAAAACAGGGATGATTTAGAGCAGACACAAGCTCCTGCCCCGTGGGTCTGCGCTCTGCAGGGAAGGACAGCCCCGCTGGGGTGTGAGATAAAGGAAATAAGGGAACACAGGGGGTGCCACTTGGTGATAAGTGCTAGGGAAACAGGTAAGCAGGGAGAGGGCTGGGCAGGGGTCATGCAAGACAGGGCGGTGTGGGACTGCCCCTCAAAGAAGGTGGCATTTCAGCAAAGATTCATAGGAGGTGAGGTTACCGTCTCTTCTTTCATTAATTTTCCTACTCATCCCTTCATTCCTCCAAGCAGCCAGACAACCCTCAGCATTCGCATCTTTGGGCCTGTTCTGTGGCCTGGCTTGGCAGGGTGGGGACCTACAGACAGGCTCTTCCCTGTGCCGGTAGCCCATAGCCTGCTGTCTCCTAGCAGTGACACAAGCACATCCTGCCCACCCCTGAGAGTCAAGAGAATCAGGGCGACCAGTCTGCTCTGTTGGCCCAAACAGAGGGGTTCCGGAGCTCAGGGACGGCCCTGCCAAGTCAGGACAGTCTGGGCCGGCAGTGACGAGTGGGTCCCCACAGCAGGCTGCATCAGGAGGAGGAAAGGTCAGTGGAGTCCTCCACTTCTCTGAGTAGGTGACATTTGCAGGGATGTGGAGGGGAGAGGCTGGGTGAGCAGGGGGTGGGGCTCTGAGGCCCAAGTAGGACAGCATGGGCAGGGACACGGGCCAGTGCAGGGACAGGGCTGTCTTCCAGGTCGTGTGTGACGAGGCAGGAAGGAACGATGGGGCCTCGGATGTTGGTACAGGGACCGCGCTGACTAGGCAGCTGGTCCCCAAGCAGGTGGGCAACTGAGTTTGCAGATTGGAACGCACAGTGCATTGTCTCCTGGGCTCACCCTGGGGCTGCAGAGGGGGCAGTGCCGTGTCCTGCTCTTTCTTCTGTTCACTGCAGAGGCCACTGAGCACCTCTAGGTCCCTGGCCACGGCCAAGTGTCCAGTTGCCCACCTTAGTCCAGCAAGACAGAGCGAGAGGGCACACCGCGGAGAATGCAAGTGAAGTACGCTCTTTGTCCTATTTTCTACAGGTTTAGACATTTTCAACATGAAATGTTGGAGGAGGGTTGAATCAGAATCAATCTAGGACCCTGCTCGAAGCCTCTAGGGAGGACAGAGGTGAGGCTCATGCTTCCCTCCAGCAGCTGGAGCTGGGCTGGGAGCCATGGGCCCCGGGAGCGTGGATCTCAGCAGATGGAGGGGAAGGGCATCCAGACAGGGGGACAGCAGAAGTCAAAACGCAGTGCACAGCCTATGCAAAACCCGGGAGCACATCCATCTGTGTGAGTCAGTAGAGGGTCTGCTGGGCAGGGAGGGGCAGTTGGAGATCGGTATCTGAAAATGAAACAGTGAGCCTGGCCAGCTGTTGCAAAATCAATGAACATTTTTTTTTGTTGTTTTTTTTTTCCAGTGCCAGGGATGCACGCCAGGAAAGTGCTCTACCACTCAGCTATACACCCAGCCCTTTTTATTTTGAAACGATATCTCACTAATTTGCCCAGGTTGGACTTCAACTTGAGATCCTCCTGGTCTCAGCCTGAGTATCTGGGATTATAGGTGGGTGTCTTCCTGCCCGCAGGGAAATTATTTTTAAAAAGGGAATACAGTCCCAAGTTTAGCCCATTACCTGGGACACATTTCTTCTTAATATCTTCCCACATGTGTATGCATATATGCATCTCCTAACTTAAAATCATAAAATAGCTTGTGTCTTGTTTGGTTTTGCTTAAAATTACATTGATGCATTTTCTGGCGCCTGTAAATATTGGCGCCCATTTCTCATGGCTGGGCACTGATGATTTCCCCCTTGTTTGCTGTAATAAATAACAGGTGATAAATATCCTCCACACACATGTAGTTCCTGTCCACCTCCCTGACTGTTTTGGTTTTTTCCTGACAGATTCCTAGATGTGAGATCCTAGGAATCTGCGCTCGGCCCTGAGCTCTCTGGGAAGCAAGGGGAGGGATGGGTTTCCCGGAGCCACAAGACCCCACCCGAGGACCCCTGGGGCCCAGCTGCGTTTTTTTTTTTTTTTTTTTTTTTTTTTTTTTAGCTGCAGCAGGCAAAGACACAACACACCTGATGGACTTTATAAAATCATGTTTATTTCTTTGATAAAAAGTTGTCCCTATAACACAGGGGTCTTCAGTTTTTATTTTTGCATGGTCATACACAGTCTGAATGACTAGCTTACAATCCAAGGCAGTTTTATGTTTTGCTCTTCAGAATGGTGTTGCTGTCCACAATGACAAAGAATTACACTAATTCATCTGCACAGACTATAGGGCTGTTCTCGCAAAGTTTTCTCACTTCTTACTTAAAAGGGGGGATTCAAAAGCAAAGCACTCTAGAAAACTCTAATGGTACCTGTAATAAAACTCTTGGCTGAAGTAGTCATCCATGCTGCTCTGGTGTGACAGAAGTCAACACAAGGCTAAAATCTGGTGGAGGTTCTCACTTCCTCTTCTTTGGGGCATATAATTTTTCTTCAAGTGGGACTGGGACCATCCCTTTACACTCTTTTACTTCCTGGGTCAGAGGGTGTTTTACCCCTGGGGCCCAGCTGCGTTCTCTCCGTAGGTCTCCTGGTGTCTCCCTTGGCCCGGCCCTTATCAGTGTGCTGCAGCAGCCGCTCCAAGGCCCTGTCCCCATCTTCCACTCCAGCACAGCCTTCTCTGGGAAGCCTCCCGAAAGTCCTCGGCTGGCACCCTGACCCCAGCCGCTGCACCCTACTGTCCTCTCCGTCAGAGCTGCTGCCTCCGGTGCCTTCCCCTGGCTGCTTTCTCTGGCCCTGAGGACCAGGCCAGGCTGGATTCACCTCTGCATTCCCAGCACCAGAGATCAAGCTGGCTCATTTCAGTGTCAGCAAATGTTTGTTGAGATAGGAGTGGAGAGTTGAACAACTGAATGAACAAATGAAAACAAGTTTGTGGGGGAGGCTGGGGCTCTGACATCAGGCTGCATCCAGGGAGTGGACAGGAATGGTGCCAAAGGGAGGGGGAGCCGGGGGCTGTGGGCCAGGTATAGAGCACACAGGCCGGGGGCTGGCCGGGGACTGCTCGTCAGGGGCAGGAGGCACTAGAGGGGGAAAACCCGGTCTCGGATCAAACCCTAACCCTGCTGCTTATGCGCTGTGGCTCTGAGCCAGTGACTTTGCACCTCTGTGCCTCAGCTTTTCTACCTATAAAATGCGGGTAGTAAATGTTAGCACTTTATTCATTCATTCACTTTTTTCACTCAACAAACATTTGTCAAATATCTGCTATGGGTCCAGAATGAGCAGCTGAGGGGGAAGGGACCACTGTGGTCACATAACCAAGTCTGCAGCTGAGATCGAGCCCAGGCCGGCCATCACAAGTCTATTCCTGTTGTCCCTCTGTCACCGTCCTGGGGCTGCCGTAAGGGGGCATGGAGGAGACACTTGCCATGAAGCAGCTGCTATCACTGTCCTCAGACGGTCGTGTCACCATCGGGTGGACTTTACTGGCACCCGAGCTGGTGCTGACTAGCCACAAGATCCTGGAGAGAGTCCCTCTACTCTTCTATGCCTCAGTTTCCCTTAGGGGCCACCACCCTGCTTTGTAGGAACTGAGGTGATCACCTAGTTCCTTCATGAAGTGGGGACCGCCTGCCCCAGGGCTGTTACACAGAGCAGAGGTGATCGGATGGGAAAAGCAGAGACTTTGCACCTAGGATTCTACATCCAGCTGCCCAGATATCAGAGGCTTTGCTGTGCCCAGAATTCCAGGTGGGAGAAGAATGAGCCAGCTCCCAAGCGCTGCTGTGGAGGAAGTGAGATGCACATTTTTAGTGAAAAGGCAAGGTCCAGAGTGCTTTCTGCTGTTGCTTTTAGATGAGGTCTCGTTAAGTTGCCCAGGCTGGCCTCAAAGCTTCAGTTCTCTGCTTCAGCCTCCCAGCTGGGATTACAGGTGTGGGGTGCTGCTCCTGAACTGGTCCAGAGCCCTTTCTGGGGTGGCCTTCCGGTAGTGTCGCGCACACACATGCACATGTGCACACCCGCACACATTCGGTGCACACGGGGATTCTCAGAGGAGGGAGCCCGGAGGCTGGGGCGGACAGGTGGGGAAAGCCCTGCTTTTCACAGTCTATCCTTTTGCATGGTTTGAATTCTGTTAACTCCTTGTTCTCTGTATTTGGCTGAAAAACCTGCCAAACTTCTGGGTCAAAAAGAAGGAAAGAAAAAAACCTAAAAGGCCAAAGGTAGCAGGCAGGAAAAGGGCCTGGCCCATGCCCGTGCCCAGGAAGTGCCCCGTGGATGGCCTTCTGCTCCCTCTCCATGACCTTCCTGGCCGCTGGGAGTTCAGAGGCACAGATGGCCCACCCTCCCCCATTTTAGTTCTTGAGGGGCTCAAGGACAAGCCCAGCTGGGAAGACAACCGTGGGCGACACACAGCGTCCCACCCAAAGGCCTGGGACAGGGACAGGAGGCCCTCACTCACTTCTCTGGCTGCAAGTCTGAGGTCACATGGGCAGGGCTGAGGCTGCCCTGCCTGGAGGGAAGGAGGTGGTGCACCTTGCAGGGTGACCGCAGGCTTGACAAACCTCCAGCTCACAGGAACCCAGCACAGCTGGAGCCGACCAAGCAGGCCAGACCCCCACAGATGCGGACTCTTGCGGGCTGCGGGCCTCGGCTGCCTCTAGCTCCTCACCTGGTAGCCAGGCTCTTTACTTTTTCAGTGTTGAACATCATACACATGTTTCTGGAAAAATTCTCGCTGTAAAATCTCAAGAAAATGTAGTGGATAAAAGACCAAGTAATTTCCCAAGCCCCATCCCCTTCAAACCACTGTTGTTAGCTGGTGGGTAACACACATTAACTGTCACATGCACAATCTGTGCTTAAGCCTGTATCGTCCAGGCCTGTGTGTGTAGTGATTCAATGTGTTTCTTATTTGTTTGTTTGTTTAGTTTTTGTATGGGAATCAAACTTGGGTCCTTGCACTTGCAAGGCAGGCAGTGGAGCCACTGAGATAAATCCCTGGCCCGGCTTCTTATTTAAATGGTAACACTCTGCATGTTTCATTCTGTAAAATGCCTTTTCACTGAACAAGTTGTGGACATTTTTGTGTGTCAGAACATAGAGAAACACCTCCTTTTTACCAGCTAGAACTGTATTTCCTTTTTTCTTTCTTCTTTTGTTCTTTTTTGTTTGTTTTTTGAGACAGGGTCTCACTATGTAGTTGAGACTGACCTGGAACTCACTATGTAGCCCAGGCTGGTCTCGAACTCGCAGTGATCCTCCTGCCTCAGCCTCCTGAGTGCTGGGATTACAGGCATGCGCCACTATGCCTGGTGCACTCAGAACATTTTTAATAGCTCACAATAAAAAAAAAGTATTATTCTTACAAATTGTTCTGCAATCCAACTATACAGTTAGCTTGAAAAGGCCATGTCACAGGAGCAGGGGATCAAAGCACCACTCCACCACTCCATTGACAAACCTTTTTTTTTTTTTTAAGATGGGGGTCTCACTGCATTGCTCAGGATGGGCTCAAACGATCTCCTGCCTCAGCCTCCTGAGTAGCTGGGACTGTCCCAGCTACCACACCTGGCCTGTGCAGTATTTCACAATGTCAGCTGGTCCATCCTTTCTTTGTCTGGCTCCTTGTTTACCTTTTTTGGGGGAGGGTTTTGAGACAGGGTCTCACTATGTAGCTCAGACTGGCCTTGAGTTCACTATGTAGCCCAGGCTGGCCTCGAACTCATGGTGATCCTCCTGCCTCAGCTTCACAAGTGCTAGGACAGCCATGTGTCACCTTTCCCAGCTTCCTTGTTTACTTTTCTGTGGTGCTGGGACTCAAACCCAGGGTCTCATGCATGCTAGACAAGCCACTGAGCCACACCCCAGCCCTGACTAGTGCCCTGTGATGAGTATTTGAATTGTTTTTCTCTCACAAATAGCCTTGGAAGGCCTCACCTTGCACTGGAGCAGTTTCTCCAGGATGGTGCTAAGTCCCTGGTCCTGAACTATGATAGGCAATGAGAAACTGCTCTCTGAGAACTCTGAGCTAAGCAGTTCTTCCCCTGAGTTTCAGTCCCTCACTTGGACTGACTTTCCAGCCATCTTTCCCTCTCTGCTGATGAGAGGGAGAGGTGACCTCCCCCTGGGCTGCTTCCAGGGGGGAGGAGAGGAAGACGCAGCTCTCAGATTCCTCAGTGCCACAAATGCTGCCCATCCTGCAGCTCCCCCACCAAGAGCGTGGCTGGTGGCGTCCCAGTCCCCTGGGGGAGCCCTGTGTACTGGGCTCCCTGCCACACCAGCAGCGGGGGGCTGAGGAGTGAGGACGGAGGGCTTGGGAGGTGCAAAGCACAGGGGCATCAGAAAAATAAGAAACAGAGCCGTAATCATGGCCATTCTTCAGCATGCACCACCCCGCACGCCCCAGCAGGCAACGTAATTACCCACTGCAAGCTGACAGCCGCTTGGGCTCCTAGGAGAGCAGCAGGGTGTGACGCTGGGCTGTGCTCAAGCCTGGCCCTGTGCTCAAGAGGGACTTCTATGTGCAGAAGAAGGCATTGCCACCTGCCCTGGAAAGCCTGACATGGGGTGTGGGGTGCAATCTGAGGAGGAAAGGACTCCCAGGTGGGAGGAATGGTCCCGGAACAGGAGCTGCTAGGGCAGCGATCCCAGCCTGGCCTGCAGGTGGAAGCAAAACCTGGCCTAGGTCACTATGCATGCAAGGGACAGGGTTGGACACCAGGATCCAGGCCGATCCTGCAGCTGCCAGGTCCACAACAGAGTGGCTCCAAGCTGGGCACTGTTTCCCTCATCCTGTGTGAGCAGCAGCATCTCCTTACGAACAGCTGTCCGTCGTGACTCTGCCCTTCACATACCAAGCTCACCCATCCAGCACCTCCAGAAGATGGGCACCCAAGTCCATAGGACACGTGACGCCATCCAGGCTGGGAGCCCGTGGAGCAAGGTCAGGGCCGCCAATTCCCCTGGAAAGCCCTGCAGCCAGCTCTGGATCTGCTCTCCGGGAGGGAAGGAAGAGTCAGGGAGGTGGATGAACGGACAGACGGACAGACAAACGACAGTGAAACATAATGACCTCCTGACACGGGACAGAGGAGATAAGGTGATGCCAGGGCGGGTTTCAGAGCTCTTGACCTGAGCCTTCCTGAAGAATAGCCAGGCTGCTGGGTCATTGGGCGGAGGGGGGTTGCTCGGTGTCTCGAAGAGGTGGACAGGTACTCGATGGGCCTTAAAGGACAGCCTGTGCTGGAGTACGAAGGGGCCTGTGGTGAGGTTACTCGAGCTGTCACATGGGTGTTTATTCTGGTCTCAGGTGAGAGGAGAACAGTGGGCACAGGAGACCAGAGGTCAGGGATGTGCAGTGGCCTTCACCTGTGCCATTGATCAACTCTGTAACCTTGCATGGGTGACCCCTCACTTCTATCTACTTCTTAGTCTCTAAACTGGAGATAATAATAGAGCCCCGCTCACTGTCCTGTTGGGCATAAAGTGAGACAAACTCGGAAGAGACACTTGGTATGGAATGACAAGAACAATAACAAAAATTAGGGCTGGGAGTGTGGCAGTGGAAGATAAGTTTGTTTTTCTTGTGCCAGGCCCTAAGTTTTGGTTTTTGTTATATTGAGACAGGCGGGTCTTGAACGTGCGATCCTCCTACCTCAGCCGCCCAAGTACTGAGATCCCAGGGATTCACCGCCATGCACCTTGAAGCTCTGGGTTTGGTCCCTAGCATTGAACACACACTCACACGTACGCGCGCGCACACACACACACACACACACACACACACTTGGGGTGAGCGTACCTTGAGGCCCCAGTGTGTGCAAAGCACTCTTTGGAGAGCCTCACCTTCGTCTCCTTATGGCACCTGACACATGTCACCACTGTCACCTGCACTAATGAGAAACCTACAAATGTCCAGCGCTGGCCGCCTCATTGCTCCTCGGCCCAGTCACTTTAACCCGGTGACCTGCTGGTCCTGGGGCTGACGTTATCACTGCAGGGCTGGCTCAGAAATCTCCTGAATGTACATTCAGGGTTCCTCCCCCATGACCCCGGTGAAAAGCCCACAAGTCACACAGCCACCTGGACCCTAGAGAGCTCTGAGGATCAATGGGACCTGCTTTACTCATTCTCAGTGGCTCCAGAAGCTGGGAGACATCAAGCTCTTTGAACCTGAGGCTGGCCAGAGCCTCAGTTTCCCCACCTGTAAGAAGAGATGCTTGCAGTCAGATTGAAGAATTCGTAAGGGTGTTTCTGTTTGGCTCAAGACCCTGCCGCTGCTCTCTGGCTTCTAGTCTCAGAAAGGGGGCAGGACTCAGTCTCTGCTCCTGTTCTCCTGTCCTCCTGTCGTAGGAGGGTGGGACCCTTAGACCAAGGGATCAGCAGGAAGTTCAAGTTCTATCCTGACAGGGCTGAGCTGCAGCCCCAAGTTTTGAGTGCAAGGTTCCTGCTTAATGAGTACTTGATGGGGACCCCTGCCCCTTTCTCTGCCTGGGTGAGTCACCCACCTTCTCTAAGCCTCAGTGTCCTCACTTCTCACTGGCTGCTCATCTCTGCTGGGCCTAGTGCCAGGGCTGTTCAAAGACAATGTAAGATGCTGGATGGGAAGAGCTTTGCAGGTAGGAAACCTAGGCCAGTTATGAGGTCCAAGAGCTATGAGAGCCGAGATGCCCCTACCCAGAAGGCTGTGCAGGGGCCTGGCCGTTCTCCATCCTCACTCAGAGTGGACGTCCTACCCTTGGGCCAGCGATGTCCCGCAGCACATGGGCTGGGCTCTCCTTCAATATACATTTCCCCTCTCACTGCAGCAGGCCTGCGCCCCCAACAGGGCCCCCAGGACCCTGGCAGCCTTTCATTACCACCTCTCCAGTCTCCTCTCTCACCACTGCCCCCTGTTCTTCTGCCACCCTCCCGACGGTGCCAGATCTGGGCCAGCCTCAGACCTGACCCTGTGGGGTCAGCCTGTGCCACCTCAGGGGCTGGAGGAGGTGGAAGAAGAATGTACCCTACTCCCTCACCATACAAAACCATGCCTCAGGGGCCGGGGATTTAGCTCAGTGGTTCCACCACCTGCTGCACAAGCACAAGGGCCCGAGTTCAATCCCCGGTGCCAAACAAACAAACAAGCGCCTCATGCCTCAGCCACCCCCAGGTGGATCCTCCATTCCCAAAGCACCCCTCGCCTGCACCAAGCCTCCCTTAGCCCGTCTCCCTTGCCGCCCTGTGGGTGTCCCCTTGAGCCCTCAAGTCACATCTGTGTATGTCTGGAAGACGAGGCACGCCTGCGTCACGGTGGGTGCCCGGGCAGCAGAGTTCCGGGCAGGGACAGAGGGTCCTAAATGCTGGGACGGGACCCCATGGAGAGGACGCTGCTTGCTGCCCTCGTGTGGCTGCCCTGTGCTTTGGCGTGTGTGACCTCAAGCTCTGCCAGGCAGAGCTATATTTAGACACCAGCTTCTGGGGCTGAGGAGGTGGTGGGGCCCATGGCAGAGCCCAGTGGACTCTTTCTTTCTCTAGGGGACGGTCTCTGTGTGAGAGGCCAGAGCCCTTTCCCTCCCACGGGCTCCCACTGCCGGTGGAGAAGGCAGGAAGCTTTGTGGACGGTGGGTGCGGGCTATGTCCTGTGCAGTGGCGTGTGCTACAGCTAAAAAAACAAGTTCCAGGCTGGCTGGTTAGCTCCAAGGGTGGCCATGGCGTGCAGGGTCAAAAGCAAGGTTTCCTGTGCTCCCTCTGTCTGTCGGCTGTCCTCCCTTCCATACCTCAGGTGGGCACAGCGCCAGGCCGGGTGCGGCCACCGGTGGCTGAGGAGGGGCTGTCCTGGCCCCGACTGCTCTCTATCCGGCGCTCTCCGCGGGCAGGAGGCAGGATGGATGTTCCGCAATAATTACCCAGCTGCAGCTTCCCTAGAGCTGCCGCCATAGCAACGGTGCCGGGTGCCCCAGCCGAGCGGCCAAGTGGCAGGAGGGGGATGTGGGCGCTCCAGGCAGGTCGGGGAGGGGGTGGCACGAGCCCCAGGCATAGCCCTGCTGGCTCCCTTTGTGGCTCCCTCACCCGCCCACCCCATCCCCAGAGGCGCGGGAAGGCTTTGTCTGGGCACATGGAGGCCGGCGTGGCCCAGGGGAGGTGCCAGAGACGCCCCATTCCCACCCCCAGTGCCCCTGGGGCAAGGGGGAGCAGGTGTTGGGAGGACTGGGGCACTCAGGGTACCCGTGCTCAGGGCTCAGTTTGGGGCGTGCTGGGCCCTCCTCTCAGCTGTCGGCCGCACGCCCACACACGGGACACCTGGCTCTAACCTCCCCCAGCGCCTGCTTCCTTCTCCGGAGGCCCTGCCCGTGTGGCTGCCAGGCACTCCTCTTGGGAAGGGTGTTTCTCGCTCCTGCCCTGCCAGGATCCTCTGGGACAGGCAGCAGTGGCTCTGAACAGGACTGGCTTTGGGGGCTCACCCTGGGGAGTCCCGAGTCATCCCACCACTCTGCAGCAGGAGCCCTCCCTCTGGTGGTGTTGGCTCCGATGAGGCCGTGTGATTTATCTGGTTTACAGATGGAGAGACTGAGGCCAGAGAGGTTTGTGAGCTGAGGTCACATAGGTGAAAAATGGGACGCTCTGGCCCAGGTCAATCCCATCACAAGGCCATCACTGCTGGGGAGCTTGTGACTAATCCAGTGCTGCTTGTCCCTGTGGGTCACCTGGCGCTGCTGCCAGCCATAGGCCGAGAGTGCAGCCAGCCTCTCTGCTGACCGACCGACCGGGCTTCTCCTCTGGGAGCCGGGGCGGACTTGATGCTGAGGGAATCAAAGGCAACAGCGTGGAGAGTGCAGCCCTGGCTCGTGGGAAGTGTGAGCCGCTGTTATTGCTGGAATGATTGTTTTTTATTACTGTAGTTACAACAGGGCAGGAGGAGCTCGATGCTCACGGAGGCCCCTTGGGTTTTCTGGGCTGCCGCCCGCCTGCCGCAGTAGGTGCCAGGCACATGGGGCCGTGGGGAGCCCACAGCGCAGTGAGAATGAACATCCATCCACCCTCTGATCCCGCAGCCCCGTGCGCCATCAGGGCAGGGGGTGGGGACAGTGAGAAGGGGCCGATGGGGCGGGGCGAGGGTGGGGCCTCAACACAGGGGCATCGGGGAGGACGCGGGGTGGCCCATGTTCCAGAAGCCAGCCGTGCAGGGAGAGGGCAGGGATGTGGCACAGGGAGAGTCTAGGGGACGGGGCCCAGAGATCGGGGGCGTCGCTGAGGTTGGATTCCTGAGGATTTGAGGGCCACACAGAGTGGGGTTCCAGGACGTGATCTGAAAGGCTCTGGAAAACTAGCCAATGGCCCAAAGTAGAGAACATGTATTTGTTGAATGAACAAATGATCCACTGACCCAGAGCCGTGTTCCGTGCTGGCCAGCTTTCCCGCCTTCCCCTCTCGTACCCTAACCCCTCCTGGCTAGATCGGTTTAGCCATTTATCATCTGCTGCCCCTATGACCTCTGTCATATGGCAGGAGGTCAACAAGTCAATAGAAAAACTCCAGCTGAACAATCCAGACAATATAGAGGAGTGTTCTGAAGGACAGAGCAGACACTAGACCTGTGTCATGGAGCTGCCTGAGAAGGGTGCTGAAGGATCAATAGGAGTTTACTGCCAAGGCAAAGGTCACAGAATCTGCATAGGCTCTACGCAGAAAACGGCACAGCACGGTGGGAAGTCTTTAGTTGTTTTATAACAGCAGTGATAAATAAGGAGAGCAGAATTTATTGAACACCAGCTACATGCCTGGCCCAGTGCTACAGGCTTGAACTCATCGGAATCACATGACTGAAACCCTGCTCCCCTTGCAGCAGACCTGTTTCACTTTTCTGCATGAGAAATTGAGGCTCAGGTAAGTTGGATCACTTGCCCAAGGTCACACAGCAACCGCAGAACCCATGTTCCCACTTACCCAGGGAGTTAGTCAGGGGTTGGGTTGGAGACACAGGCAGAGCTGGACCATAAATGGCCAGCTAGTGTGTCAGACCCAGTCCCAGGGCCCCAGGAGAGCCACACAAGGGCTGTGGGTGGAGAAGATGGACAAGGTGGCCAAGGACAGCTTGGAGGCCACTGCAGTCCAGGTAGAGATGAGGGCTGACCGGAAGGGGCAGGTACTTGGGGACGGAGCAGAAGGAACGCCTTTCAGGGAAGTAGAAAGGCAAATTCAAGGCTGGGGAGCAGAGGGGGTTGCTGGGTGGAGATGTGGATGGAGTCCAGTGAGCCTCACAGAAGGCTGACGCCACCCCCAACCCCGACCCTGCGGCTGTCACTTCACTGGTAGGTCAGAGGCTTCACCTTCCTCCAGTGAGATTATGGGCACATTGGAAACAGAAGAAAAGGCAGGTGTGATAGGGCGGTTCTCAGCCCAAGACGAAGCTGGCTGAGGCTGCCCACTGGGGCACGGGGCACCGCCGTGGATCTCCCAGTCGCTAAGGCCCCCAGTGAGCCAGGCAGAAGCTGTGGCAGTTGCTGATGGCGACTCTTGAGTGGGCACGTGACAGGGTCCAGCAGAAGCCAGGCTGGCCTGGGTCTGTTCCAGAAGCTGTCGGGCTGCAGAAATTGGAGAAGCTTCTGGAAATCTGACAGCAGCATTCCTGAGCCCTCTCTGGGGGGCTTCCCAAGGCTGGACAGTAAACCAAGGCCCGGCCTGCCCGCTGTACTGCTCTGGGAATACTGTAGGGGCAGGTGGTGGCTGAGCTGCAGGTGTGGGTGATGTCACCTGGGCCAGGGCACAGCCGCTCACAGGGCTCTCGTGCCTCAGCCTGCATCCCAGCGTCTCATCCCCCAGGAGCCGTGGCCAAGGCCTTCCCTGCCCAGAGCTGGCTGAGGGTGGGGCCCAAACCAATCAAAATCACTAGAAGCCTGATAAACGCAAATGATCCTTGTGAGATGTTCTGTCCCAGCCGGACTTGCCATCAGTGTTGGGTCCAGATGGGCACCCAGAACAGGGCTTGTCTGGCCAGCCACACACACCGATGAGGCCAAAGCCAGGTCTCCAGAGTCAGAGCTGCGACCGCAGGGGACAGCAGTGGAGACGGCTGGGCTCCCTCGGCCTCCAGGCCCTTCATTCCTCCCGGGCCGCAGCCACGACAGCCGGTCCCCTCAGGGTAGATCACTGCCCGTATTTTTCTTTCTTCTTTTTCTTTTCTGGCACTGGAGATTGAACCCGGGGCCTTCATATTGAGCTCTGTCTCCAGCCAGCCCTTTTAAAAAGTTTTGTATTTTGAGACAGGGTCTCTCTAAATCACTACCTTGCCCAGACTAGGCGCAGACTTGTGGTTCTCCTGACTCAGCCTCCCAGAGGCTGTAATCCCACCCTGGGATGACAGGTGTGTGCCACCATTCCCGGCATGCACTGCCCCATGTTAGCCAAGCTTCCCCGGGCTTTGGGAGCGCTCTTACCTGCAAATTTTCCCCCAGTGACTGGCAGACAATGGAGGGCCTGGGGCTGGCAGCCTGAGCTCCGTGCCTGGGGCGGGCAGAGCTGGGATATGAAGCCTGGCTTCTGTCTACATGGCCAGGTTCCCTCCAGCACAGCCCAGGGTCCTCGGAGGATGGAAGGTCCCCTCCAGCCTCAGAGTTTGGGATTTTCTTTTCCCAAATTCTCTTGTGGGGCAGCCTGTATCACAGAGGCCATCACAGCCCTGCCCCACTGCTGGTTCAGAGGGGGTGGCTTCCTGCACTGGAGGCAGAGGCAGAGGCCCCCTTAGCTGGCTGTGGTCCCCGTGGTGGCCCAGCTCTCCCTCTGTTCATCTGCTTCCTCTCTTCCCCTCCAGTACGACCTCCCCATGCCCCTGCACCTGTGATGCTCTCCCCCACTCCCCATAGGGCAATGCCCTACTTCTTGAAGCCTTAGAGAGGGCAATCGCCCAGCCCCAGAGCACACAGCCCCAGTCCTTCCAAGGAGGACACCTTTGTTGCCCTCCCTAGCACTGGTATGACTCATGGTTGGGAGCTCCATGCAGCTGGGGGCTTTCTCATGTTCAGAGAGGAATCCCAGGGCATGGCACAGAGGAGGCACCAGATGTTTGCTGAGTGACTGAATGAGCGAATGAACAAATTTATCACACTGAAAATATCTCTGAGCATACTGTGGGCCTCAAGGAGCACTTTGCTGGGCAGATTCCAAGGCACTGAACAGAGAACAGAAAGGAGAGGAACCCAACAGGCCTGAGTTCCCATCCAAGCCTGTGCTGCACTTCTTAACTGTGTGGCATGAAGCTTAGTATGTGCCATCTCTGGGCCCCAGAGTCCTGGTCTGTAAGTGGAGCTAAAGGCAGCCACCCAGCCACTGCATGTGTCTATAATCCATTATCTACACTGAAGCCAGCCGACCGTCCTCTTTCCTTTCTTCCTTTTCTTCTTGTGCTCCTAAAAACATCTATTTATCTTTGAATAGATAACAAATTTTCATGCCTCAAACTTCAGAAGGTGTAAAAGAATTCGGAGAAAGAAGAAAGTGTTCCTCCCACCCAGTCCTAGAAGGCCAGGACGCCTCCCCGGAGGTAAGTGCCCCTTCCCCTTCGTCCCATGCATCACGCCAGGCATAATTTTGTTTTATTTTGTTTTGGTACCGGGGATCGAACTCAGGACCTTGCGATTGCGAGGCAAGGAGCGGATCCACTGAGCTAAATCCCCAGCCCTGATTTGCTGCACACGCTAACCCACGCGTACGCTCATTTTCTGTTTTCAAAAAGGCAGGCAGTAATATACTGTGAGTTTTTAACTTGACCATCTCATCTGGAGAATTTTCAAGGAGTCTTTTAGAAACATAACCAGTCGCACCCCTGCAAACCAGTCCCCGATGAACCTCCATCTTTTGCAGAATAAAATCCAAACTTCTACAGAGTCCTTCAGGACCCTCAAGCCACCACCTCTGATGTCACCTCCCACCTCACCTCTCCACCCCAGCTGCACTGACTCCTTCTGCTCGGGCAGGGCAGGCACAAAGCTGCCCCGGGGCTCTGCACTTGCTGTCCCATCCTCCTCCTCCCTCTAGAAATCCTCTCAGCTCCCTGTCTCTTCTTCAGGTCTCTACTGAAACGTCCCTGGCCAGAGAGGCTCTCTGTGATTACCCTAAAACACCTTTCTTCCCACTTGCCCCCTTCTTGCCTTTGCTTTCCTGTTAGTGCCAATTACTACTTGTCATGGGGTGCATTTGTTCATCTGATTTGTGCTTGGGATGGAACCCAGGCCCTGTGCATGCTAGGTGAGCTCTCTACCTCTGAAATACACCCACAGGCCTCCCATGCTGGATTTTTGTTTGTTTGTTTGTTTTTTGAGACAGGGTCTCACTATGTAGTTGAGATTGTCCTGGAACTCACTATGTAGCCCAGGCTGGTCTCAGACTCACAGCGATCCTCCTGCCTCAGCCTCCCGAGTGCTGGGATTACAGGTACACGCCACCATGCCCGGCCCCATGCTGAATTTTAATGAGCATGCCGTAAATATTTGTTGCCTGAGTGAATAAATGGATCCCATTTTATAGATATAAAAACTGACTCTCAGAGAAGAGAATCCCCAGCCCAAAGTCAAGGTGTAGAGTCTGAAATTCTACCACTCTCAGCCTGGGTCCTTCTCCAGCCCTGGCCTCTGTTTCCTAACTGTGTGGTCTGCGGTTGGGCCTTTGCTCTCTCTGAGTCATGGAATGCTTACCTCCCATCCAGGGATACCTGGGGAAAGTGAGCTGGATCTCCATGGTGCTGGGGGGCCGACTTCACCCACACTTGGACTGTGTCCCTGGCCTTCTCCTCCCGACACCCCCACCTCCCCAGGCTGGCCCATTAACAGCCATCCAGTGCAACAAGAAGGTTGCTGGCCATTAACAATATCTTTAAACAACAATCCTGAGGAAATACTTTTAAAGTCATGCTGGGCAACAGCTCTGAATTATTAACTATCCAGTGGCCCTGCTATATCTCTCGACAGTTTATTCCACCGTGTACAATATTCCCCCTGGTAATTTCTCACAAGCACATCCTTTTCATGAAAACCCTTATCCTAAGCTCCTCAACCCAGTTGGAATGTCTACCAGGTGAACTCAACAAACTTATCTTTGAAAGGTATCTGCTGGACTCTTGCCTGATATCAGGGGACGTTTCCTAGGGATGCCTGGCTCAAGGTTCCTGAGGAATTCGGTGAACTTGGGCATCAGGATGAGTTAGTCATCACCCATCTGTGTGCACAAACAGCCACGGCAGGGGTGACTGTGTGTGAGGGCCACCTGCTGGAAGATCACAGGTCAGCGTCACATCCAAAGGCTTCTAGGTTCCAGCTCAGCAGGGTGCTGGCTTTCTGGGACCCAGCTACTTTGGCCTCTGTGTGTCCCACTTTGCTCCAGGGTGGCATGCAGTCAAATGCATCCGGGTGTAGCGGCAGAGGTCAAGCCTCGCGTCTGTGGCCTTGGCTAAGTCACTGATCTCCTCTGACCCTGTTTTTAGTTTTCCTCACTCAGTTTTCTCATCCGTAGAAAAAGGAATGATGATACAAATTCAGAGCCGTCCGAGGACTCACTGGGCGGACGGAATGGGGCTGCTGTGCTGCAAGGAGCTCCCACTGGAACTGCCCCTCCCGAAGCTGCCTGGGATGGAACCAGACCAGCTAAACACCGAGGTCACTGAAGAAGTGTCAGCACTAAGAGCCAGTGCTGGGGAACGTGAGGCTGAGCGCTATTTTCAGTAAAGGTCCAGGGCTCTTTCTGCAACCAAGAATGAATGTGTCCCCTGGGAGACACTGGGCAGTGTCTGGAGACTTGGCTGTCACAGCACACAGTGGATGCTGCTGGTGTCTGATGGTACAGGCCAGGGATGCTGCCACGTCCTTTGGTGTGCTGGACGCCTGAGCAGCGAGTCATGGGCCCAAGGGCCACCTGTGCTATGACAGAGAAGCCCTGCATGGGACCAGGGCCTCCAGAGGCCTTGGAGTTTACTCTAATTCATCCAGAAGCCAACTCAGGTTCTCAGCCGAGGGAGGCCATGACCAGCTTTGAGAGCATCCTTCTGGGCTGGAGATGTGTGGTGTCAGGGAGCATAGGCCCCTCAGAAACGCATGCAGGATCCCCTGGTCTCTCCTAAAGCAGTATTTACTTCCCTGAGCAGCACCAAGTGCTGAGGATGTGCAGCAAATGCAACAGCCCAGGGCCTGGCCTCACTGGCTGGTGCCATGCACAGTACAAAATCTGAGGGGGCCATTGCTCTGCCTGGGCTCCGCCCGTCTCCCTGGGGACGAGCCCCAGGGTGCAGGGCCTCCACCGACCCCCCTGACCAGTCTGGCCCCAGGCTCCTCCTCACTCCCTCCTGTGTCCTATGGATGTACCAGGTGTGTGCTGGCCCCGGGGTTGGGGGGAGGGGACATTGCACAACATCCTGTGCCTGGACACCCGCAGGGAGGCCACCTCTCCGCCCCCAACCACCCTGTCAAACAGCTTCCCCTAGTCCTTCACCTCCTGGCTCCAGATTTGGCTTCTGCCCGTCTGTGCTTGCATCTGTTCATTCATTTACCCCTTCAGTAAGCCCTGACTCTGTGCCCGACTCCAAGTGAGGTACAGGGGACCCAGCAGGAATGAGACTGACCGGGGCCCAGGCAGTGCAGGTCTGTGCAGACCGGGGACAGATGCTGATCACACAAGCACGTGCCTGTCACTGTAAGAACAGCTAGAAAACAAACCAAGGTCTGGGGGCCGTGAGAGTACCCAGTGGGGCCTGGTGCAGGCTGGGGAGCAGGAGGGCTTGCAGGAGGAAGGGGCTACTGAGCTGAGGTCAGAGGGGAGCAAGAAAGGGGAGGTACAGTGTGGGGTGTGGACCTGGGCTGCGGGCAGGAGGTGAAAGAGCAGCAGAGCCTTGGGGCTGTGCTGTGGTCAATGGCCAGGCCAGTCAGGGCAGGCAGGGCACAGAGAGCTTCGAGGACGCTGTCCAAAGGCAAGTGGGGGCTTGGTCATGTGAGGGCCTGTGGGTGGAGTAAGGAGCTCTAGGAGGGCCGGGGGAAAATGCAGGCCATGGGCCGTGGGGCTAATTTATACCCTAACTTCTGCTCTGGCCCTCGGAGAATGACCTGAAGTAGGTAAGTAGTGGGGAAGCCTGGAGTCCAGTGAGAGGTGGACAGCCAGGCTGGGGTAGGTGAGGCTTTAGCTAGGAGGTACTGGAAAGATGGTGAGAGTGATAAGTAAATAGATGGTCCCCATGGCCGAGTGGACGTAAGAGGCACCCACTAAGGTTCCCCGTACCTGTGTGGAGGCAGGCAGGACTCATGCTGGACACCGAGGAGTCCACTGGCTCGGGATCCTTCCATCCATCCGTTTGTCCGTCCATCCATCCTCTTATACCTGCATATACACATCTGCCCTCCCATTTATCCGATTCTGTCGGTTCACCCTCCCATCCACCCACCCTTCCATCCATCCGTCTCTCTGTTGTGTTCCTGAGCACCTGCCATGCAGCAGGCTGAGTGTTGAGATTCGGGAGGCAGAAGGCCCAGGATCCAGCCAGTTGTCGCTGGGAATCTGGAAGTCTGATTTTAAGCAGGCTAGGAGGGGCCTAAGAGGTCACTGACGCTAGATACCACTGTTCGGGGACACTGAGGCCTGGAGAAGTTCAAAGCCCCACGAGGGGTCACGTGACCAGACAGCAGGAACCCAAAAGACCCACGCGTCTTGCGGCAGCCCTTTCTGCAAGTGTCTTGGAAGTCCTGCCTGGGGCCTGTTGATAACCAAGGAGAGCCTGCAGCTGGGCCCATAGGCTCCTCCTTTCAGGGCTCCTTGTTCTACCTCCATGCAAGGACTGCAGGCCAGTCTGGATGGGAAAATGCTTCAGTGCCACCCAAAGGCCTCTGGGAGGCTGATTCATGGCTCACGGGTGGTGCCTGCTCAATATGTGGGGCTAGGACGTCACCTGAGCTGGTCTCTTTAAGGAGGGCTTGGGCCTCCCTGCCCGCAGCCGTCCCAAGGGGCTGGAACTGGGCAGCACCCCTCCTTAGACCCGTAGACTTTCACCTGTTCAGACAGCCTGGGGAGGGCCTGTGAGCCAGGGGAGGGCTCCAAGGGAAGGGAGGTTATTGACTTGGATCCCAGACCAGGGAGCTGGCTTCTGCAGCCTGGGTTTGCAGCACCTGGGCTAAGGCGACCAGATGTCCAGTTTGCCTGGGATGGAAGGGTGCAAACTGTGATGGCCGGTTTGTCCTGCTCTGTTGATCACTGTACCATGAGCATTCCGTCAAGGCCACAGCTGTCCCCAAGCCTGGGTAGGCAGCCTTCTCTGCTGACTGAGCTCTGTGGCTGCAGAATTCCGAGGCTCCAGGGCTGCCCTGTGTGGGACATAGCTGTGTGACCTTGGCCTGGCCTTAATCTCTCTGAGCTCGTTTCCTGAACTGTAAAGGAGGGTGTGGCCACCACCCTGCCCATCACAGGCCGGTGGGAGGGGCGGTGGGTAAAGGGCACCAGCCTGACTGTCCTGCCTTTGATTCTGAGGGCCTCCGGATGGCCGGGTAAGAGAGGTGGCCTGAGAAGAAGAAATGCTCAGTACCTACTGAATGAATGAATCTGTGAATGGGTGAGCAGAAGGTCAAATGCAATCTGTGCCTCCTCTGTGCACAGAGCTGGGGAATCAGAAGAATCAGACCCTTCCTGGTTCTCAAGGGGGACATCCTGAGGGGCAGCAGACAGAAAAGGAGTCGGTACCCAGAGCGGCCCCGTTGGAGTTTCTGGCTGTCTACCTGCAGCAAGGGACCGTGGGAAGATCCCTCTGTGGCTCTGTGCCTCCGCCCCCGAGCAGCATTGTAGCGGCCCCTTCCTTGCAGGGTGTCCAAGGAGGCAGAGGTGGGAGGAGGGGGAGAAGCACGAGGAGGAGGGGCCGTTGGGGGTGACCTTGGGGAGGGTGCCCGGCCTGTCTTGCAGGCGGCCACGGAGCGGGTTGGAAGCCTGCCCCTCTGAGGCCACAAAGTCCAGACAGAACCTCTGACAGCTGAGCTCCCAGGCTTGGGAGGAGGATGGTGACCCTCTCGAGTGTAATCTTCTCTGCCTGCCCCTACTAGGCCAGGAAAGGATTGGATCTGAGCACGTAGCATGCGACTGGATACCGTGCTAGCCATGGGGACCACGTTCTGTCCCTGAGCTGCTTGAAGCTCACCAGCTGCCCAGGGGTGAGTCCGGGGTGACCATTTCCTGCCCCAGAGCCACCTCTTCCTGGGCCTTGTCCTGTTCAAACTCCTCTCCGTGAGCAGAGGAGGAAGCTGAAGTTTGGGGACAGGAGCCACCTGAATTACCCGGCGAGTGGGCAGAGCAAAGAACAGGATGTAGGCAGCCCATGCCTGCTGCATCCTGGCTTCTGAGGGCCTCTCGGGCCAGGACCGATGACAGGGCCTTTCCCCAGGGGCAGGACACCGAGGCACTGGAGGATCATCAGAGCCTATCCCAGAGCCAGCAAGCCATTTCCCTGCGGCTCCAGTGCCCAAGGCCACCAGTGTCCATCCAGCTGCAGCCTTCCCAGAGGCGCCTGCCAAGCCCGCTCCTTACACAGAGGCCTCAGTGGCTCTTCCACGGTCCGGGAGCCCAAGCCTGGGACAGAGTGTCGGCCAGGATGGGGCTGAGGCCACCGCCAGTTGGGCAAGGGGCCTGAGCAGTCACTTCCAGATGCCACTCACTCACCTGTCCGCATTTGCCATAATTATCCAGCCACCCCCTGTGGCAACCATAGCAACAGACAGATGTTCGGTCCCAGCCATGGTCCACAACAAGCCAGGAGCTCAGCACGGAGCTTAACCCTTCCCACTCAGGCAGGCCGGGGCCAGGCTGGACATGAGTCAGGGGCCCCAAGGCCCCAGGCCAGGCGCTCAGCCTCCTGGAGTCTGTCAGATGGGATCCCGGAGTCCTGAGGACCCTTCGTCTCCGACACTCTCCCCGGTTGGCCCTTTCCACATTTTCTATTCATTGCTTCTTTCTTCTCAGAATCAAGAGGGTAGTTAGGGTGGAGGTCATATCTGAAAGGGGAGGGTGAGGCTGGCTGAGCCTTGAGTGCTGGGTACAGTGTAGCTGAAAAGCATTGGGCACAATTGGGTGAGATGAGCCAGGCTCCAGCTGTGGTTCTCTTTTTGTTTCGCTGTGTGGCCTTCAGCAAATGACTCACCCTCTCTGAACTTTAAGTACTGCCTCTATACAGTAAAGAAGATAGACTCAGATTCTACAATTTAGTCCTCATCTACTCTATAGCAGGCCCTGTGCTCATCTGCAGAGACTCCAGGGAATAGAATGTATGAGGAGTTTACCTTCGGAGGAGGTGAGGGCACTCAGCACACGCAGGCCAGGAACACGTGGGGTAACAGTCTTTCTTGCTTGCTTCCTTTTCTTTCTTTCTTTTACTGGGATTGAGCTACATCTTCAGCCTTATTTTATTTTTATTTTGAGAGAGCGTCTCAGTAAGTGCTAAGTAGCCCAGGCTGGGTTTTAACTTGTGATTGTCCTGCCTCAGCCTCCCAGAGTGGCAGGATTACAGGTGTGGGCCACCATCCTTGTTACTTTTGTCAAATACCACGAAAGACCCAAAAGGGCCCCATGATGGAGAGTGAGGGCCAGTGTGGCAGGGCCTGCTCTGGGCCTCTGTCAGGGATGGTCTGTGCCGAGCAGGAACGGCCACCTAGGGCTGGGCAGCGTCCCCACAGGGGAACCGCGGAGCAAGGCCTGTGGGAGGGGGTGGGAGTGCAGCCTTGGAGTGGCAGGTAAGCGGTGCAGACACAGACCCAGGGAGGGTGCTGCATCCGGTCTTCCGAGCAGGGGTCCCTGGCCTGACTGGCCCTCGCCTGGGGATTTCCCTGAGGGCAGCCTGGCTCCAGCAAATTGGGTCTCCTCGATGGAGCCTTGGGCCGGACACCACTGGGCTGAGCCAGCACCTGGAGGCCCTGACCCGCAGGGCCCCACCTGGTTAGCCATTCACAAGCAGCGCCAGTGCTGTCACCGAGGACCTCCTATTCAGGAGAAGAGCCTACATCTCCTTCCCCAGCAGGGCTGGGCTTGGGTCTTGTTTTGTATCTTGGACTTAGCTTTTTCAGGAGCCTCGGTAACCTCCAGGAAAGGGGCTCAGTAAGCTTCTCCGAAGCCTGGCCCACTCACCACACTGGTCTTGCTCACTGTTTTCTGCACATCCCAGGCTCAGGGCCTCTGCAATCTGCCGCTTCTTCCTTGGGGAGTCCTCCTCCTTCGGGTCGCTGGGTCTCCACTCTGAGCCACCCTTCACAGAGGCTTCCAGGCTGCTTGTGTGTCTTCACTGAGCTCTGTCTATTCACGGTTCCTACACGTTTCATTCCCATAGTCAGTATTTCCTTTGTGCCTGGCACTGTCCTGGGTGCTGGGCTCAGGGCGGGACACAGGACATCCCCTCCCAGCCTGCCCCTCTGAGACACAAAGAGAGCAGGGAGGGGTGGGAGCTGCGGGGGCACCATGGCGGTTTCAGACTCAGTGGTCAAGGGAGGCTGCACAGATGGTGACATTTGGACAGGGACAGAAGACAGAGACAGAGGACAGAGCCCCCGCCCTCTCTGGGGAGAGCCAACTGCAACGTGAGACAGCAGTGAAGTCCTGGGATTGTCCTGGGTGCCCAGGGGGAGGGAAAACGGGGTGTGGGAGCTGAAGCCAGGGTTCCCCCAACCCCAGAGGAAGCGCGGACTCAGCAGAGAGCACTTTCCGGGATGGAAACGCCCTGTGCTAGGGGTGCAGGCGGGAGGGCCAGGCCTTCAAGGGACCACTTCCTGCGTCAGACTGGAGAGGCTACAGGGCCAGTGCAGGGAAGCATATTACCTCCTCCAAGTGTCGCCGCTCAGCTGCCGGCTGGAGAACAGACCATGGGCAGTAGGGGCAGAAGCCCTGGACAGGCAGCTGGGAAGAGGACCCAGGTGAGAGCAGGGAGGGGAGGCAGAGCAGCGTGCAGAGATGGGTTAGCAAGTTCGAGCCTGGGGATTTGCTGATTCGAGGGAAGGAGTCAGAAAGATAGGAATAGAGAGACAGAGATAGAGAGACACTGTCAGAAAGAGAGACACACAAAGAACGGCAGAATTAGGGCCCGGGATTTGGCTCAGTGGTTCCAGTGTCTGCCTCACAAGAAAGGCAGAATTAGAATTAGAGTCAGAGACGGAGACAGGCAGAGATGGACATCGGCAATGCTGCCTGGGACACGTGACAGGAGGACTGGGGTCTGGGGAGATGAGGCCAGATCAAGGAGTAGAGAAGGAGGCCTCTGCTCAGCTCCAGCCTCAGGGAGAGGTCAGGTGAGATGGTGCTTGGCAGCCAGCAGAGATCAGGAAGCTGGGTGGAAGGGACTGATGACCAGGGCCCGAGGCCTGGCCCCATGGTGCGGACTAGAAACCTGAGCCCAGAGAGGTCGGTTCTTCTGCCCACAGTCACACAGCCCAGTGGCAGGTGAGTCGCACATCCAGGCACAGGCTGCAGAGAGGTTCAGGGAGTGGAGGGTTCACAGAGCAAAGCGGTGGCACGGTAGGAGGCCCACGAGACAGCCACTGGGGAGAGGTGGAGGGAGATGGTGAGGGTGCCCTCAGCACAGACCCTGTCAGCCTTGGTCCGGGGTGGGCTGGAGTTTCCCATCTGTACCATGAAACTCATTGCCAAGATGGCAGTGCTGAGTTCCTGGGAGACACCCAGAGCCGGTCCTTAGTGAGCTACGAAGGTTTGTTCTCATTTCCAGTCTGTCCGGTAGATGCACAGCAAGAGGCTGAGCGAAGTCCGCAAAGGGCTTGAAGACCCCTGCAAGAGGCCCAGGAGCCCTGAAGAAGCCCTAAGGGGTTGGGCCTGGTGGTTCACATCTGTACTCCCAGTACTCTGGGAGGCTGAGGCAGGAAAATTGCAAGTTGCCTAGCCCAGGCCAGTCAGTGAATTAGGAGACCCTGTCTCAAAATAAAAATTAAAAAAGGCCTGAGAATATAGCTCAGTGTGAAAGCCCTGGGTCCAAATCCCAGTACTAAAAATAGAAAGAGAGAGGGGGAAAAAAAAACAAAAAAAGAAGAGGGCCAGGGATTTGGCTCTGCGTTTCCACTGTCTGCCTTGCAAGCACAAGGTCCTGAATTCGATCCTGGGTACAAAAAAAAAAAAAAAGTCCCATGGGTGATGGGTGGATGAGGGTCCTGGGAGAAACGTTCTCCTTCGAGGTTGATGTCCTCTGCTTCTCAAGTTGTGAGCTATCACAGTTCCAAATGTGCTCTGAAGACAGCAACCTGAGTGACCAGCAGCTTTCTCAGAGGGTGGTGAGGAAGCCAGGAGGCCAGGCACCCTGGCTGCTCTGCCCCAGTTTGCTGTGTGGCTTGAACAGGTAGCCTGGTGTCTCTGGGGTCCATCTGTAAAGTCTAGGTGATATAAGCCCTGCTGGAGACCATGGGCTGAGTTTGTGGCTAAGTCGCCAGCTATACCTATGAAGTTTTTCTGCTTCTTACCAGGGCAGGGGCTACAGAGGGGAGGATGTAGAGGGCCCGCATCTGAAGAGTCTCCTCTTGGGGCTGCCTGCCTCCCCCACATTCTGAGCTGTCTGAGACGACATCTTGGGGTATTTTGGTTTTGGATTTTTTAACAAACTCTTTTTTTTTTTTTTTTTTGTTCCCGGGATCGAACTTGGGCCCTTGTGCTTGTGAGGCAGGCAGCAGAACCACTAAGCTAAATCCCCAGCTGGTTTTGGATTTTTGAGACAGGGTCTCACTATGTAGCACAGGCTGGCCTTGAACTCAAAGTGATCCTCCTGCCTCAGCCTCTCAAGTGCTGGGATCACAGGTGTGCTCCACCACACCCCGCAGAGGTGGGATCTTTTGTGGTACATGTTTTATTGACCTGGGATAGAGAAGCTGAAGGTCTCATTTCCAAATGTCCCCGTGTGTGCGTGTGTGTGTGTGCGGTGCTGCGGGTTGAATCGAGGCCTCGTGTGTGCTAGGTTAGTATTCTACCACTGAGCAGCACCCCAGCCCCAGGTACCCCCATTTTACAGAAGAGCAAACAGGCTTAGAGGGTGAAGGACTCCCCTACACTTGGAGCCCTCCTCTTGCCACAAGTCCAGGCCAGCCCAGGGGAGCGCAATCTCAGGTTCCAGTACCGTTATGGGCACCTGCCAGCTGCTGCTCCTGCTCCTCCTGTCCAGCACAAGCCAGCCCCTCATCGGGGCCCTGAGACACCGAGAGGACACAGGAGGACTCCCAGCCTCCTCTAGCAGAAAAGGTGCCCATGAACAAAAAGAGTTAGAGAGGCTGGGACACTGGGAGGAGAGAGTCCTGACCTGGGAATCTGGGAGGCTTCCTGGAGGAGGAGGCAGCAGTTCAGACCTGGACACCAGCAGCAGCTTCAGGGCCTGGTGTCACCACACCTTGCCTGTCTCCAGGGAGGCAGTCGCTGCCCTCAGTCCCAGTTTACAGCGAGGAAACTGCGGGTCAGAGAGCTGATGTAACGTAGTGTCTCTCGGCTTTTGAGAGGGGCCCTTTCCAGGCCCAGCAGTTGCCAGGCCGGGGAAACCACCAGCATCAGCCTCACCCCAAGAGGCCCAGGTCTTCCTCCAGCAGAGTCTCCAGTGCCCAGTTTCACTTCCCTAGCCCTGGACCTATTTTGGATCCTGCTGACTTCCTCTCTCACCATGGCCCTTCCGGGTCTGAGCACTGTGCAACTGCAGAATGGAGCTGATGCCTGGGCTATTCCCAATGCCCTCTTATCCCACCCTAGGCAGGCTGGGCACGGCTCCTGGGGAGGAGACACTGGGAAGAGTGGCCACCCTGTTGCCTCCTCCGGCCCACAGCCCATGTTCAGGCTGAGCTGGACAGAGCCGGAGGATCGGGTGGGTCCAGTCCTGGCTGCACTGTGTCCCGGCCTCATGACCTGGAGCAAACCATTCCCCCGCTGAACCTCAGTTTCCTCTCCATGAGAGGAGATCTGGGAAGTTTCTCCCTGGGAGCTCAAAGGACAGACCCTCAAGGTTCAGTGGAGTTGACAGCAAAGTCACCAAGCCTCTGCTCTGGGCCACACACTGGTTTGGGCCAAGGTGATACAAAGATTCTTTTTTTCTTAAAACCAGATGTGATCCAGGCGTGGTGATGCACGCCTGTAATACCAGCACTCAGGAGCTGAGGCGGGAGGGTTGATGCAAGTTCAAGACCAGCCTGGGCTGCACAGTGAGTTCCAGGGTAGTCTGAAGTAGATAGTGAGACCCTATTTCAAACAACCAAAAAGAAAAAAAAGAAAAGAAAAGCCAGATGTGGTGGTGCATCTGTAATCCCAGCAAGAGGGAGGCTGAGGCAGGAGGATCACCAGAAGAATGAGGCCAGCCTGAACTATGTAGTGAGACCCCCTGTCTCAAAAATCCAAAACAACCAAAAAAGAAACACAAATATTCTTTTAAAAAATGTTTAAACAGGCTCTTGCTGTGTAGTTCTGACTAGCTTGGAACTCACTGTGTAGCCCACGATGGCCTCGAATTTGCAGCGATCCTCCTGCTTCACCCTCTTGAGTTCTGGGATGACAGATGTGTGACACCATACCCAGATGATTCAAAGATTTTTGCCTCCAGGAAGCTGAAACCCTCATGGGTGTGAGCTGAGGACAGCAGGATACATGAGTCCATGACACGGTGTGGTCAAAAGTGGGACAGGTTTTGGAGAAAGAAATGTGTGTGAAAGGAGGAGGGGTTTGCTTTATTATTTTATTTTATTTTACTTCATTTTTGATACTTGGGATGGAACTCAGGGCCTTCCACATGCTAGGCAAGTGCCTTCCCATGGAGCTACATGCAGTCTAAGTTTGCCATTCTAATTGGAATTTTCTGAGAAGGTGACAGCTGGTGGTGATACAAAGTAACTGGCCCTGCAGACCAGGGGGAGGGCACTGCCAACAAAGGGTACAGTATGTGCAAAGGTCCAGGGGCCAGAACACCACGGAGGGCTATGAGGACCAGCAAGGAGGACAGTGCCACAGCAGAGGGGATGACATGAAGCAAGGGGGTAGAGGCCAGGTAGGGCAGGGAGGCCAGGACGTGAGGGCCCTGAGGACGGAGGTGAAGACTTTACTCTGCAGCAGCAGGGGCCACAGGAGCCTGGGGAGGTAGAGATGTGGCCCTACTTGTGCTCCAGTGAGCTCCCTCCTGCTGCCTATCTCAGGTACGTGGGGCCAGGCTGGAGGCCAGGAGAGCCAGAGGATGGCACAGCCACCCTGTGGGGACCTCAAACCGGGGAGCAACAGGCTGGTGAGGGGTGCTCAGACCCTGGAGGAACCAGAGGGATTTGCTGATGGACTGAGGCAGGGGGTGGGCCTGGACTGCCCTGAGCTTTTGGCCCAGGGAGCCAGAAGGATGGGTGCAGGTGGTACCGAGTTCAGGTTCAGACACATCCTGCCCATCGGCCCTGTGCAAACAAGCTGACTCACCAAGGGGAAGCAGGTCTGTCTGGAGGTCAGGGGAGAGGAACAGGCTGGGCAGTGTGCCAGCCGCCTGCCAGGGCTCCCTGCACCTGGCAGCCAGAGAGGGGGTCTTTTAAATGCCAGAGTTGGATGTATCCATACCTTTTCAATCCAATGGCTTCCCGTTGTTCTAGCCAAGAAACCAAACTCTTTGCCTAGTCCGGCCCAAGCCCACCCTCTCCAGACTCTTACGCTGTAGCCCTCTGTGGCTTTAGTTTATACTCTGTGTCAACCACAGGAACTTTGCACTTGTAATGCTGGATTCTGATCTGTTCCTCCCTCCATTGGCTGGCCCTGGGTGTGATTCATCTTTTTTTTTCTTTTGGCCTCAATTTCTCCATCTATAAAAAGGGGAGCGTAGACCCCTCGAGTACTAACAAAGATCCTTAAGTTTCTATGTTTCAGGTTTTGGGAGCCCTGAAAAACCTGCCCCTCTCCACCTTCCTCTTTCCTGGTGGGACTTTGGGCTGGGGGCCTGGGGTCCCCACTCCCTTCGATTCTAGTTGCCTTCTCAGATCCCTGACTGACACTTTCGGCTAGAGGAGGGGAAACCTGGTCTCTGTGTTCACACCCCTGGAGGACAGTGAAGACTCAAGCAGGCCTAGACAGTCCTGGGCAAGTCCTCTCCCCGACCCGAGCCTCACCTGTCCGTGAGCAGTCTGGTGACAGCGGGAAGAGGCCCTGGTCACTCACCGAGCACTCGCCGGCCATGGGCACATGGTATGATTGCCTCACACAGCACACCTGAGGTCCAGCCCCCAGGGGCCGGGGCCCCACCCAACCCCGCCAGCCCTGCCCGCTGGCACTCTGCTCCCTGGGGCCAGCACCTCTCTGTGCCCCGAGTCCCGGGGCCCCTCAGAGCCAACGTCACAGGAGCAGGCTGTGGGCATGGTCCTGCTTCTGCCAGTCACCTGCCATGGACGTGGACAAGCCACTTGCCCGGGCCTCGGTCTCCCCATTCACAGAGTGCACTGCCTGGGGGTGTGGGGGGTGTGGGGGGCAGAAACAGTCCCTGGGATAACGGAAGGCCCTACCCGAGGGCCGCCCTCCTCGGCCCAGGGCTCAGGGCAAAGGGTCCCATCGCTCAGTTTCAGCGGAGCATCGCAGACTGCTCCCTGCTCTCAGGGCCTTACTCTCTGCATGCTAAGCCAGATTTCCTCCATTTTACACATGGAGGAAACAGAGGCCCAGAGAGGGGAAGGGACCCAACCTAGGTCGCACAACTACATCTTCAGGATGCCTCCTGCCAGCTTGCCCACTCCCAAGACTGCCCCACAGGGATTGTTGATCTGGAATCCGCAGTCACAGGCTCACCTGGGGCCCAACCACAGGGATCTTCTCCCTCCACCCTTGCAGGAGTGCCAGGACTGCACATTTCAGTCAGGCATGGTAGGACGCACCTGTAATCCCAGCAGTCTGGGAGGCTGAGGCAGAAGGATTGCAAGTTTGAATTCAGCCTGAGCAATTGAGCAATTTAGCAATTTTGCCTCAAAATAAAAAACAAAAATGGGCTGGGGATGAAGCTCAGTGCAAAGGCGCTGGGTTCAATCCCCAACACTACCAAAAAAAGAAAAAGAATTACAGATTTCATTCCTACCTTGCTGCTGACTAGAGGGGAAAGCAGCTCAGGCGGATCTTACCCTACGCCTCACTTTCCACCTTTGTCCAGGGGCAAATAGGAAACCTCTCCAGCTCCAGCAGGCTGAGGTTCTTCCCCCGCCCATACCAGCTGGTTGGGTAGCCAACGCCCACGTGCCTGGGGCTGCTTCCCTGTCTGAGGTTCCCTGCCCTGCAGGACGTGGGGTCAGCGCCCAGGGCAGTGTGTGTCCTGCACCTCAGGGCTCCTGCTGTGCCTCCAGCTGCCTGCTGAAGGCCTGTCCCCAGCTCAGCTCCCCCAAGGGAGGGGACACTCAGGTCCTCCTCTTCCCCGGTCAGGTCCACTCTGCACAGTGCTCGCAGGGGGAGCTTTGTGAACAGCAGCGACCTGGTCCCGCTCCCCAAGATGGGGGTCATCGACTCCTTTGCTCAACAGCTTTTCATGAGCATCTGCTCTGTGCCAGGTCCTGTGCTGGGAATCAGGGACACAGCAGAGACTGAGGCAGCTCCAGTCTTTGCCCTCATGGAACCACAGTGGGGAGAACTAGGTCAATGAAATGCACAGGGGTTAAGTATTACAAAGGCACAGGGCTCCATGGGAGTGAGTCACGGAGGAGGGCACCTTGGGTGCTTTTCAGGAGGTGATGGAGGAAGGTGCTTCACAGATGAGTTGGAATTGATTGGCTGAATTTATGGCAAGGTGGGAAGGGCTCGTGCAAAGGCCCTGGGGCCAGAGGGAGCTGGGAATTCAAGGAAGCAATGGAAGGCCAGCACATCAGCAGCCTTTGGCAATGGCCGGGAAAGCAAGCAGGGTCAGACTTCACTGGGTCAGTCACGGTTTCCTAGCACCAAGAGAGAGGGGATGTTGGAGAGCATCCAAACTCCTCATGCCGTAGATGGGGAAACTGAGACTCAGCTGGGTAAGGGACATGGCCAAAGTCAGGGCAAGTCAGGGCAGATCCAGGGTTGGAACCCAGGCTTTCTAACTTCGGCTCAGGCCTCTTCCTACATCTGGCAAGTCATCCTAGAGCAGAAGGGGAGAACAAACGTTGAGTTAGCACCTGCTCTGTGCACTTCCCTACTAAGTTTCTTCCAAAATAAGGAGGAAGGAAAAGTAGGGGGCATTTTCCCCCTAACCCACTGACCTCCAGTCTCACCCACTGCCTTGTCAGAAGACTCTGGAGAAAGGAATTCTAGTCCCCATTCTGTGGATGAGTAAACCAGGGAAGGAGAAAGCAGGCCACTGACCTCAGTGCCATGGGGACCCTCAGTTGCAGCTGTTCTGACTTCCTGGTTAGTGCTCTGTCCCAGGCCACCATAGCCTTATTTCGTTCGGCCACTGGCAAGCAGCAGTCCCTCCTGCTCTCTCACTGAAGTCTCTCTTGCTTTCACATGGCAGCTGCCTATTTGGTGGCTGAGGATGTGGGGCAGCACTGAGACCTACCCCATGGTGCCTGCTGAGCCTTAAGAGGGGCAGAGCTGGTGAGAGGAGACTCAGAGATGCCACAAACCCAGGCCCAGGGTGTGGTTGGCTAGGACTTTACCCCTGGAGCCTTAGCCTTTAAGGGAAGGTTCTGAAAACCTCTAGAAAGAACTCTCCGAGGAGGAAGGCCCCCTGGATCACCCCAAGGCTAAGTGCTGTCCCTGGGACGTGGCTAGCAGCCAGCAAAACCCAAGTCCTCTCCACACACATGCAGGGTGGTGCCGCTCAACAAAATCCAACTTCTAGAACCAATATGGAAATGCAGGTGAGGACACCCTCCAAACAGAAATACAGCCCAACAGTGGGGCTTCCACAGAGCCCCGTGCTGGCAGACCTAGGAGGGACACTGGCCTGGCCCTCAGGCTTAGCTGAAATCCTTCCCCAAGGGCACTAGGGGCCAACAGGCTCCAGGCTCCATCTGTGTTTCCTGAGAAAGCATAGGTCACATCAAAGCCAGTGACAATTTACTGAGGACCTACTGTGTGCTGGGGACCATGCCAAGTGCTTATATGTGGGTGACTTCACTGGAACCTTGGCAGCATCCCCATGAGGGAGGTGCTGTCCCTGCCAACACCTGATAGATGAGAACACAGAGATTCAGAGAGGTTACATCACTCAGCCACAGTCACACAGCGGGGGGGCAGGAGGGAGAGGGCACAAGACTCAGATGCAAGCAGTCCAGCTCCAGAGCCTTCTCTCTTAAGTTTTGCTCCAGGGGTGACTTCTTCCTAGAGAGAACCCCGGGCAGGGGTGGTGGACACGTGACAGCTCTGGCCCAGCGAGGGGCAGGAGGCTGGGCCCCAGGTCTGGGTCTGCTGTCAAGTGCCTGGATACGTTCCTGTCTCTCTCTGGGCCTCAGTTTCCCCATCCTTGAAGTTGAACAGTACGTAAGAGGCTCTCAAGCCAGCAACTTGGGACACTTTGGTGTTTTCTTCATTTCGTGGAGAATTAAAGCTCATTAATGAGAGAGAAATCCTGGAAAACCCAGTGTGTGGCTAACTGGAGGAGCCTCCCAGAAAACATCCTTGCCTAACGTCACAAGGCCTTTGGGACTATGACCTTGCATCGAGTGCCTGGTCTATGTGTTGGTGGACAACTATATACCAGGAGGTCCTTTGGGAGAGCAGACAGGGCAGGACATATTCCTGTCCCTAAGGAATGCTATGGTAGCCACACCAAAGAGACCAACCACACTGTGTGGTTATTCCTCTGAGGAGGACTAACTAGGGTCCTGGAGGTGCCAGGCGGGAAGAGACTTCTCTCCCTGCCTGATCAAACAAGGTCTTGAAGGATGAGTAGGAGTTCTTTAGGAAGAGAACTGGTGGGAAGGGCAGTCCCAGTGAAGGGAATGGCATATACAAGTCATAGACCTGTTCAGGGGAATGGAAGGTTCAGGGAAGCTGGCACAGAAAGGGGTACTTAAATGCCAAGCCAAGGACTTAAAACTTGATTCCAGTGTGATGGAGGGTAACAGAGGTCAGAATTGAGAGAACAGACCTTGAGCCTAGAGGCCAAGATTTGGAGGGAAGCTGGCACAAGTCAGATCAGAGGAGGGAGGCCCTGACTCACAAGGGTTGCATGGGTTGTGGATTCTTGGGTTGCAAGAAATTCAGCACCAGGACATTGAGTGAAAACTCTAAGGGCCTTCAGGCACAGCTGACAGGGTGTTCAAAGGGTATGGCCAGGGAAGAGGTGGGATGTTTTCTGTGGGTGGAATTCAGGTCAGTGCTGTTCTAACTGCACACTCTGAATCTGGGGAGAAGATAGTTGAGGATGGTCTCTGGGCAGGCAGAGCACCATGGGCCACTGTACACAGGAGATAGCACTGTGGTATTGGAGAGGGCGGGTGCCTGCCTGCCAGGCCCTGCAGCTCTGAGCCCTAGGGATCTAACAGGGTTGGAATAGCCTGGATAGGCTTCCAGGAAGCAGTGGTCCTGGAAGGGAGGCCTGGGCAAGGGGCAGCACTGGGGCAGACAGACTGGGTGCTGTGGAAGAGAGATCTAGGAGAACCAAGGGGTGAGCAGGCCAGGCCCACAGGGCTGACAAAGACAGGGGCCAGGTGAGGCTGGGACTACACATTGCACGTCCTCAGAAGCCACACGCTCCGACTGGCTGGCCCCTTAGGGTACACAAGTTGGGAAAACAGAGACTTTGTGCTGAACAGCTCCCCCATGGCTCCTGGTGGCCCACCCAGGGAGGCACAGTGCCTGCATGCCTAGGGCCCCTCTGCCCCCAGAAGGGACATACCCACCTCCACCCCCTGCCCCAGCTGCTTCTACGCCCCTGATGTCAGTGGATGGTCTTGGCCAACAAGAGGCCCTAGTGCTGACCGGCTCCCCCATGGCTCCCGGTGGCCCACCCAGGGAGGCACAGTGCCTGCATGCCTAGGGCCCCTCTGCCCCCAGAAGGGACATTCCCACCTCCCCACACCCTGCCTGCTCCACCTCCACCCCTGCCCCAGCTGCTTCTACGCCCCTGATGTCAGTGGATGGTCTTGGCCAACAAGAGGCCCTCGAGGAATGGGCCTCCTCTCATGCATGGCCGCCCAGGGCTCTTTATTTAGGTCTGCTTGTTTGGTTATTTTTATGTGCCCCTTCGCCCCCCTCACCAGACGAGGACAGAGTGATTGTGAAATGTCTGTGGTAGATCAAGGCAGATGAGGTTCAAATCCCCCTCCGCCACTGTGGTGCTCAGCACACCACTAACCTCTCCCCAGTGCTGTTTCCTGACCTTAAATATGAACAGGGCCTCTGATGAGGCTTAGGATTATGGAAACAAAGTTCCTAGTGCATAATAGACCCTCATGCTGCTCTCATTATTTTTGTTCAAAGTTTGCTCTCCCTGGAGCTCAGGCCTGGCACAGGCCACACATGGTTTTCCCCAGTTCCCAGGGCCTGGCACACAGTAGGGGATTTGTAGGGTGGCCCACCAGTTTTCCTGCCCCAGGCAAACCCTCGCTCCCCACCCCTGCCTGCCTGGCCATGGGCTGGGGTACCCTGCTCCCTGAGGCTGACCCAGGCAGCTGCCAGGTGCCGGCATCCAGCATCAATAAATTACCGGCGAGTTCAGGTGTCGGGACAGATCCAGTGTCAGCTTCCTTTGTGTCCTGCAGGGAGGCCCAGGCCTGGGCTTCCTCCCATGAGCCTGCCCCGCCTGGGCTCCCTCAGCACGGCAGGACAGCTCACGGGGCACCTACCGTGTGCTGGGCCCCAGCTGTGCACTTCGCACACTTGACAGAGGTGGCTGCCGTATCTTCTGCAAAACGGTGATGGCTCCATTTCACAGCTGAGGAAACTGAGGCTCAGTGAAGGGAAGTGACTTGTCACCACCGTAATTAACAGAAAGCAAAGGAGAAATCTTCTTGGATTCAGTTGTAGTTTATAGTTTTTTTTTGTTGATTTTTTTGGGGGGTACCACGGATCGAACTCTGGTCCTTGTGCTTGTGAGGCAGGCAGGAGAACCACTGAGCTAAATCCCCAGCCCTGAAGTTTATAGTTTTAACACACACACACACACACACACACACACACACGTGTACGCACACCCATGTAGCGTCACCCCATTCATTCACGTGTTCGACCACTCCATAGCGACACCCTCCCGCGTGTCAGGTGCTGTCCTGGCCGTTGGAGATGCCGCTGTGGACAGGACAGCCCGTGGCCTAGGGAGTGCACCCTCCAGCAGCGAGTCAAGCAGAAACTGGAGTGTATTCACGCTGTGACAGAAGGCGGTGCCGAGCCAGGCTGAGCGAGAGTGCACTGGGGGCTGGTTCTGAAAGGGTAACCAGGGAAGGCTGCTCTGTGGAGGTGACACTGGAGCAAAATCCCTAAAAAGCTCTGTTTCATCCCCTTACTTTTTATGCTTTAGCTTTTGGTGCACCTTTTTGCTGGGTGGTCAAACTGCAGGCTTGGCAGTGCTTCCATGGGCAGTGCGGTGTGGACATTGTAGGAATGGATCCTTTTCCTTCTTTCTCCTCCTATGTGTCCTGAGCACCTCCATCTTATTGTCCAAGGGACCCTGAAGGCAGGGATTCCCAGTCGCTCGCCTGAGCTACCTGTCCTGTGTTCTCATACCCTTTGGGTTTTAATTCTCAATCCCTTGATCACGATTTTTAAAAAAGTCAGCCAGTGGCGTGGTGGCACATGCTGGCAATCCTCACACTTGGGAGACTGAGGCAGGAGGTTTGCCATGAGTTTGAGACCAGACTGAACTACAAAGTAAGACCTTGTCTCAAAAAAAAGAAAAGAAAGGAAAAGCAGATTCATGAAGTCTGGGACCACATCCACCTTGTTTATTCTATATTCTCATGCCGAAGGTGGCATCTGACACACAGAAGATGCTAGAACAAATGTCTGAATGATCAGCAGACAGACATAAGAATAACAGGAGCTGTCATCTATTGAGATCCTATTCGCTCACAATAGCCTTGTGAGTTGGATATCATTATCAATATCCCCATTTTACTGGCACAGAAAAGCCAGCTTTAGGGAGATGGGGAAACTCATGTCCAGTGGCAGATCTTGGTAGGGGAGCACAGTACAGGTTGATGGCCTGACTAGGGGCACGCAGAGCAGTGCGGTGGTAAATGCTGGAGATTTCCACCTGACGTTTCCTTCCTGAGAATTAGCCCATTCATTCATTCATTCTTTGTTCAATAGTTATCTATTAAGCCTCCGCCTTTGAGCTGGGCCCTGGTAAGAACAGGGAACCAGAACCGTGCCTGCCACTGTGCAGTCACACGAGTCTGTGAAGGACCAGCCCAAGGGGTTAGGAAGCCTTACTGGATTAGGTGGGCATGGAACAGCACGCTGGTGGCCAGGCAGAGGGCAGGGCTTTGGGATACGGAGACGGTATGAAAGGCGCATCAGCTCTGGCATTGGAAACCACTCCCTCAGCCCTGGTATGGGGAGGCTCACCCCCACACTCTTCCCAGCCCTTTGGTGGGAGGTTTCTTGGGCCTGAGTCCCTCTGCCCCGGACTGGAATGTGCCATGGACAGACTTATGGACACCTCATCCCTGAGGGTAGCCATCTGGCCTGGTGGAAATCAGCAAAAAGCAGGTGACTGGGGCAGGCCTGGCAAAGGTAAGGGGCCAGCTCTGCCCGGAGGCTGCTCCCTTCTGTGGGACTCAGTTTGCCCATGCTGACACCATGACTCAGCGCATTCCCAGGAGCACTGGAAATGGCCATGGCATGAGGTTTGGACTTCAGCCTCCCTTGGACATGTGGATGAAGAATTAAGAAACAGAACAGCAGCGCATCCATTGGTCTTTTGTTCACGGGCAGCCTACTTTGTCCCTCTGCCAGGGTCTGGAAGAGGAAGGAGAGAGCAGCAATTGGCCCTAGGACCACAATTATCCCGCTCACTCACCCACACCCCACCGCTTCTCTGGGCAGGACCCTTCCTGCAGGATATCACTTGACAAAGACAAGGCAAAGGTCTGACGATCTGATCCCTCAGAAGTGGGGGTGCTCTGCAGAATCTCTGCTCAGCCTCCACCACTCCTCGTGGGACCTCTGGGGACAAGAGACCGCGATGTGCCTGGTGTGGAATAAACTGACCCTGGGAGGAGAAACTCGGCCCTCGAGCTCTTGGACCACAGATGCTGGCCCACTGTAGCTGCCCTCCGCCCCTCACTTCCTCTCTGTTCCTCAGCCTCTCCCAGTGGCTTCCACAGCACCCAAAATGCAACCCAAAGTTTCCCCTGTGGACTTCCAAACCCTCCCCACCCTCCTAACCACATGGCCTCCTTCCAGCTTCTGGGAAATGCCATCACCTTTCCCCCTCAGAGCTTCAGCCCTTGCTATTCCCTCTGTCTGGAATGTTCTCTGCTCAGATCTTGGCATGGCACGCTCCCTGGCACCTGTCCTTTAATTCATTGCTCCAATGCCATTCCCAGAGGGGTCTTTCTGAATTCATCTAGGAAAGCAGCCCCTCACATGCAGCATGAGCCATCACACTTCCCTGTCGCCATCGTGGGCTCTTCCCCAACTGTGATGGTTCACAGGTTTGCTCGAGGGCCATCTTCCCCCATGCACTGGCCTTCTCCAGGAGGACAGAGACCTTGGGGTCCCATGACCATTTCCCCACACCTGTTGCATAATGACTGTGCAACAAACATTTGCTCCCAGAATGAACCATCAAAAAGTATCAGCAGTGCTCATCTCACTCCTTCAATGTTCTGCAACCCCAGGAAAAAGAAAATGGCATTTACTGGGCACCAGATGTATGTAAGATATTTTCACATATATTATCCTCTGGAATCTTTATACTCATGACATCCTGCCTATTCTGTAGATGATAAAGTTGGGTTTTGGTGCCCCGCCTGAGGTCATCCAGTAACAGGTGGTCTGATAGATTTATTCATTTGGCAAGTAGCCACGTGGGACTCGTGAGCATGAGGAATGCCTGGGAAAGTAGTCATCAGGTTCAAGGCCAAGTCTGTTTGACTCTACCCAAAGCCTACATTCTTCTCACTATACGTACTGCACCTTCTGCCATACCAGAACACAGTCCCAGATCAATAACCAGGATTTTAGGTTAGGAAAAGTAGAGATCTAGACTAGATGGAGAGGTGGTTTGGCTTCGTGTTTACTGAAGAAAGTCTTGGGTTTGAGCAGAGGGACCTGAGCTCAGATAGGAACCTCACCACCTGGGTAAAGGGCACCTTCGCTGAAAGTGGTCACTGGCATCACCTTGGTACAGCAACTTTGCTCTCAGGAGGAGAATCAGGGGCACATGAGAAGAGTCAGAGCACGGATGCTTCCAAATCATGCAGAAGCTCCTGTATCCCCAGGGGTGGTGGTCTTTGGGTAGTAGCTTCCCCAGTTGGAGCCCCAGTGGTCACCTCTTTAAAGTGGGCATGCCAGTATGTATCCAAAAGGAGCTCTTGGGAGGTTAAAAAGGAAAA
>NW_022900934.1:25825825-25827010 GCF_012274545.1 Fukomys damarensis
ATATGGAAATGTAAATTATCTAAAAATAATCTCCTATGTGAAATGCAGAGAAATTGGGACTTGGAAGACCTCTTAGGTTCTCCCAGCGTTTGTTGGCACCTACTGTGTGCCAGGTGTTATGCTAAGGCCTGGAATTAAAGGGATGAGTCAGCTACAGGCCTTGATTACCTGGGGCTCCCTGTCACCTGGGGGAAGTGAGCTGGGTATGTGCAGTGTGAGGCTCCCTCCCACTGGGTGAGAGGGGCAGACTTCACACATGATATGGCAGCAGGTGCCAGGGACAACAGAGATGAAATCCACTTCTCTTTCTCTGAGACCTTAAGCAGGTCAGGCCCTCCTCCAAGGCCCAGGCCCTCATCTCTAAAATGGGGATGTCCCCTCTGCACCTTAGAGTTGCTAGGGCATGGCACACAGAAGTCCCAAAAACTCTGGGATGGGGTGGCCAGTAGTTCCTAGGCAGAAAAGGTTCTGCAGATCCGAAATCTAAAGTTCAGCCTCCGAGTGGTGGCTTGCTTGCAAGACTGGCTTGGGGACCTGCAAGTGGACCTTGGGACAGCAGAGAAAGAAGGGCAGCAGTTTCTCATAGTCTGTTAAGAAAGGAGGGCAGAAATCCTGTGGGATTGGCCCTGTGCCTTTATTTGTGTTGGTAACTTCATTAAGGGAAAGGGGACTGGCTCTATCCAAGATCAGATCTACCCAGGTAGGAGAGGGGATGTGTGGCTGCTTGAGTGTACTCAGGCCAAGGTGTGCCCAGAAAGATAGGATGCCCCAGGATGGACTTGTGGGTGTGTGCAGGGTCTTCTGAAGTATAGTGGGCTTGGCCTAAGTGAGGTGGTGGGCCAATGTGACTTCTCTGGGGGTTGAAGCTGCCCCGGGGCAATGGGGCTTATAGAGGCAAGGCGGACCAAACTTTGGGGAATTTGGGAAGAGACCAAAGGAGAGGAAGTTTGGGGGCCCCCAAGGACGGCAGTTTGGGGATCCCCAGGGGACCACTGCGCTGGGACACTATACAAAGAGGTCTGGCCAGTTTCACAGCAAGGGGAGCCTGCCCTACACCGCCAGGCCGGGCTCAGTCGGGCGGGGCGGTTGCTGGGCCTGGGTCTGCACCTTCCTCCCAGTTGGACTGCCGGGTCTGGGTGCAGCGCGGCCTGCGAGGCTTCAGGTCGGCCAGGCCAGATGGTCCGT
>NW_022900934.1:25835117-25867280 GCF_012274545.1 Fukomys damarensis
CGGCGGCTTCCCGCAGCGGGAAGCTGGGGCAGTGTCCCACTGCGCGAGTCGGAGACCCTCTCCCCCAGCCGAAATCAGTACTTTCCCCCAAATCCAGAAGGCCTGGATCTTTGTCCCCTTCCTCTGATAGGGTCAGGGACCCCTCCCCCAGCCCGATTTGGAGCCCACTTTCCCAAATGGGTAGTATGGATCATCACCTCTTCCCGCTCAGGTCAGCCCTCTACACCCTGCCAGTTTGGTACCGGTTTTGGTTCTCCCCGTCTTGGTCTTGGGTCAGTGCCCCTCGCCCAAGGTGGCTTTTTCTGGGTCGCTGACCTACCAGATGGTTGGCTGGGTCTGTCCGATACCCTAGGTCAGTGCCCTCTGCCTTCAGGGCTTCGCCAGACTGTGCCCCACCCTATCCCTGATCCTGGTTATCCCTCCTGGAGAGCTCAGTCTTGGTTCTGCCTCCTGGGTACGAGGACGCAGCCCCCAGAACACTCCCTCCCCGCAGCTGGGGGCTGACTCTCAGACCTGGCAGCTGCTTACTGGTTCTCTGTGTGGGTAAACTTCTTCCCTGGGGAGTGGACATCAGAAGTAGTCTGTCCGTCCCTTCGTCTGCACAACTGTCAAGGCAGAGCCCTTTCCTCCCCCATCTGGGCCACATGAATAAACTGGGTGCTGAGCCTGGGCTCCAGGTTCTGCCAGTCCGGCTAGTTGCTTCAGATCTTTCTTGAGGGCCACACTGACCCTCTGGCAGCAGGGACATCTCTATCACACTCAGACCAAGAGTAAACCCTCCCCCAGGGACCGCCTGCCTGGGAGGCAGAGAAAGGGGACCCAGGCCCCCCAGCCCAGGCTGCCAGGAGAATGACAAACAAAACAGACATGCCCTCCTGCAACAGCCAGCCCGCCCCTCAAGCTCCTTAGACGGTCTGCCTGGCCTGCCGGGCCCCAGAGAGCTGGTTAGTTACCTGTCACTCACCCAACCAACCGGAGCCAGCCATTGGAGATGCCCCGAGTCCTACCACCCACATCTCCAAGTTCCTTCCTGGGCTCAGTTATTATTTTTATTATTTCCATTTTCCTTTTCACTGATCGAAGAAGAGCAAATCCTGCTGGGAATTCTTGGGCAGCCATGGCCTCTCCGTGGGAGGGGACTAAATGGGAACTTCTTTGAAAGGTGAAAAGGACCTCACCTTCCTTCACTGGCCTACACATGCACGTGCGCACACACGCACACATGCACACTCACACACACACACACACACAACACACAAATTAAAGTTGTCATTGCTGCTGGTGCCAATTGGGAAGAACCTGCAGTTTTGTCCTGGGTGGGTTTTTCTGAAGGTCATTGGGCCATAAATCCTTGTCCCAGGCATTTATTTCATACTTCTAGGCCTCGTGGTGAGCAGTGGGTGATTTGAACTGGTGGGCCTCAGGCACCCAGCAGGTGAAGGAGGTGGGCGTAGCTGGGGAGGTAATAAGGAAGCCCCAAGAGGATTGGACAGAAGGCCAACAGGCGGGAAAATATCAGGGAAGAGGGGATGTGGGAGCTGGGTCATTGAGTAGGAATAGCCCCCACCCCCATGGCATTGGTCCCAAGGGTGACGGTGGTGTGGTGTGGTGTGTCACCTCTCTTCCTGCCCCCACCCTGGGCCCCCAGTCCTCCCCCAACAGCCATATGTGGTGCTGTGGTCGGGGCCCTTCCTAGTCCTGGCCGGCTGCGGGTCGATGATCTGACACCACTTGTCCTGTCCCATCTGGCCCTGAGCTTTTCTGGGTGTGTGTGACAAAGGCTTAATCTGTCCGGACGGGCCCAGGGTGGAGAGAAGGGCACAGGGAATTACACTCCGCAGGGCCTCCTGCAGCTGGGGCCCACATGGGGGTGGGGCGGGGTGGCCTGGGTAGGTGGGGAGAGGCCTGGGCAGGGGGGAGGTAAGTTGGTCTTCAGTTTGCAGGTTGTCACAGGAAGTAAAAGGTGGAGGCCCAAGACTGAGAGAAGGAGGGCGGAGTCCTCCAGAGGGTGCTCTGGGGATAAGATCTTTTTATGACAAGAGCCAGCCAGGCCGCCTGGCTGGGTAAAGCCCTGTTAGGATTGATTATTTGATGTTTAGCCCACCCTGGCCACCATGGGCTGCCAAGCAGGGGAAGCCAATGGCTCAGAGAAAAGACTTTTGATTCTGTCCCACCGCTGTCTGTTGAGAAGTGAACCAAATCCGTTCTTTTTCCCCAGCCACCCAGAGTAGGGTTGTCCCCAGAACCTCTGAAGGCCATAGGTTATGGCTGGGCCAACTGTCGATTCCTAGGACCAGAGAAACTCCAGTGAGAAAGATGTTCTCAGCCCAACCGTGCCATCTTCCAGGTGGGAAAACTGAGGCCTTGAGGGAGAGCAGTTTCCACTCGCACGGAGCTGGGACTGGAGCATAGGTCTCAATCTCCCCAGGGCCTTTTTCATCCCATGCCAGGAATCCCACCATTAGAGTCCCCTCCCTCAGGAGAGCCTCTGACATTGCCAAACTCCACTCTCCACCATGGACTTCCGGGAGCTGGACCCCAGGTGTTCCATGGGCCAGATTGACTAATGGTGGTCTTTTCCCAGTTTGCAGACAGCGTTCATTTAGTGGAAAGCATTTTCACAATCTTAAGTCTTTCTCCCCAGGGCTTTTGTGTAAACCTTTGGCACCTGTGGCCACTGGTCTGGGCGGGAAAGGGCCTCTGACTTACTGTGGTGGTGTAATATGTGCCGTGACCTGCTGTTGAATACCTCAGTACTTCCTGGTTTTCTCCAAATTATCACCACAGGCCACCATTTCTGAGTTACCTACTGTGTTCTTGTCCCTGAGCTGAGGGACTACTACGCTCTAGCTTGTGATATTTTCACAGCAGCCTGGAGATAGGTGCTGTGATTATTGCTAGCTGTCAGACTAATAAATTAAGGCAAGGAGGTTAAGAAACCCCATTAGCCATACCCCAGGCAGGGTCAGGTTCTGAACCTGGGCACCACCTTCCTTTTGACCTTGAGGTATCTTACAGTCTGATCAAGTTTGAAAGTGAAGGTCCTTCATGACAAGCTTTCAGCCTATTACACGTTAGTCTAAATTAGTTTAGAAGAATCCTTGTGGTCAAGATGTCAGTATCATATGGTGTTTCCTGGGGTAGTGTAAAATGTCTGGGGGCTTTCCTGGGGCTCATTAGAGTGGGTGTGCGATAGGAAAGAGGGGGAGACCTTTATTATCCTTGGTCTTGGGGGCACTTTGGGGAACAGGTACACGATAAGGTCTGGCACAGGCCCCATTTGGATTTCTCATGAATGGCATATTAGGTCTTTTACTTAATTAAGCCTCTGTAATTCAAGTGACATGGTCTTGTGGACTGTGGAGGGCTGCATTTATGAGCCAGGGTGTTGCTGTCCAGCCAGGCTCTGCCTTCCTGGGGCCTCCCTTCCAGATCCTGGGTCATGGGGAGGGCAGGAACAGCATTCACTCTTCTCCCTTGGGCAAGACCTGGCATGAAAATCCTCTCCTTTAGGCCCCCTTCCTGTCCGTGGATGTCTAGAAAGTCAGGAGGCTTATCTAGGTCCCTGAAAATCCTGGGAGGGTAGGGGTAGGGAGGTCAGGGCTGGCAGGGACAAAGGTCAAGGGCTGCAGGCACACCTGGCCTTCTCCAGGGTTGTGCCCCTGTTTGAGTACCCAGGGTAGAATACGTGTGTGCAAGTGTGTGGAGATTGGCCATGTATGGATGTGTGCCTAGGCAGGGTTTGTGCACAGGTGGAGAAGAGTCAGTGTACACAGGATGTGTGTGGCTGTGAACGTCCGAGTCGGCAGATGTGGGAGCACCTGGGCTATGGGCATTGACAAACCATGGGTGTGACTGTGTGCACGCCCATGTTTGTAGGGCTCTGACTGGAAACTCTCTCTGATGGTGTGGTGCTGACCAGGTGTCCTTTATTGTAGCCCTGGCAGCCCGGGCTGGCTCCCTGGTCCTGACTGTCCCTGGGGTCTTGCCCCAATTGTGACCTTTGCTGTGATCACGCAACAAGCCCAAAGCCAGCACCCAAGGGGAGGATGGGTCCTTTGGGGAGGGCTCTGAACGTGACGTGAGGGGCAGGACCCACAGACTCACTGCACTACTTCTTTGCAGTGTGACACTGGGCAAGCGGCCTGCCTGGCCTCTGAGTCTCACTTCCTTCATCTGGAAAACAGGCTCCAAAGTTCTACTCCTCGGCAAACTGGAAAAGGTGCAGCTGTCATTTGTAAATGTGGGCTAAGTAATGTGCTCAAGGTCACCCTGCTAATTCATGTCAAAGCCAGGCCTGGCCCCTGAGTCCTAAATCGGGTAAAGGAGAGGGAGGCTGGGCTATGGCTTGCCGAAGCTGGTGGACTCCACTTGGACATAGAAGGGGATTAAGGGTCTGAGCTTTCAAGACATAAGGCCTTGGGTTCACAGTCCAGCTCTGTCCTTTTATCAATTTGGCCTTAATTTTCCCATCTGTAAAATGAAGCTGATAATCTGTCTTTCTCATAAGATTGGAGTGAAAGCATGCAAAGACCTCTAGTTGTGGCAATCTTTAGGGAATGTTAGCTGCTGTGTGACCTCACTGAGCCTCAGTTTCCTCATCTGGAGAATGGGGATGGAGATAAGAGATGTGGATATTAAATGGGACATTGGGGATAAAGCACAGAGCCAAATTCTTGGTACGGAGCGGGCAGCAGTGATGAGTTCCCCAGAGATTGTGTCTGAGTCCTTTCTGTGTCTCCAGTGCCATCAGGGCCTAGGAACATTTGCAGCGAATTGAATGGACACCTTCTCAGCCCCTCCCTGGTGCCAGGAAGAGTGCTGGGTGAGGGCAGGGACACAGGCCTGGCAGGTGCCTGCTGAGCAGGACCATCCTCTCACCCCACCAAGGCCCCACTGGTGCAGCCAGATATAAAGAGTCCAGCATATGGCAGGGACTTGAACTACTGGGAGATGTGCTCAGACCCCTGCCCAAGGGAAGCAGCCATCCCACACAGTTCCTGCCGTATACCAGACTCTTTATTTCATTTCATCTCTCCTAGGTTCTGCCAGGTAGATGAGAACCTAGCGGCAGAGAGACCAGGGAATTCCCCAAGTCCCACTGTGAGCAAGCTGCAGGATCTGGGTGCCAGGGCTCCAAGAGACTCCTGGGAGGAGTGGCAGGCAGCCTACTACAGCCCTCACCCCCTCCCCAGGCTCACAGAGCCCCTCACCCTCTCGTGCTCAACAAAAGCTGCCCAGAGATCAGGCAGCCCTCCTGCCTACACCCAGCCTGGTAAGAGGCAGATGCCACCCCTCCTCGGCCCCTCCCTGTCCACCACAGCTGCCTGCCTGGCTTGGCCCAGTAGCTGGAGGGAGGGAAACAGAGCAGCAGAGAGGCTGCCTCAGTCATCCTGGCCACCCTGGGACATGGAGCTTCTCTGCTGCAGACGGGGAAACCTGAGGCAGCGTGGAGCGAACTCGCTCAAAGTCATCGCACAGTGGTCCAAGCAGGCTGTGAGCTAAAGTCAGCTTGCAAAGCCCAGGCCCCTTATGCATGCTTTCATTCGTTTGTTCCTTTATTCCTTCATTCCCTCACTCATTCATTCATCCCTCCTACGGTCTTGTCCACCCCAGCAGGCAGCTTCATCCTGCCTCTTCCACTGGTCTCAACGGGGGGACTTTTTTGACTCTCTCCTTCCTCCTCTCCCTCTCTGTCCACCCCACTTGCAAACTCTGCCTTTGAAGTTCACCTCAACTCTACCACTTTCGCTGTCTGCTGACTCCAGCCTGGCTAGGCCTGGAGAGGCATCGGCCTTCCACTGGATTCCCAGGGTCCACTCTGGCCCTGGAATCCCTTCTTCACCCAGAGGAGGCTTTACAAAAAGCAAACCACAACCCCTCCTCTGTACAGAATCCCCCTAAGACTCTGTCTCACTCACAGCAAGAGTCAGAGTCTTGCTGGCCTGCACATCCGTGCATGACGTGGCCTCAGCAACCTGCTGCCCTCACCTCCCTGCTCTCCTCTGTCATTTGACTTCACCTGTCCTGGCTTTGTTGCTGTTCTGCAAGCATATACCCACCAGGGCCCTTACATTGGCTCTTGCCTGTCGGGAATGCTCTTTCCCCAGATCTCTGCTTGGCTGGGTGTTTCTCCTTGAAGTCTGCTCATGTATCAGCTACTCTGAGAGGTCTCTTGATCACCGGTCAGGACCACCTTGGATCCCTTAGGTCCCACCTCTCTTTCTGCTTAACTTGTGTTCTGTGGCTCTTGTTAGCTCCTGACATGATATGTATTTTACTAGGTCCGGGTTGAAGATTTGTCTCCCCCAAGCTTGTCAGCCCGACCAGGGCAGACCCTGCCTGTTTGGTTCCCTGTGCCCCTGCACTTAAGGGGCTCCTGCTGGGCAGAGGATGCTGCATATGCCCCAGAGCAAAAGTCTGAGAAGTCTCCCTTTGGGTTTTGGGTCAGTGGCTGTAGGAGCCCCAGGTTACAGACACACTACCTGTCCGAGGGCGTGGGGGAAGTCGCTGAGGGAACCTGACTCGTGAACTGGACCTGGAGAGCCAAGGGCCAACACGGGTGGGCACTTGGGTGAGGGCTACAGGGTGGGACAGATGTTGGTGGGAGCAGAGCCAATGGTGGAGGATGGAACCCAGGGTGACCTTCCTGGGGAAGAGCTTTCTGTAGAACATTCTGAGTAGGGTAGGGAGGGACAAATGGTCCAGCCCTCCTGAGAACTGCCGTGGAGTCCTGACAGGATGTGTTGGTGAAGTTGATTGGGGCAAAATGGAAGAGAAGGATCTGGAAAGCCACGTGGAGGAGCCAGTGCGTCACAGCCATGGAGAGCAGGGAGTCTGCACAGGGGTCTGAGGAGAGGGAGGCACAGTCAGACCTGGGTTTTAAGAAAAAACCTTGGGGTGCTGGAGCCAGAGGGACAAGAAGCAGCTAGCTCTAGGGACTGGCTGGGTTCCTGGAAGGAAAGAGGGGGTGTGGCTGGGACAGGTGAAGAGGCCTGCAGATGACCCCAAATCCCGGGCTGGAAATGGGGGAGTCCAGGCGGCTCAGGTTTCAGGCACTGGTGTGTGGGGGGGTGACACTTGGACCAAGGCAATGGGGAGGATCCAAGAGGTGACCTGGGAGGCTAAGGAGAGAACCCTGGTGAGGTGGGCTCCGTGGGGCCAGCTCCAGAGTCTCGTGTGCACATGTCCTTCCCAGCCTGGAACCTTCCGCCTGCTGGGCCGCCGCGGGCTCCTGGAGGCCTCTGCTGGGGTGGATGACTCATCGTTTTCTCTGCATCCCGCATCCTGGGGCTGAGGCGCTACTCAAGAAGACACCAGCCCTTCCTTCGCGAGCCAGCCCTGACTGCGTGCTGGCGGAGTAGGCAAAGGCACGTGGGCCTCGGGCCTGGCCTCAGGACATCCCGTGGAGTTGTCTCTGGGAGTCCCAGCTTCCACGGTGGACCCCAGACTGGCCACTGCTTCATCTGAGAGGCTATCATGACCCCATTCTACAGATCAGCAAACTGAGGCACAGCCTTTACTGGATAACCACTGGAACTTCAGTTTCTTCATCTGAAAAAGATCGTTTCTCCCCTACAGGGTCAGTGGGATACTAAAGGACAGACTTGTGTGACATACTTAGGTGGTAGAATTGTTATTCTCACCAGGTCTGTCCCAAAACGGGGGCTCTGGGCTGGGCAGAACAGCCGCAGGGAAGGCCAGAGGGCGGTATGGCCAGTGACAGAGCTGTGTAGAGGACGCAGCCCCACCACAGCTGTGTGGTTCTGCACAGGGGCTTGTTTGCCCTGACCCCGACCCTTCTGTGTATGTGGGAGGTTAGCCTGCACTCCATGGGCGTAAAGCGAAGGCTGCCAGGCAGGCCAGAGTAGGGGCTGCTGTTCCGTCTCTAGGTGCCTCAGAGGGACCCCCACTGCAGAGGTCCCAAAGCCACTGAGCCGTTACCTCCTGCAGGTAGGCAGAGCAGCGGGGAAGGTGGAGGCAGGGGCTAAGTCCAGGCTCTGCCGTTTACTGCTCTGCAATCTTGGGCAAGTCACTTCCCCTTTCTGAATGTCAGTTTCCTCACCCCTAGAATGGGGTGGTAGTAGCTGTGGACTCTGTGTCCATGTACACTGTCGTCTGTAGTATAGAAGCATCTGTGCTACAAGCCCCCGGTAAAAGGAAACTCTAATCAGAATTCTGGTGTGGATAGGAGCGGTAACCTTGGCATCTGGGTGTCCTTATGCTCTGAGTTGGCGCTCGTTTGGGCCCTGGCTTTGAGCTGAGCTCCAGGGCTCACTCTCAGAATGACCTTGAAACAAGCTCTCATGTCCCTCTGAGACGCAGTCCTCCCTCCTGTGAAATGGGCCTAATGTCTCCCCTGGGTCATGGGGCTGCCATGGGAGGTACAGAGGCAGAGACAGGAGTGGTTCTTTGCTGGGCCTGTGGTGTGACCTATGGCAGGGAGACCTTGGGACAGGAAGTTGAGGGGAGTGCCCTCAGGGTAGAGATGTAGAAAGACAGTGGTAAGAGGTGGGAGAGTCTGAATCTGGAGGGGATGAAGGGAGATGGGATGGCTCCAGCATAGGGCTTTCAGCTGTCTGCCTCCTAGTCAGATCTGGCCAAGGAGGGCCACACTGGAAGCCAGGGCAGAGGGAAGGCCTGAGGCCATTGAGGATGCAGAGAGGGAACAGTGGGCTTCATGAGTCCAGGCTGCCTATGGGGTTTAGGAGCAGGTGTGCTCCTTGGGGTCCAGTGCCCTGGGTTCAAATCCTGAGTCACTAACCTGCTGATTCTGGGTCACTAACCTGCTGTCCAACCTCAGGCACGTCTTAGCTTCTTTGAGCCTCCATTTCCACCTCTGTGAAATTGGTGTAATGGTATCAATGGCCTCGTAGGGTTGTTGTGAGGATGATTTGGGATACATGAAATACTCAGTAAATGCCTGCTACAGAGCAAAAACAGTGACAGCCATGACACAGCTCATGTTTGCCGAGGGCTGTGACGCTGAATGACCATGGGGAAATCAATTTGCCTTTCTGGGTCTCAGTTTCCTCCTCTGTAAAATGAACACAGCAGTTCAACCTGCTGTGTGCAGATGTTGGGCACAGGTTGGAGACCTGGCTCAGTTCTCTGTGTTTGGCAGAACCATCATTATTTTAAGGCACTCAGGCTGACCTGAGGAACCACAGTGAGCAGTGCCACAACTCTGTCCACACATTCACTAACTGTGGCACCTGCTGTGGACCAGGTCCTGCCTATCACTCTACAGGAATTTGCTGGGCACCTCCTGGGTAGCAGGAGCTGTGCCCAGGCAGTCCCCCAGAGCATGGAGTCCCAGGTGAGGGGTCAGCCGGCAGCCTAGGTCCAGGTGGGCCGAGCAGCCCTGTGTTGCTTGCGCTAGGCCTGCTGAGCTCTGTAGGGCGACTCCTGCTTGGAGTCCCCAGGGCCGGGCCTGTTGGCCTCTATCTGGCTCTCTTTAGCCCCGCTTTCCCAGGGCAACAGAACTCTGGGGTGTAGGCAGTGCAGTACCTTTCCTGTCACTCCACCCAAGCTCCTGGTTCTTGTCACCCCCTCCCCAGAAATGGCACTCATTGGCCTCCTTCCTCTTCACGTTGTAGCCAAAGCTCTGTTAAAAACGTGAACCCAGGGCCGGGGATTTAGCCCAGTGGTTTGGCGGCCTGCCTTGCAAGAGCAAGGACCCGAGTTCCATCCCTGGTACCAAAAAAAAATAAAGTGAACCCAAGAGACTGGGCCCATCCCCAGCACTGCAAAAAATAAAAAATAAAAATAAACATGAGGTGCCTGCATTCCTTCTCTTCCCAAATCCCTCCCATGGCTTCTGTCTCTCTTAGAGCAAAAGTTGCTGCACCTTGTGTGCCCCACCCACCTCTGCACCGTGGCTCCTGTTCACTGTTCTTCAGCCACAATGACCTCCTGGCTGCTCCCTAGCACCTCAGTGGCTCTGTGAAAATGTCACCTCTTCAGGGAGGCCCTCCCTGACTTGCTTTTCAAAATGCCTGTGTTAGCTGGGCATGATGGCACATGCCTATAATCCCAGCACTCTGGAAGGCTGAGGCAGGAGGATAGAACTTTGTGCCCAGCCTAGGTAGTTTAGCAATTCAGCAAGACCCTGTCTCAAAATAAACATTTAAAAACAGGCTGGGACCGGGCATGGTGACACAAGCCTGTAATCTCAGCACTAAGGAGACTGGGACAGGAGGATTGCTAGGTGTTCAGGGCCAGCCTGGGCTACATAGTGAGTTGAATTACAAAGGGAGACCCTGTCTCAAACAACAACAAACAAGCAAACAAAGAAAACCGAAACATAGGCTGGGGATGTAGCTCAGTTTGAAGGCCCTGGATTCTAACCTCAGTACAAGAGGGAAGAAAGAAAAAGGAAAAAAAAAACCTGTGTCCCTGTCACTTCCAAGCCCATTGCTGTAACTTTGGAGCCGTAGCTCACAGATAGGAGCACAGTATTCTGTCTTGGTCACTGCTGTGTTCTGGTTAGATGGCTGCCTTAAGACTCTTCATGCTTCTTTATGCCTCAGTTTCTCTTCTGCAAAATGGAGGAGGAGAGCTGTTGTGGGGCAACATGAAGACTGGCGTGATGGCCAGGTCCCATGCTCCAGGGGCCTGTGGTCTCATCGAGGACTGTCTGATCTGCCTAGCAGTGGGCTCCACTGGGCCTGGGATGGAGGAAGTGAATCAGAGGCTAACAGGGTCAGCAGGGCTGCTCCTGAAAGGCTCACTCTTGGCCATTTTGGGAAGCCCCAGGGGGTCTGTGTCCCTGAGGAGATAGGGAGAGGAACTGGCCTGAAGGAAGTCCAGGGCTGGGGAGATCTGGCTGTATGATCTGTGATAGAACTCCTGAAAGCTAGATCTCCAGTGTGAAATGTGGGGAGAGAGCCAAGACCAGTCCAGTGTGTGCAAGGCAGAGGCTGGAGCTTGCGGTCCGGGGTGGCTTTAAGCTTTAGGGAGTGCACCTCAGATTGGAGCAGATCGATAGGATCAAGAGGGAAGGACTCTGTTACTTCCTCTTCCTCACAGCACCCCCGCTTTCCGCTTTGTTCTCCATTTATTTAATAATTTGGAGAAGGCCTCGTGGGGCGTGGTACTGAGCCCCACAGGTATGGAAGCGTTTGGGGCGCAATGCAGGAGACAGATGCTGTATGGCATGGTCATGATGGTGAGGATGATGGTGGTGGTGACGTTGGAGGTGATGGTGATTAGAGGGCGCCAGCGATCACAGTGGTGGTGGCGGGATCCTAATGGAGGAAGTGATGATCGTGGTGATGATGTTGATGGTGATGGTAGTATGTCAGCTCACATTTAGCGAGTCTGGCCGAGTGCTGGTCTGTTTAGTGCTTCCTGTGTGCTTGCGCACTGGGCTCTTACTACAAGCCCACGAAGCACTGAGCTCTTAGGCAGCTTGCCCAAGGCCCCCCATCCCAGTGTGCGCTCAGGCTAGCTGCCCATCAGGTATGCCCAGTTGTGGTCACTGCCACCTCCAGCAAGCAGCTTGCTCGCTCTGTCACTGTCAGGTCCTTTCCTGCTTCCTGAAGCAGCACAGGGCCCAACCCAAGGGAAAGTTCGCGCAAGCAGAGTTTGAACAAGCTGGGTCAAGCAGCGCCCGGGTTCCTTGGCCTTCAGCATCTCTTCTTTTTTAAAAATTATTTTATTTTTTATTTTTATTAATAAATGTTATTTTATCCCATTCACCCCCAAGTTCCCTCCCCTGCCTCTATATGAAGGCTTTCTTTCCATTTTTTCCCTTCTATTCTTCAGCATCTCTTCTGTGAGAGAGAGAGCCATCTTCCCAGAAAGGTGAGGAACTGCCACCCTGCAGCACACGTTTCCGGGGGAGATCCCACTCCGTAAATCAGGAGACAAAAAGACCAGAAGGTTGTGTTCCTAGCCCTCGACTAGGATCTGGGTGGGAGTGGGCAGGGTCTCTGGGTGGACACATCACAACCCCTTGCTATTGCCTTTACACAGGCCCCAGGAAAGGCTGCTGCCCACCCATTGCTGACTCCCACACCGCTCAGGAAGGGAGGGAGGCGGGACCTAGGCTTCTGCAAACCCAAGCTGAGCCCTTGCCAGTGACGAGGAAATAGAACCAGGGCTGGGGACAGAAGGCCAGAACACAAATGCTGCTTTTTACTTCCCGCGTGGCCCACGGCCCACTGTGTTCCAACTCTGGGCCTCACTTTTATTCCCTTGTTCAGATATCTGCCAAGCGTTTGCTCAGTGCTAGGTTGTCCACTCTGGAGGGTCAAAGGAAAATCCATGTCCTGGGAGAGCTGGTGTGCCACTGGGTAGGCGCTGTGCAGCAAGCAGGGTGGCAGCCAATCTGCCAGGTGCTGGGGACGCTGCAGAGAAAAATAAGGCAGAGTGAGGGTGTTGGTGGTGGGGCTGTTGGAATTTTAAACATGGTGTCAGGGAGGGCCTCGGTAAGGAGGTGGCTTTCTTTTCTCTCATTTTTTGTATGGTGCTGGAGATGGCACCTGGGGCCTCACACATGCTAACTAGGTAAGCGCTCTGTCACTGAGCTATACACCCAGCCCTGAGAAAATGACATCTTGGATGAAACCCTGAAGGAGGTATGGGAGCAGAGTTCAGGTATCTGGTGGAAAAGCATTCCAGGGAGAGGGAAGAACCAGGGCAGAGGCTCTGAAGAAGGGTTATACCTAGAACAGTGTCCCCAGCTCCTGTCTCCCCTTCCATTTGGGAATCAAGATGCAGCATTTTACCCTTCAGGACTTTTGACGTCAAATTAGAGATTTATGATGTCACAGCCCATCCCTAGGTAGAGCTGGGGCTGTGCCCTTGCTGCTCATTTCTTCAAATCGAAGACTGGGTTTTATGACCCACGGTGACATAGGACAGGGAACACCGTCACCCTGACGCCTCACCCTGAGTGGCTGCTTTTGACCTAGCTGGGTCTGCCACTTTCCTGTGTGATCTTAGGCAAATCATGCTGTGAGTGTCAGTGTCCTCTACAAAATAGGGATGGAAAGACTGTTGATAAGAGTTGTCATGACACTTATAGGAGGTGTGTCCGAGAGCCCAGCCCTGACCCTGTCTGCAAAAACTGCTCAGTAAGTGCTTAAAGCCAGCACCTGACGTTCTGGAATGACTTGGAGTCACTTTCACAGTTATTGGCAGTTTTTCGTATCACTTGGGTCTTCGAAGAACACCAAGAGAAAGGGGAAAATATAATATCTCCGTCCTACAGAGGGCAAACTGGGGCCTGGGGAGTGTAAGGGACTTGTTCAGGGTCCCATTGAAGCAGAACCCATACAGGCTGATACCAGGGTCTCCTGATTTAAGGGCCAGAGGGTAAGTGGAGGCTGCCCAGTACCCACTGTCCCCCTAAGTGCACCAGTACCTGCACACACAAGTACCACCTGCACATGTGTACTATGCAACAACATGGCGTTCAGATTTGTGGTCCCAAGCAGGCATCAGAAAGCTTGGCTTGGTGAGTCAGGTCTATCGTAAAGGTGGTGAAAGGCTAGAGTTTAGGGGAAGCTCAGGCTGTGGGTGGGCAGAGTCTGGGGCAGGTCCTGGAGAACAGGAAGAGGTGCCTCATGTGATTGTCCACTTGGCCTATCTGTCCATCCGGTGTCTGGCCTTGCTGGGCAGGGAGGACTGGGTCTCTGGACACTTCTCTCGCAGCCCCGCCCCCCACATGTCTGTCCCTGTCAGCTTTTCTGAGTCTCAGGACCGCCCTGGGAGCAGCCGTGCAGAGGAGGAAGCTCAGGGTTAGAGAGGGACTGCCTGGCTGGACAGCCTCAGGCACCTGAACCAGGATTCAGCCCCAGAGAGCAGGGCTGCAGCCAGACAGGTGCTGGCAGGCAGGCCTTGCAGGAGGACTCCTCCATTTTTGGGCTTTCCTGCCCGTGGTCACTTGGCTTCCCAGCCTTGGTAGAAGGCCCCACCCACCAGTCTCTGCTGCAGCCTCAGCTCTCCTTTCAGGAAGCCCCTGGCCCCAGGCTCCTACCCAATTCTGCATTAGCTTTTTGTGGCGCACCTGACTACTAAGAACTCAGCTGGAGAGCCAGGAAGCCCACTTCTGTTCACACCTGGAGGTCCTAGGCATCCTTGCCTTGGGCACACACAGCTCAGATCATTAGACCCATTTCATAGAAAAACAGAGGCACAAAGAGGAAAGACTACGACCTAAAGCACACAGGACGTAAGAGGCAGAGCTGGGATTCCCCACTTTCACCCTTTCTGTGTTCTGTAGCCATCTGCCCCGTTTCTTCAGCTGCAGAATATGTCAGAGCTGGATGATCTCAGTCTAGTTGCCTGAGTTCTAGTCCTACCGCCTTCACTCCCCAGGTAGGGGCTGCGGGTGTTACCTCGTCTTCTGGTGTCTCAGTTTTCTTACCCAACATGGGGCCAAGAGCAGTATCCACCCTGGAGTTACAGAGACTTTTGATGAGCAAGAGAGTGCCCAGAGAACCATGGGATACTGTTCAGTATTTTTCAGCTGCTCAATCCCTGTCCACTTTCCCTATGGGACTTTTGCTCTTCCTGGGGTGTAGCTGGGTGACCCAGTCCGGTCAGGGCCAGTGTGTGGATGGGTCCTGGGGTCAGGAAGCCATCTAGGGAGCCATGGTAGTGGGTGGTGAGTGGCAGCTAGTTGTGGATATGAAGCCAGTTCAGGCTGCACCCCACAGCCAAGGGTGACTTTGTCCCCTCTGTCTCCTCTTGTGCAAATTAGCAATTACCTTTCCTGCTCCTGCAGGCTGGGCCTTTCCTGGGAGAATTGCTCCAAAGCAGCCACTGAACAAGCAGAAGCTGCCTGGCTAATTAAGAGGTGGCCACCAGAGACAAGCTCAGGGCTTCCTGGCCAGAATTGGGGCCACAAGTGCCTAGGGGCTGGTGCCAGCTCAGCGGGGAGATGAGGCAGTGTCTTGGGCTCCAGAACATCATGGCTTTCCCATCACGGTGTTTCAATCCTGGCTCTAGGGCTTTGGGGATGTGACCTTAGATAAGTCACTGTGCCTCTCTGAGACAGTTTCCTCATCTTTCACTTCACTTGAATAAATGGTGCCCATAACCAGCAGATATCACTACTACTGTTGTGATATCACCACTGTCACTGACTCGGGCCTGTGCTGGCTTAGGTGAGAGAACACAATGACAGCCCTGGGGACTGCATGTGCCATGTTATTGGGACAAGTAGCAGAAGCGCAGCCAGGCCTCTGTCTCAGTAAGAGAGAGGCTTGATTTTCCAAGTCTAAGCTTCCTTTTGTTTCTCTGTGGAGTGGAAAAATTGAGATGCTATGTAGCCATGTGCCTAGGACAGAGCCTGATTCATATTCAGGGAGGGTGAAAGTTCTCTCCTTCCCTTTGTCTCCTCCCCTCTCTCCCCTCCCTTCTCTCTCCTTCCCTATCCTCAGAAACTAAAGCGGCAGCCACCCCTTTCAGGATGAGCTGGGGGCAGGGCCACCGCCCTATGGCTTGGGACAGTTCGGGCGGCCAGGCCTGAGTGGACAGAGGGGATGCTGAGCTGCATGGGGTGTGGAGCATCACGTGAGCAAGGGGTGTAGGTGTGCAGGGACCACTGGCCATGCCCAGGATGCAGGCACAGCCGGTCCGTGGGAGGTGAGGGAGGCAGACACTGGGGCCGGGGGTGTCCTTTGCAGCTGGGGTGTGCAGAGCTACACCACCCTCTAGTGCCCCTCCGATCAGCCTGGATTTCATCTGGCCATTGGGAAGCCAAGGAAGGTTCTGGACAGATGGGTATAGCCCTGCTGATCAGAGAGGTGGATGTAGGACATTATCCTGGTGGGCCGGACCCCCCACCCACCCAGAGGCCTGGCCAAACTCGCTGGCTGGATCCTCACTGTCTTCATGTGTCCAGAGAATGGCTGTGGACCTCCTGCCTCCCTGAGGGCTTCGGGGAAAACAAACTGTCCTTCTGATGGGCTTGCTGCCAGTCCCCTGTAGTGTTCACCGAAGAAGAAACCGAGGCACAGAGAGGTGACACCCCGTCCCCAGGCTGGGCGGACTGGGGCGTGGCCAGTCCCCGGTCAGCTCCCCAGGGCCCATTTAATCCCCTCCGGGCCCACCAGCACCATTAGTGCCTTCGCGCTGGGTGCGCCACACCTGCCCTTGTCCCTGTCCCCGCCCGGCAGAGGTGGCCCCGCCCAGATCTTCTGGCCCCCAAGGCTCTACAGGCGGATGCTTCCAGGACTGCGCCAATAGGAAAAAGGACTCCGGCTCATTTTTCGTCAGGGAAGCTGGGAGAAGATAAAGCCAGCGAGAGAAGTGTTCCAGTGGCAGGGTTTTTCCAGCCCGCCTGGGCCACCCGCGGAGACCTGAGTCCCCGCCTGCGCCACCTCCTTTTACCCCTCGCGGTCCCTGGTGATGGTGCCGGGGCTGCCGATGCGGTGGCGTTGGCTGCAGTTCCTCACCTGAGCGCGGGTCTGGCTCCAGCAAGAAAGGAGGAGGAGGAGGAAAAAAAGGTCCTTGAGATGGTGACAAAGGTCTGAGTGTGGGCTGCGGGCGCAGTCTGTTTCCAGGCAACTGCTCTACCCTGGGCTCCCTGCGGCGGCGGGCACATCCGTCATGCCGCTGCTCTGCTCTGGGAGGGAGTGGCCGCCCAGCCGCCCAGCCACACGTCCCGCGGCTGTGGCCTGGAGAGCTCCAGCCTGCTGAGGGCGTGAGGCTCTCCTGCAGGACCAGTGTTAGAAAGCATGGTCATGGCTCCTGCTGGCCAAGCACCTTCTAGATACCCAGCGTCAGGCCTGGTGCAGGTAGGGCAGAGCTGTCATTAACCTGTCTGTCCATCCACCCATCTCCCTAGGATAGGCAGCAGTTTAGCGGGTAGATTCTGGATGGCTGGGTCGAAACCTTACTGTCGCGTATACTTGCTGTTTGTTCTTAGGTGTGTCATTTTGCCTTGCCAAGCCTATTTCTTCATCTGTGAAATGGACACAATAGTTCTCATCTTGTAGGGTTGTTGTGGGATTAAATGGTTTATAGGAGCTGGGCATGGTGGCACACAACTGTAATCCCAGGACTCGGAAGGCTGAAGCGGGAGGATTGTGGTGAGTTCAAGGCCAGCCTGAACTACATAGCAAGATCCTGTCTCAAAAACCAAAAAATATTTTTTAATTAAAATAAATAAATGGCTTACAGATAATGCCTAGGTACAACTCCTGGCACATAGTAATGTTCAGTAAATATTTCTGTTTCCTTATTAGTTATGCAGAGATGGTGGGAGGGAGGGAAGCTTACCCTCTCTTGCTGTCATTTTTTTGTTGTTTTTATTTGTTTTTTTGAGACAGGTTCTCACTATGTAGTTGAGACTGACCTGGAACTCACTATGTAGCCCAGGCTGGTCTTGAACTCACAGCGATCCTCCTGCCTCAGCCTCCCGAGTGCTGGGATTACAGGCATGTGCCACCATGCCCGGCTCTTGCTGTCATTTTGACTCGCTTTTAATTGAATGATTGTAGATAAGTCGATCCGTCCTCTGAGCCTCAGTTTCCCTGGTTGGCTTAGGTGCAAAGCCCTGCCTCTAGTTGGGAAGATTAGTGATGTCTGGTGCCAGGCCCCACACTGCAGCACTCAGGACCCAGAACGCTCGTTATTCAGCAGAGCTCGACTGGCACCCACTGGTGCCTTGTGGGGGCAGGGAGAGAAGTCAGACCTGCCAGGCTGTGCCTCACCAGCCCTGCCTGCCTGCTCTCAGGCTGCTCAGTTCTGCAGGGCTGCCCCACTCTGCACCTAGTTAACCTGCCCAATGATTCTGATTGCTCCAACCTCTGCCCTTGGGGCTGCACAGCCCTGGCTCTCCCCCTTCCCTCTACCTCCTTTGTGGAAACAACCTTTGTGGGAGCCCTGTAGAAAGAGGAGGAGGAGGAGAAAGAGATGGCCCAAGTGCCAGGGAGCTGGGCACACGGCCGGCCTTTGTCTGGGCCAGGCAGCCAAGGGAGGCTCAGTCCCCTGGGGCAGGTCATGCTGCCTGCCTGCAGGCGGCTCTGGGAGGCCGCGTAGGCGGCGGGTTCTGGGCAGGCCTGGACTGGCAGCACCCCAGGACGGCCTTGCCCACTCAAGCAGGAGGGAGGCCTGCAGCTGGGAGCAGAGAGGGCTCACACTGCCGCTCCCTATGGCAGCCAGCCTGGATGACAGTGTCTTTTTGGGGCCTGTTACAGACATATCTCAGCACCTACTATGTGCCAGGAGCAGTAGCACCCTTCAGAACCAGGCCACACAGTCTGGTGCTGAGGCCTGACAGTTTGGGTTCAATGCCTGCTGACAACTATGGGGCCCAGGCAAACTTCCCCACTTCATTAGGCCTCCATTTGCTGGTCTGCAAAACAAACCTAGCCATAGGCCTAGCTCAAGTGCAGAGAGCCCTGCTGGGAACAAAGAGAGCTCCCAGGGCTGCTGCTGTTGTTACTGTCCTTGACTCTGCCCTTGAGATGGGGCTAATTCCTACTGTGTGTTGGATCCTTGCCCAAAGAGAATCTAATTCAAGAACTATCTCCTGAGTACCTACTGTGTGACAGTATTTTGAATGGGACATTCAGGATACCCAGCAGAAAGTCCTGGGATCAAGAAGGGAGGGAGGTGATGTATGAGGTCCTACTGTGTGCCGGGCTCATTGCTGAATACTGGAATCCAGAGCAGGATAGACACAGAAATCTAGAACCCCAGGAAATGTGATGGAGGAGGCACAGGATGTCAGCCTAGGTTTGGAGCTCAGGGAGGACTTCTTGGAGGATGTGACCTGGAATCTTGCCACTGGGACCCTCACTCAGCAGTTCCTCTCTGAAACAGTTCTGTAATGTCATGGTCCTGCCTTGGTTTCCAGAGTTCTAGGACGGGGACTCACTGCACAAGGAGGAATGTACATTTCCACCTGCAGTTGGCTGGCCTGGTCTCAGCCCCTTCTCCTGCACCGACCCCACCCCTCCTCCGTTTGGTGCAGGTGGCAGCGGCTGCATTGGCCTGCCTGCTCCCTCGAGTCTCTCCAGTCCTCTCCTCTGGCAGCCAGAGCAATCTTCTGAAACATAAATCACACAACATCAGTGCCTAGCCTAAAACCCTTTAGCAGCTCCCCAGGGGCTCTTAGGACAAAGACCAGACTCCATACTGCAGGCTGCAAGGCCCAGCCAGGACCAGAGCTGCTGATCCTCCAGCCTCAGAGGGCTGAGGAGGGGGCGGTGGCCAGGCCAAAGCCTCCACCTGCCTGTGCAGCCTCCTGAAGGTGCAGGGATGAAATGAGTGCAGAGAGTGCCCGCCATGGCTGTGGAGAGGGGGGATGGAACACGAGTAACGGAAGTAGGCGGTGTGATCTCAGCACACAGCCCCTTTCATTCCATGCCTCAATTTCTCCACTGGTAAAACAAGGAGGATGCCTGGGTGATGCCCCCAGTAGTGACATGGATAGTCCTGGGGTCCCTTGGGCTTTTCACACACGTGGTGGCTCCCACAATGCAGTGTCTCTTGCCCTTCCCACGCAGAGGCCATAGCAGAGGCCAGAAAATCAGAGGTGGGTTAATGTGCTTCTCAGTAGCTCTCGGTACCAAGGAGATGCGGAAGCCCACAGGCACATACACTCTTCCTCAGCCCTCTCTGTGTCAGCCAGGTCCCCAGTGACCAACAGCAGCAGTGACAGAGGGCAGTGACACAGGGGACCCTGCACGGTTGGTCACACAAAGTCAGCAAGCTGGGGTTTTAATCCCGGGGGATTTTTAGCCCTTGGGAATCTACATTTTGTTGTTTTTACTTTCATATTTGTTTACTTTTAGGGCACATTCACATATTCAAAATGCAAAAGTTTAAAAAGTCAGTAAAAATCTCCCTCTCACCTCTTTTTTTCTCCTAGTCATTCAGCTCCTTCTCAGAAGGTGCCACTGTGACCAGCTTGTCTGTCCTTGCAGATATATTTGATACCTGTATGAGCAAATTCAAGAACTAGAATTGGTCAGTGTCTGAGCTTCTCCCTGCACCTGTAAGAATTGCACCCAGGCTGCACCTCACCAAACTCTCCCTGCCGGAGCACTGGGCAGCCCCAACCGGGGACATTCCAGGCTGGTGTTGCTCTGACTTCCCTGGAGTAGGCCTCAGATCCTGTTCTCAGAGATCCTCTGTATAAGTAGTACATAGAGACCAAGGACGCATTGAGAGAGTTCTAAGTAGCCATATTGAGCACCCTCAGCACCATCACCAAGCAAGTGTCGGGGACGTTTGGTGCTGCCACTCAGCAATGGGACCCAGGGCAACACCGCTGCCACCAGGAAGCTGATCCTTGGTGAGGGGCAGTGTGTGAGGGTGGACACGTTTTCTGTGCTAGACAGTCACTACATCCCAGCCATTGCAGGTGAGATTTCACTTAACCCTTACCCAATACACTCCAGGTGGAGACTGTTCCCTCCAGGACTGCATCTCGGCCCCTCCCTTCATGTGCTGCTTGGCCTTAGGCCTGTCACATGCTCGCTGTGCCCTGGGGACCTCTGCTGGCCTGAGGCCAGGTCCTGCCAGTCCCTCCCCAGTTAGGATCAGACCCATTGAGTGGACTGAAAGGGAGAGGTACAACAATTGTGTTGGCAGATGCCATAGCTGATGTCCCAGATGAGACCAGGCCAGTGCTGAGAGTCACACGTGTCCCAGCCTCTTACACGGCTACTTCCTCCCTCTCTGGACCTCTGCTTCGTGTCTCTAGGCTCCTGGGGGGTGAGCTTTGGTGGATTCGGACCTGAGATTGAAGCCTTCCGGTGGCACTGTGAGGAGCAAGGGAGGCTGGGTGTAAACCAGGCCTAACAAACTGCGAAGTGGGGCTCCTCCGTCAGTCTCCCCACTCTCAGAGCCACCCGGCACAGCCCATCTCCTGGCTGAGGTCTAGTAACAAACCATTGGCTTGGCTTTTTTTAAGAGCATAACATTTTGAAAGGTAATAGAATCTCATTTAAAAAATTCTGTCAGGTATCAGTGTATAGTGAGAAAAAACAAAACAAAACACTTGCCCCTTCCCCACCTGTCAGACAGAAAGGGCCCCTTCCCAGGGCCACCAGTTATACAGTTATATCTTGGGTGTTCTTCCAGAGATATAAGCAATACATTTTTAAGATTTGTTTCTATCTTTACACAAAATATTGCTCTGTAGGTGGCCTTTTTGTTTTTTTTTGTTTGTTTGTTTATTGAGACAGGGTCTCACTATGTAGCTGAGACTGACTGACCTGGAACTCACTACATAGCCCAGGCTGGTCTCAAACTCACAGTGATTCTCCTGCCTCAGCCTCTGGAGTGCTGGGATTACAGGTGTGCACCCAGCTTGTAGGTTGCCTTTTTAAAAATATAATGGCTTTATTGAGATATAATTCACATATCACAAAAGTCTCCCATTTAAAACATAATTCAGGCCAGTCATGGTGGCACACGCCTGTAATCCCAGCACTCAGGAGGGTGAGGCAGGAGGAATTGCTATGAGTTCGAGACCAGCCTGGGCTACATAGTGAGTTCCAGGTCAGTCTCAACTACATAGTGAGACCCTGTCTCAAAAAACAAAAAACAACCCAATTCAGTGTTTTTTAGTATATTCAGAGGTGTGCATCCATTACCAAAGTCAATTTTAGAACATTTTTATCACTTCAGAAAAGAATCCCCAGCTAGCTGGGAGGCTGATCTTCCAGGAAGATTTGAGCCTAGGAGTTGGAGTCCAGACTGTGAAACAGTGATATCCTGTCTCGAAGGAAGGAAGGAAAGAAAGGAAGGAAGGAAGGAAGGAAGGAAGGAAGGAAGGAAGGAAGGAAGGAAGGAAAGAGAACCTGTACCCTTAAACATACAACTCCTGTTTCCCTTAGCCACCTCCCCCAGTCTGAGCCAGCCACTATAGATTTATAAATTTGCCTTTTCTGGACAGTTCCTCTTAATTGAAGCATACAATATATGTTAACGACAGACTTTGTGCACTTAGGTTTTCAAGGTTCATCCATGCTGTACCACGTATCAGTATTTATTCCTTTTTATTGCCAAGTAATAGTCCATTGTATGGTCATATCACATTTTATTTGTGTATTCAGTAATTGGTGGACATTTGAGTTGTTTTCAACTCACATGATTTGGCTATTATGAATAAAGTCGCTATAAACAGTCAAGTACAAATTTGTGTGTTCAGTTCTCTTGCACCTTTGTATGGAATTACATGGTCATGTGATAACTCTGTATTTAACTTTTGGAGGACTTGCCTGTTTTGTGAAGCACTGCACATTTTACACTTCCACGAAGAGTTCAGCCCCACTGAGTTGAAATTTCTCTACATCTCTCCAACAACTTGTTATTCTCTTTTTTATTAGTGGGTGTCAAGTAGTATCTTACTGTAGTAATGATGTGCTAAAGACATCCATCATCTTTTCATGAGCTTATTGGCCATTTTTATCTTATTTGGAGAAATGTCTTTTCAGATCTTTTGCCATTATATTATTGAACTGTAAGCCCTTTATATATTCTCAAACTAAGTCCCATATCAGACATATAATTTATAAATATTTTCAAGGGGCCGGGGATTTAGCTCGGCGGTTCAGTGGCTTGCCTTGCGCCCGAGTTCAATCCCCGGTACCACAACAAAACAAAACAAACAAACAAAAAATAAACATTTTCAAGTTTTTGGATTATCCTTGATGGTGTCAATTGAAGCATAAAAGTTTTAATTTTGATGACGTCCTATTTGTCTAATGTTTCTTTTGTTGCTTACACTTTTGGTGTCATATCTAAGAAATCATTGCCTAATCACAGTTCCAGAGATTTACCCTTGTGTTTTACTCCAAGAGTTTTATGGTTTTAGCTCCTAACTTCTTCTGGTTGTCATTCTACTAAACAGTCCTGTAATTTGCTGACATTACATAAGTGTGTCAGAACATAAAAGAACTGTCTCATTCTTTTTTACAGCTTTATAGTATTCAGTTTCATGGATGTACTATAATTTATTTATTCAGTCCTCTCTTGATGGACATTCAGATTGTTTCCAATATTTTGCTCTCACAAGACTTCAAAGAGCATCTTTGAACATAGATGGCCATTTCATGCACAAGTGAGTGTGTACCAAGGAGAAGAATTGCTGGTTCCAAAGACATATGCTTTTGGACTTGATGCTAGCTTGGTCTTCATTGCCAAGGTACCAATCATCACTCCCAGCAACAACAACTAGAATGTGAGCCATTCATGAATTACTGTGGTGGCCACATATTGAGCACTCAATGTGCACCCATACCATGCATTCTGGCACAATGACCCTGAAGGCCAGAGTTAAAATCTTCACTTTATAGAGATCTAAGTTCACATGGTCTGTCTGACTTCTGACCCTGTTCACTTTCCATGTCCTATTCAGCCCCTGTCTTTAGAGGAAAGACCAGAAGAATGCAGATGTGATGGCACCTGAGGGGGTCTCTGTCCTGGGTACAGTAGTGCACAGGCACAAGGCAAAGGGGCGGTCACTAGGAGACAGAGTGAGCACCTTTATGTGCCTGCTGCTGCACTAGGATCTGGGGTGGGAAGGCTCTGCCCCATCCCTCCTGGGAAGACTGGGGTGTGATCTGCTGGAGGGGCTTTTGTTTGGCAGTCCTTTGGATGGAACTCAGGGGCTCAGGCACGATAAGCAGGTGCTCTACCATTGAGCCACACAAACAGCCTGGACCTCCGGCCCTGAGTCAGGCAAAAGTGGACTCAATCCCGAATCCATCCATGCACCTTTGGACAGTTCACTTCCCTTCCTGGGGCCATGACCCAGTGTCCTCCTCTGGCATATCCAGAGTACTTATATTATCGTCCCTGTTGGCAGAATGCTATAGGAAATCAAAGGGAGGAAATGTGGACAAGCATCAGGGGATGCTGCCTGGGAGAGGAAGGACATTTGAATGAAACTCAGAAGGAGGGCACAGGAGCCAGGGGATGGCACTCCAGGCACAAGGAGCCATGTGCATCCAGCACAGGACTGCCCTGGGTCCATGGCAGCGAGATCTGCCCGGGAAGCTGGAATGTCGTTTGTACTGGAGCGGGGGGGGGGGGGGAAAAGGGGGGGGGGGGGGGGGGGGGGCAGCACTGCTTGCAGGCATGGGAGTTTAGGTGTGGTCCCTGGGCAGTAAAGAGCCTCAAAAGCACAGCAGAGCTGGCAGCCCCACCGAGTGCATCCCCACGTTGAGTGCCCCTCAGGTTGAGCCTTCCCACCCTCACTTCTTGAGGGACAGCTTAGAACCATGTTTAAGAGTGAGGGTTCTGAAGCCAGGCTGCTTGGGTCATTTTTGTCTCTTAACCTCTCTGTGCTCCAGTTTCCTTACCCATAAGAAGGAGTAGTTACTAAAGCACTTAGACCAGTGCCTGGCATCTGGGAGATGGGAAGATCAAGGCTGTCTGAATGTTTAGGTCCCTTTGGAGGACCAGGAGAATTTACTTATCACTTATACTTATTCCTTCAACAAATGTTTCCTGAATACCTACTCTGCCAAGCATTTCCAGCAAATACTAGGGATCCATCCCAGGAGCTCTTTTTCTCTCCTAATACTAGGAGTTGAACTCAGGACCTTGTGCTTGCCAGGCTGGCATGGTGCCACTAAGCTACATCCCCAGCTCAGGAGCTCTTTTTTTTTTTTTTTTTCTTTGAGACAGTCTCACTTCCTCATCCAGGCTGGCCTTAAATTCATGGCGATCCTCCTGCCTCAGCCTCCTGAGTGCTGGAATTACAGGCATGCCTCACCATGCCTGGCAATCCCGGAAAGCTCTTAACTCCAGGGTGTTGGAAGTCAAGACTGTCATTGCTGTAGATCCCATATCCTCCTCCTGTGTCCCACCTGTGTCTTGCCTAGGCCAGAAGAGAGTTAGTATTTTAACTCCATTGTGTTGTGAATCAGGCTCTCGCCATCTCCAAAGTCTGGACAAAAGGACAATGGGAATCAAAATGGCCTGCTCCATCTCACCCTTTTTACAGATGAGGAAACACAAAACAAGAGTGGGAACTGGGCCCCAGGATACTCAGCATCTAGCACGTCTCCCCAGCCCTGATGCCCTAGCACCTGGCACAGGAGGTCAGTACAGTGGAAGTGATAGAATGGGGTAGGATTCTGGGTATAGTTTTTTTTTTTGCTTTGTTTTTGTTTTGGTACTGGGGATTGAACTCGGGTCTTTGCGCTTGCAAGGCGGGTGGCAGAAGCACTGAGCTAAATCTCCGGCCGTGGGTATAGTTTAAAGGTAGAGCCAATAGGATTTGTTGATGGATGGGATATGGGATATGCAAGAGGGGAGTCTAAGATGTCTCTGGGGTGTCTGGCCTGTGCACATGGAGATGGAGAAGACCTCTGGTGGAGGAGGATGGGGGCACTGGGGCCATGGGTGGGGGGAGAGGTCCAAATACTTGTTGCATGAGTGAACTGATGCATTTCCTGGGCTCTCCAGGGTTGCACTGGGCCAGCACCTGCTCTCTGAGAGCTTGTCCAACTGGTTGTCTGGATGCAGAGGAGAGGCCCAGGCTGGAGGTATGAACTTGGCATCACACACATGTGGGTGACCATGAGACTGATGAGGTCCAAGGATGAGCCCTTGCCAGGAGCAAAAGGTCCTGTCCAAAGTTCAGGTTTTCTTCTTCCAGAAATCTCCCAAGTTTTAAATCCTAGCAATAAGTTCAATGTTGTAACAACCCCCTATACTCCCTCAGATAGGTCCACGGCCCTGTTTGGTCTTTGACCTCCTGGTTAGGACCTCTGGTGTGTAGGTCTGAAGTCCAACTGCCTGGATCTGATCCTACCTCTTAATTTCCAGCTCTGTGTTCTGAAGAGAGTGACTTAGCCTCTCAGAGCCTCAGTTTCCTCATCTATAAAATGGAAACAATAATAGTATCTTCTTCCCGATGTCATAGTGCAGGTTCTGTGGTTGACAGTTACAATGACAAACTATTCGCGATGGATTTTGTTAGTGATCAAGGCAGCTGATGCCAGAGGGTGGAAAGAGCACAAGGCTTTGAGTTTGCCCTGGAGTGGATCCCATCTCTGCCACTGACAATCTGTGTGACCTTGGACTGGTTTCAAACCTCTCTTAGGAAGCTGTTTATTTCTCTTGGAGTTGGGAGATGTCCTGATGATTGCTGAAGTCTCTGAGCCCCTAGCCACCCTCCCTCCTTACCTCTCTTCTCCTAGCCTTCTCCACCTGCCACTTCCTACCCATCTTCCCTGTAGCCAAAACAATCTTTCAGAAGCACAGGTCTCAACATGCTCTTTCCCTGTCTGCAGAAAGGATGTTGCTGCCATCGCTGCCTTCAGGAAAAAGCCCAAGAGCCTTAGCCTGGTGTGGGCAGGGGAGGGTGGCCCTACTTTCTCCTCACTTCCATCTACCAGCTGTACTCCTGCACTGTTCATTGGTGGCCCTGCTCTGCCTCTTCCTCCCCATCCTGCACCCTGCAGTTACTGGGCCCTGCTATTTCTGGGATGGAACACTTCCCTTCTCTCGGGGACCCATCCACATCCCCAAGGACATCCTGCTTTCTCTCTTACTGCTTTTGGCCATAGCTCACTTTACACAAACAATAAGAAGGATCCTTGAAAAAACTAATGTGGTGGTGTCACCACTGCTTGCAATCCCTCTGTGGCTGCCTCTTCGCTGTGCCAAAGCCAACGCCCCATCCTGTCTCTCCAGCCACATTCGGCACAGCCACTGTCGCACTCCTCCCTGCAGAAGCCCCTGGCCACCTTCCTGCTTGCAGGCCTTGGCACAGGCTATCTGCCTCCCATGACCTCAGCATCCCCATCGACAGGCTCCTGGCCATCATGACCCTGGCCAGTGTGAGTCACTGCTTCAGGAGGTGGTGCCAAGTGCCCACCACTGGTTTCGCCCTTTCTGTTGGCAATATGCCGCTTATCCTCCGAGGCCTAACCTAAATGTCACCTCCTCGGCAAAGCCTTGCTTCACACAGCTTCATACCTGGCCCTGTTCCCAAGGCTCTTTGGGTCATTCCCTGCCATTACATCCCCTGACAGCAGTGACAGCTCCATGGCGGCTGTCTTTGAGCTTTATTCTCTTTTCTTCCAGTCTCCCATGTACAGGATTATAATTCACACTTAGCCAGGTGTGGCACACACCTGTAATCCAAATACTCAAAGGCTGATGCAGGATGATGGCAGTGAGTTTGAGACCAGCTTGGGCTACACAAGGAGTTCAGAACCATCCTGAACTGCACAGGGAGAGCTCTCAAAAACAAAACAAAACAAAACAAAAAAACCTCAAGCCAGGTGGTGAGCTGCTCGAGGCTTAGAACACCAAGTAATAGCTTGTGTTGATGGTAACCAGCCTCTCCTTAAATCCTGGGGGGTCAGTTCTCTTAAAGGCCCCATTTTAAAGAGAAGCCAGTGGAGGTTCGAAGCAGTTAAGTCACATGCTCAAGGTCACCCAGCCAGTCTGCCACCAGAGCGGGAGCTTTTAATGAATAACAGCATTTTTAATGAGTATGGCACCTGCCACATGCCAGGTACTAGGCTGAGCCTTAGTAAAGTGCTTTATCCTCATCACATTTTCTACTGCAACTCCCTTTGAGGGCTGAGAAAACAGGCACTAGGGGCGTGAAGTAACCAATTGAAGCACGGGAAGCTAGTAGACTTGGAGCAGGATTTGGGCCTTGTCACACTTCGCACACTGTGCTGTGGGAGCCATTGCCATCTCCTCTCTGACCTGCCCAAGAGGTTTCTCGTATGTCAGCACCCTGCCCCCGGACCAACAGCGACCCTCCGATCACTGGTGAGTGAGTGTGAATGCGGAGCAGGTGAGCCGGTGGGCACAACTTGCCCCAGTTGTCTGAAAACCCTGTGTCTAGAAGCTCGATGTGGTTATCCCTCTTCCAGGCTCTGTGACCACCCCCCACCCAGACAGCCCCAGGGCAGGACCAGATCCATAAACATGAGGCTCCCTGAGGGCTCAGGAGGGGCGCTGGGCACCGTACAAGTCCTCAATATTATTGCTTTATTGTCATTTAAATGGGGCCTGCCTCAAACAGGCCACCCAGTTCTAGCCACCAGTGCTGGACAAAACCCCCATTGAAAAGCCAATTACAATCACTCCATCTAAATTGTCATGGATTTGTATAGAAAATTACATCTCCATTTAGTCCTGAAGCGACGTTCTGGGCATGGACAGAGGGGAGGCTGGCCCATTTGCCCTGCCGGCTCAGCGCTGGTGCCGCAGACAGAGAAAAAGCCCAAGCTGCTGGGTCTTGGCCGGCCTGGGGAACAAAGGCCAGTTTGTGGGGGCCCAAAGAGATGCGGGGCCTCTCAGGGCGTCTCAGATTCCAGGTCTGGGCCGATGGACCCTGCACCGCCAGCTGGTCTCCCCCGCTGGTGGCTCTGGCCAGACGAGCTCCTGTTAGCCGGCTTTAGGCAGTCTGTTGACCCTGCCACCATCCGAGGTACCTGGAGCTTGGCTCCTGTCCACACTGCTAGGAAGTGAAGGTTAGCCCAGGGGTCACTGGGCTAAGGTCGTGCACTCTTGGGTTCATCCACTCATTCCCGTGCCCTTAAGGGGCTGCTGGTAGCCAGAGCAGCACAGTGACATAAATGAGCCCACCCCCAGCTCTCCCGGGTTCAACTCTGGACTCTGTCCTCAGTAGCCATGAGGCCACTTTAATTCACACCTACTATGTGCCAAAGACCAGGATGTGGCAGAGAACAGGACAAAATGGTACTTACTCTTGGCCCTTCGAGTGCCATGTTTTATGAATGATAAATGCTCTAAGAGAAGTAGATGGGTGGGCCAAGCTGGGTAAGTAGGCAGCTTGGAAGCAGGCAGCCACACAAATGCGAGTGGAGGGGCAGTGAAGCAGGCTGTGGCAGCAGCGCGACAGAATGGCCCGAGATGAGCTCAGTGGGCCCCTGTGGCCTATGTGGGCCACTCTGAGCCTGCTTCTCCATCTGTAAAATGAGGGTGGTGGCTCCAGCCACTTGGGGCTTAGGCAGGCACCTGGGGAGGTACTATGTTCAGATGCTCAGCATGGAGCGGGGCACTAGATCTGGCTAACTAGATAGCCTCGCCTGGAATGGACTGCAGGTCCGGCTGCCAGCCAAGAGCTTGGTATGCACCAGCTCCCCAGTCTTCCCAACACACCCTGGGCCAGGACCCATCCCATTCCACAGATGAGGGAGCAGAGGGAACGCAGGGCCTGCTAATCATTTGACACTACTCTCACAGCTCTTATTATGCATTAGCCTGTGGCCTGGCACACAGCAGACCCCAAGGAGTACTTGTTGACCCAGCGGGAAGGGGGTTCGAGGCAAGTGTGGCGAGCAGAGGGGGAGAGTCTACTTTGTGTATAGGAGAGCAGGTGTCCCTTGCGGGGCTCTGAGTGTGACTGCACATCACCGTGTCTGAGACTGTCCCATGACTGAGTGTGGTTTGTATGTGTGACCTTGAGGCTACGTGCCTATGTGACTGACAGTTATACATGTTGTCTCCCTGAGTACTCACCCCCCATACCCAGTAGCTGCAGAGGCTCTGTCGTCAGACTGTGTGTCATGGCCTGTACACTTCTGTCTAGGTTCACAGGGACACTTGGCACCCTTCCTGGGGTAGCTGGTGGGGCCAGAGGCTGCCTCTGGGGAGAACAAGCGGGTGCTGAGATGAGGAGGGCAGACTCCCCATCCTCTCCTGCCCAACCCCACCTTGCTGACTGGAAAAAAGAAAAATATTCACACTTGGGGCAGGCTGATGGGATTGTCTGTGCACAGCAAACAAGTTCTTCTGGTATCAGCTCAAGTTTGACAGGAAGTGGCTTTTGGGTGGCAGGAAGTTGGATTCAGCTCATGTCAGCCCTGGCTGAAGGGCAGGAGAGCAGTTATCTAGGGTTAAACAGAGTTACCGAGAAGCAGGGCCCCAATACCCCAGTGCCGATAGAGTTGAGGGCACAGCCCACTCCTCCTGGTCATTTGGGATGGCAGAATGGTAAAGAAAGCTACCCCCCATCAAATGTCTATAGGGTCCTGAGGCCCAGAGCTCATCATCTACCTCTTACTGTCCCATTTAGCTAATGTGCAGGCTGAGACTCTCAAGAGTCAGCAACTTGTCCAAGGTCACCAAGACAAGTGGGGAAAAAGAGAGGAGAGAGTGAGAAATTCACCACTGTATAGAAACAATAGTGAAACCAGGATGGAGAAGCAAAAAGGCAAGGAGGGAAACAGGATAGAGAGACTGGGCAAAGGAACTTAGCAGTGTGTAGGCTTGTGTTTCTTCTGTGTGCAAGGCCATCACGCCGAAATCACAATGGACCCTAAGATCCCCAACCCATTTCCCAGATGTGGGGAGTGAGCCCAGAGATCCTCACTGGCTGAGCCGGGCCTGGTCTTATTTTGAAGCCCAGGTTCTTTCAAGTCACTTCCCTGTGCCCAACTTCTAGGGAAGGGAAGTGGCTGTCCTAAAAGGGACACCCAATTCCACTAGCTGTTTGCCTAGGTGCTCTGTTGAGGATTTACCTAGCTGGCCAGTGGAGAGCAGGATCAAACCTGGGCAGGGTGGCTGCAGAACTCACAGGGTTATCAAGGCAGGGATGGCTGAGACCCAGAGAGTCCAGACATAGGAATGGAGTCCCACAGCTGTGAAGAAACCAAGTCTCCCAAGGCCCAGCCCTGGATACCCTGTGCCCACCCCCAGTGGACTGCTGGTCCTGGTCTCATCCTTAAAACAGCACCAAGCTGTTCCCTGGCTGAGATGCTGATTTGAAGCTCAGTTTGCATGTCGTTTGCACATTACTCAGTGCATGTCAGGAGGTACGAACATCTCTCTTTCCGGGAGAGGGCTGCCTGACGGGCCCCCCTGCCCTCCTCCAGACAGCAAAAATGCCAGCCGGCTAGACAGGAGCTACACCCTGGCCTCTGACAGCACCCGCCTGCCGTCACCTCCCCCATTCCCTCCTTGAGCCAAATTTAGGCTGCTCTGCTACTGAGCAATGGGGAGAGCGGAGGCAGGAAACGGTGAGGTTGGAGGCAGCCAGGCCTTTGCCCATGCAGGGTGGGGTAGTCCCAGAGGTGTCCCTGTCCCTAAAGCTCTGGGCCCAGCCTCCCCTCACCCTTCCTCCCACTGGAATGTGGGCCAGGCTGAGCTGGGTTGGAGAACACTGGGTTCTCAGCTGCAGCCGGGGTGCTGGCTACCCCAGCCACGAGGGAGGAAGGGGGGGTAAGAGGGAGGGAGGAGGTCACGGCCAGGGCAGTGGGGAAGGGATCAGATGGCCTCCTCCTGCCCCAGACATTCGCTGCCACTGGCCCAGCTCTGCTTCTCTGCACTTCCTGCCTCTCCTTGGTGTGCCCCCCTAATTGATTGTGGGGTGGGGGCATGAGGCACAGATGTGCCTCCACCAGGCCATCTCCCCGTGGACCAACTTCGTGCCTTAGTGGTCTTGGTCAACTTATCTGTGAAATGGAGAAGCTGGCAGAGAGAAGGACCTCCAAGGGTCTGCCTGAGATGAAAGCAAGGGTTTCTGGGAAGCTGGACAGAAACTAGGGATGTGGCAATGGTTTTAGGCCTAGAAACCCCTTAGATTTCTCAGGTATGGTTAGGAGAGGCTCCTTCTAAGGATGCTGTGTCAGGACATGGGTGGGCTGTACAGAGGAAAGAAGGAAAAGAGCCAGGCTGCATTTCAGCCACCACAATGCAGGGGTGGGGTTGACAGAGCCCTCTAACTGGGAGATGGGTCCTGAGGTCTGACTGCCTGGCTTGAATCCCAGCTCTGCCACTCTGTACCTGGTGACTGTGGGCATGTTGATGGGGTAATGTCTCTCAGGGCTGGTGGGAAAGTCAAATGAAGCATTGAATGCTTGGCACACAGTAGGTACACCACGATGCCAGCCACCAGAGATTGTTTCGTTCCCCAGAGTAATTGGGAGGTGCCTTGCCCCAAGCAAAAATAGATGTGGACTCTATGGGGAGGCTCTGTGGTTAAATGGGCACGGGGATGCGGGTTCAAGTCTGTACAACCCTGGGCAAATGGCCACACCCTGCTGCGCCTTGGACTGGCAGCAGCAGAGGCGCCTACCGCAGAGGGTCTGTGAGGATTACACGAGATCAGGCTTGGCACAGCGCCTGGCACATAGCGGGCGCTCCCAGAAGGCGAGCTTGGCAAGATCGCATGGTACCGCCCAGCACAAAGGACAGGTGGGCAGCGTCGGGGGGGGCGGAGTAGGGCAGGTGCGCCGGGAGTGG
>NW_022900934.1:25868067-25884943 GCF_012274545.1 Fukomys damarensis
CCCTCCCCCCAGCCATCCCGGGGTGGGGCCCGCACCTGGGGCTCCCGCTTGTTAGCGCACCCAGGCCGCCCGCTCGGGCCCCGGAGGGACCCGCCCGCTGATCTGGCTCTGGGCCACCGCCTTCTGCCTAGAACCCCCTTTTCTACGATCCGTCCGGATTCCCTGGCCCAGGCGGGAGACGGGGAGGGGGCGGGTCCCAGAGTCCTGGAGAGCGCCCCTCCGCAGTGGTGGTGACAGCGTTCACTTATGGGTGTCTCACCTAGGATGAATGCATTTATACATCACTTAGGTTCCCACAGCCATCCTGAGAGGTGACAAAAGCCATTGCGCATGTGGTGTCATTTCACACAGGAGCGGACTGAGGCCCACCAGGCAGGACCCCCTAGCTTAAGGGCAGGGCTGAATTGTCCTTAGGGCTGTGACTCACCTCTAGAAAACCCTCCTGGGCCTCCGGGTATTCCCGGGCCAGAATCCTGTTGCCAGGCCTTACACCCATCCTGTCTTTGACAGGGAAGGCTGGAGAGTGCCTCCATCCACCCTATCACCGTCAAAAGGGTTTGTACTTGCCTGCCTCCTCGCCTTCCCTGAGGGGACACATTGGTACCCTGCACCCTTCTCTTCCTATGCTTTCCCTGTATATCCATTCCAGATACTCCAGTTTAACCAGAGTGAAAGAGAAGGAAGGGGGTGGCACAAGCTGCTTGAAGAATATGGCATCACTCGAAAGGTAGCTTTCTTATTTGAGGGTTGGTCCTAGGCACGTTTTCCTGTGTCCCAGGATGGGCATTTTGGTCCACAGCGTGATTTGAAAGAAGATAGAGGTTCAGCGAAGCAGAAAGGTCTTGGAATATGTGAGGCTGTTCCAGATGGCAGGTGCACTTGGTGGTGGCAGCAGCTCCGCACTAACAGTTGGAGATTGAGCACAGGGGTGGAGAAGAGGCAGGTGCTACCCTGAGTGCTCGACGCCTTGTTTTTGTATTTATTTATTGGGGAGTCTCATCCCTGTGCCCCATCCGGGCTTACAGAGCTAAATGGAACTGTGGGTCGTAAAATTCCAGTGTGAATTCTTATTTTGGAGGTGTGTTTGTGGGGGTTCCAGTCCACAGTGGATAGTGTTCAAGGCGAGAGAAATTAAAATACTGTCAATGTCCCGTTTAAGCAATAACCTTTTCATCTATGACTACACCCCCCCCCAATGCACCTGATCTCAGAAGCTAAGCAGGGTTGGGCCTGGTTAGTACTTGGATGGGAGCAATAACCTTCTCAGTCATTTGGTTGCCCTTTACAAATCTTGACCAGCTTCTCCTGGGATTTCAGAGGAGAGACTTCTTGGATGACTTCTTCATTCTACTTTTCTTTCAGCTCTTTCGCTTTCATGTAGTTTTTAAATTTCTTCTCTAACTTTTTCTTTTCTCTGGTCCCTCCTGCTTAGATCTTCTTTCAGCCCCACCCACCTGAGTGAGACTTTGCTTGAACTGGCCCCAAACTTCCAAAACCCCAGTCCTGGCTAAGTGTATTAAAGCAGGGTTTGAGGAAGGAAGAGCTACAGTTGCAGAGGCTGGAAGGGGCATGCTAATAGTGTGCACCACCACTCTTGCCTGTAACCTCAGCCCCCTCTGGCTGGCCTGCATGGGATGGAGGGCATTCTCGGATTTACCAGTACAGTCACCCCCTGGAGTCCTGGGCTGCCACACAAGTGGTACCAAAGCTTTGTTTCCACGGGGAGTGTTCTTTTCCTTCTAGTGTGCCTCCCTCACCAAGAGCTGATTCTGAAATGCACAAAGAGGGAATATCCCAGGGTCTTTTTCTGTGGTTTCTTCCTCTACCATAGGAGGAGCCCAGCTGAAGAATGGCTCCACTAGCAGCTGCATCCTCTCAACCGTGGCCTTGTTGGTGGGAAGCATGTTCCACTAATATAGCAATGGAGGGGCACTAAATGGCACTTTGATGGCCTAAACTGGTGAGCCCACCTTGAGAAGCGACTTCAAAGTTCTAATGGAAATGACAGAGTTATCATCCTTTAGTTACTAGACTGCACTTGCCATCAAGGGCAGGGGTTCATTTAATTGGCTTCTGTGGGAGACAGAAAGATTCAGGTTCATAAGCCTTCCTGAGGGATGACTCCCAATAACAGCTCATGAAGCCACCCTGGCAGGAGCTTGTCTAATGGCCTGGTAGGAATGTTGATCCTCATTGACCTGCAGGCCTGGACATGGCAGTCTTCTTGTCTGATTGTTCAGATCATTTGAAGAAACTGAGGAAACTAGAAAAGACCTGCTAAGGGATGACGTTCTCAATTATTAATTAATTTTGCCAGAGAGGAGATGAAATTCCAAGGTCAGGATGCAGGGGCTTCTGCCTCTTCCATCCATACCCATGTTCTGTAAGTCTCTGGGTAGATGTCTTGAATCTACACTAATGTTGCCCAGTGAAATTCTTTTGTTTTCACTATTAAGAAAATTGGCCTTCAAAGCCAGGGGTTTAGCTCAGTGGTGCCACCGCCTGCTTTGAAAGCACAAGGTCCAAAGTTTGATCCCTGGTACCAGAAAAAAAAAAAAAAAAGTAATCACCATTGTGAGTTCTAAAAAGAAAATTGACCTTCACTAGAGATGAAAATTTTAATGTGCTAGTCCTGGAAGCCCAGAGCATATCTGTCTATATTTAATGAGCCAGTGACAGTTTCCTGACTAGTACCCCTCCCTTCTCAATCAGAGATATTCCAATCAGCAGTTCTGAAAAATCCCTTGCATTGGAATCATGGGGATTGCGGGGCATGACACTCTTAAAACCTCTAGAGCATCAGATTTGTTAGGCTAGAGGCAGAATTTGAAATTTTGCATTTTAAATAGTCTCCTAGACACTGGTGATACTGCTGGCTGGTCTAAGGGCCACACTTTGAGGACCACTGTTGTAAGTATTTGGAAATATCAACAATATTTAAGTCGACATTTCGTGATTTCCTAAATGACTTGCAACTCTAAAATAAAATTATCAAACCACATCTGTCTTCACTTTAGTATTCAAATGCACCGATTTTAAAGGAGCTGGCAATGTCCAAGAAAGTTAGTAGCTCTATACATTTTTAAACTATAGCCATGTCTGGTTTCGCTGGCCTGGATCTAACCAGCTGTTTTGGAGTTGAACGGTTCAAATGGATGGAGGGAGTTGCCATGGTAATGTTCTTCCCCACAGAGGAAGGCCCCAGAGGCCCATCCTGCCCAAGTGTCCATGTGTTTTTCATGGCTTTTCCCATGGGGCACTACAGGATTCCTTTCCATTCTTCCTTCCTGCTGGGTGTTTTGGGGAAGCTGGGACAGTTAACAGACTCCAGTCCCCTCTTGGCCCTGTCCTATATATAAAAATGAACTCCCTTTGTCAAACCAGTGTGCGGCTTGCTTAGAGCAATGGATTAGATGAAGTGCATTTGAGTTTGAAGCAGAAGTGGGTGGGCAGAGGCATCCCATGGCTGTGGGGAAGGTGCTTTTTCCTTCTTTGATTAGCTCTGTCCTTGTAGCACTGTCTGCATTCTCAGCTAGGGAAAGCATGATTCTCCTGTAGTAGTTACCAAGAAGGTTATTATCCCTAGGATGCAGGGCATGGTGGAGACATCCATGGCACATGACTGCTCTCAGATCTCTTTGTTCCCATCTTTCCAAGGTTGTCCTTGAAGCCCACAGAGTTATCCTGGTGTTGTTCCCTTGGGGTGTTACATGCACAGTGACCAGGTGGCCACAGCTCACCAGAGGGACACTTCATTCAAGGTGTGGCTCTGCAGACTTTGTGTGGTTTGAACACTGGTTGTTGCAGGCCCTCTTCCTCCTGGGTACATCTGCTACAGAGCTAGGCAGATAAGAGGACCCAAGTTCGAATGTCAGGGGAAATAGTAATCCATTTTTAAAGGAGTTACTCATAATTGCCCCCTGAAGAGTTTCTCTGGGATAATTTTATTGTCACGTTAGGCCAGGTACAAAGCTGCTGCTTACCCTCATCTGCCTAAGGATGGAGGCAGGAGGACAGGACAAGGCTGGGATAGACAGGCCAGGTACTGGGTAGCATATTTCACTGTTTTGTCTGGGTCATTTGCTTACACTTTGAATTCGGGAGAGCTCAGTCCAAGTTTGTGGGACAGCCTTAGCATATTATTTAAAAATCAGTTAAGACTATGTATCTCTTCCAATGGTGGGCATTACCCCAGGGACCCATTTTGTAACCTGAATGGATCAGAGGGACAGGAGGTAAGAGCAGATTTCTAAACACAAAATGCCCAAACTCCAGGGGTCAAAGGGAAGAGATAGACATTTACCAAGCCTGTTTGTGCCAGATGTCTGACACATTCTTACTTGATTCTGTGAAGGTCCAAGTAAGACTTTGTAGGCCTAGTTTGCAGATGGAGAAACTGAGGAGTAAAAAGCACCATTCATTGTTCCGGGTAGGAGGCACTTTTCCTCTTGCTTCTCTAAAACGTTGTGTCTTCATTAAATTGTCTTCTTCATTCCTTCCCAACAAATTACATCTTCCTTTTTTTCTCAGAAATATCTGTGCTCTGGCCTAAAACAATTTTATGAGCAGAAATCTGTTTGCTCTTAATCTGCTAACCCTATCGTCACCCCTTCTTGAATTCAAATTATCAAAATGTGGAACCTATCCTTTAGTACTTTTTAAAAAATTAACATAAAGAAATAAAGTAGATATGTAGAAAAGTACTCGGGCTATAAGTGTTCAACCTAATGGCTTTTAATAAACTGAACATGCACGTATAATCGCATGCAGACTAACACATAGAAACCCAGTTGTATTTAATCTTAATTTCCTTTGTTTTTGTGAATGAGAACCTCTGGTTAGATGAGTATTGTAACGGATTGTTTGTAGTATCACTCCCATCTCAACTCTGTCACAACAGTATTTGAAGATCGCCAAACTACTGGTAGTTAGTGACAAGCCAGCTAATGAACAGCTAGCCATTGATAAGCCCTTTCAGAAGGGTTAGGACTTCAGGGAGGGTGTCCTTCAAGTAGAAGGTGAAAATAACTCCTGAGAGAGTTTAAAACTGAAAAGTCACAGTATATTACAGCCTGTCTCATAAGTGAAGTTCAGCGAAGTTGAAGAATTTGCCCAGAGCAAGGAAGTAGGACAGCAGACAGCTTACACACACGCACACACACACACACACACAAAGATACCTGCTATCTGAGGGGACCCCGTTGAAATGGGTACTGACCAAGAAGGGAATCATTGCAGGAAGGCCTGTACAGGGCTGGTGAGGTCCCTGCTCAGAGTCACCATGCAGGAACACCTCCCACTAACCCAGTACCCCACACCCCAGACACCCAGCTGCCCTTCTTCCTCCATCTGCTCTCTGCTGTCTGTCACACAGGACAGTGGCAACGAGACAGCTTTGCTCACCCATCACTGCATTTTTCAAAAGCTGTTGGATAAAACCAAACCATGTCTGTGGCCAGAATGTTGTAACTGTCCCATGCCAGCAGGGTCTGTATTATACTTGGATCACATAGTCTGAGGTTCTAAGCCACCTCTGCCCCTTTCCAGCTACTATGCATCAGGCAGGCTCAGGCCCAAACAACCTGCCAGGGTTGTGGCCATGTTCATGCCTGGGGAGGCTTGGCCAGCTGCAAGACACTTGTGTGTGTACATGTGGTGCTGGGGATTAAACCCAGGGCCCTGGGCTTTCCATGCAAGCCCTGTACCACTGAGCTCTACCACTAGTCCTTTGCAACTTTGTGTGTGTGTGTGTGTGTGTGGTACCAGGGATCGAACTCGGGTCCTTGTGCTTGCGAGGCAGGTGGCAGAACCACTGAGCCAAATCCCCAGCCCCACTACCATTAGTCCTGCAAGTGCTTTTTAACAATGTCTATGGAGCAGCCCCTGTGTACTAGGTGTGGTGCAAAGTGCAGCACTCTGCCCCAGCAGCTCAAGGGAAAGGGACTTCTTTATCTCCATTTTATAGATGAAGGTTCTGAGGCTCAGAGAAGCAAGATAACACTCCTCAGAGCCACACGGTCACTTAAAAGATGGGACAGAGTATGTCTAGCTGCTCTGCCCAGCTGCCACTTATAACCAACCTCTCATTCAGTAGTTATTTATCGAACACCTATTATGTGTCATGCATTGTTCGAGGTGCTGGAGAGACAGCTGGAGGGAACAGATGAAGCCCACATCAGCAGTGCTGATGTCCTCCGACGGGGCTCTTTTGGGCAAGAATTACCTTGGTGATGTGTCTCTTTGGCATTTTTTGAGAAAAGTCTGCTTCTTTTCCCCACATCCCCTCTACACTGCTTGCTCATGATCTCTGAAGCTCCCTAGAACCCTCCCAGTATCCCAGAGGGAAATGATGTCTGAGAGCTGGGTGTCCCTCAGTCTGTGCATCCCAGGCCCTGGGAATCAGGAGCTTGTGCCCTGGAACACTGGCCTTGCCCTTGCATCGTGCTCTGAAGTTTTTCTTGCAGCCCCCTCTGTGGGTGGGATGGGCAGGTGCCGGCCCAGCAGCTATTGGCTCTGAGGGACCCATCTGGATCCTGGCGAACCTTGCCCAGGCCAGCTGCAGCACTTGTGCCAGCCTGATAAGAGACTGGGAACCCATGGCCACCTCGCTCCCAGCCCTGCCACCTCCACATGGCCTCGTGCCTGTTATTCTGTGCATCTCCACACACAAAGAGCCTGGAGGCCATGGCTGCTGCTCAGCTGCTGGAGTGGGGAGGGTGGCGGTGGTGAAAAGCTTTTCAAAAAGGCCAGGGTGGAGGTAGGAGCCACCCAGGTGATGGGAGCTGGCCCCCTGGGATCCCAGCCCAGGACCACAGTGAAAGGTTACTGCTAATTGGTGAGCTCCTGATGGGGCCGCATCTATTTAGCACTCGCCCCTCCCCAGAGACTCCCATGATGGTCTTGGCACAGTGTGTGATTTGAGAGCTCCCCGCCTGAGTCTGGCACAATCTGTCTGAAATTGTGAACATGGAGTCTCTTGATTTTTTAATTTATATTTTCGTGGTCGTGGTTCTCTGCCCATTGTTGCTGGTAGATTTAGTAGCAGCAGCCACCCTGCCTCAGTTACCCCCTCCCCAGCACCACTGGAAGCCATGCCGGGTCAGGGAGCAGTGCCACCCCTGGCCCCTGACCCCTGGCCCCGGCCTCAGGGCCCGACTCTCCCGCCATCAGCCCTGACACTAACATGGCTTGTCCGCCCTGTCACAGGGGGCAGATGGCCTGTCGGAGCCCGAGGGCATCTCTCTGAAGCGGGTTGCTGTGGTGGAAGATTTCTTTGACATCATCTACTCGATGCATGTGGAGAGCTCGGCGGAGCCAGGCAAAGCCCCCAAGCACGCTGGGCAGAAGAAAACCTACCGGGCGGTGAGATTTCTGTCTCTGTCTCCTCTGGCAGCCCCAGGCCTTGGCAGGAGGCCATGGGCTCCGCACATGTTGGGGGGGTGGAGGCGGGGAGCTGAGGCGTGATGAAATGGTCTTTGGGGACCCAGGGGGGCACAGGGCAAGGGCATGGCAGCCAGAGACGGCTCACGGGGCGCGGGGCGGGTCCTGTGTTCTGAGTACAAAGGAGAAGCAGGTTGAAGGGAGTGCAAGGGAGGGAAGGAGAGGGATGGAGCAGGGAGGAAGCCCTCCTCTCCCAGTTTCTGCCTCATCCCCTCCCCAGCCCCTTGCAGCCTGCTGGAGGGGGGCAGATAATAAGCATCATGGGTGCCAATGCTCCCAAGGCACAGCATTTACTGTGTGCCAGCCCTGTCCTCCAGCTTGTTGTATCCAGGGTCATCTAGCTCCGCACAAGCCTAGGGTGTCAGCACTGGGAGTCCCCAGGGCCATCTGAAGATCTGCTTCCTACCTTCCAGGAGGTCACTAGCTTTGCGGTGCAAGCAGAGGGCAAAAAGCAAGGCCCACAAAGGTAGGGGTATCTTCAAGGGCAGCTCCGAGAGAGCCAGAACCCAGGCACTCAGGCATCAGCAAACACACTCCCGCCCCCAGGTGTCAGTGCTGGGCTGCGGGGTGGGGCTTTGTGAAGAAGATGCCAGGTAAGCAGGCCTCCTGAGTTCTGAGTAGGTGGGAGGGAGCGGGAGCCCTCACAAATGAGGGGGTGGGAAACGAGGGGACTGTGGTCAGCAGAGGCCTAGTCTGGTCTGCAGGAAGGCCTCGCTGTGCTGGACCCCATCCTCGTGTTGGTCCTCGTGTCTGAGTCTGTCACCACAGCTCATCCTAGCTCTGAGCCCAGTGCTCTCCATTTAAGCTCCTTCAAGCCTCAGTTTTCCCGTGACTGGCCTGTCTCTCCATTAGAGGCAGAACCAGAGACCTGAGCCTCCTGTCCAAGGTCACACAGCCCTTGAATGGCCGTCAGCTGGCACCCACATACCCCCTCTGCCTTGATTTTTTCCTGCAGAATCCTAGATATGGGCCCTCTGAGTCCAAGATCCCCTGCCTAAGGCAGACGTGACCTCACTCCCATCTCCAGGTCCTTGCATAGACACCCAGGGACTCTAGTGGAGGTGGCCTAAGTTCGTGACTTCCCCAAATGGCCTCACTTTTAAAGAATCCAACGGTCTGCTTGCCCCTGTCCTCAGGTGATGGCCATACCGAGTGGGGATAAGGAGGGCTCCAGACAGAGAAGAGCCCTGCTTGAGGGCCTGAGGAGATGCTCATCCTGTCCTGTACCCTCCTGTTGCTCAGAGTTTGTGCCTAGGACATGACTCGGGAAAGGAGTAGGGGATCTTGCTGCCCGAGCGTGTAGAAGGGAGGGCTGTGAGGCTGGGACAGTGTGGGGCCTTGGTACTGATGAGACCCAGCGCATTTCTTCAGCACTCAGTTTCAAGTGGCACTGACTGGGCACTTAGATGTGCCAGGCTCTGCACTCAGCAACCCCCTGCCCACCTCACTGACCTTCACATATGTGAAAGTTGCATGTGCAAAGCAGGTACTTTAAGATGAGGATACCGAGGCTCAACGAGACACACAGTCTGCCTGAGGTCACTCTGCTGGCCCCGAGCCTGTGCCCTGACCAGTACACATCTTGCCTCTCTGCAAACCTCCTGCAGTCAGCAGATGGGCCCTGCCCACGTGACTTCCCTGCCCCTCAGTGGTCTGCACCAAGCTTCTCCTACAGGCTCTCCTGGCCTGGGTCTCTGGCCTACCTGCTGTGGGGAGGGCAGGACAGGGCTGGGGTGGTCCCACTGGCACTTGCATCCCTAGGCCAAGCAGACATCCAGCCCTTTGCTCCGTACTTCCTGGCTTCTCGTCCATATGCCTGCCACATGCCCCACTTCCCGCTGCCCAGCCTGGGGCTGGCACGTGACTGGCACTGAGCCAGCTGGGCTGTGCACAGAGCTGGAATTTCAGCAGCAGGGCCAAGGCTGGGCTGAGCAGGCCAGGGCTCTCCCGCCGTGGGTGTGAGGCGAGGAGGCTACACCCCCACCATGTGCCTCCTCGCCCTTCCCCCCTTCCCATCTGTCACCTTTCTTATGCCACCCCTTTCCTTTTTGGGGGCAGCAGTGATTCCCGGATGCTTTTGTCCTGCTCTTTTCACCCACTAGCACTTTCCTCCACCCAGGCCTTGCTTTTGGAAGGAGCCCCCGAGGTAATCCATGCTGTTAGCTGCACAAAGGCACAAACTTGGCACCACAGTGTTTGCAGGAAGCCCTTGCCTGAAGGGGCTTTCGATCTGTCCCTGTATGTCTTGCCAAAGCTAAATTCTGGGGCTGCCTTACAACCTTGAGGACATGGGGGCTTTTCTTACAAGCCTGGGGCTCCTGTAGGGATGGGGGTGGGTGCTGGTAGAGAGATGGCTGACTTGATCAGGGCACTAAAGGAGGTCAGTTCTACAGTGGGGGAAAAGGACTTTGTAGCACCTACCCCTGTCTACTAGTGGATCAGAGAGGGCAGGTAATAAGCTTTCTAGGCCTCAAGGTATTTGAGCCAGGGTTAGATAGCCATTTACACTGGATAGTTAGGGGGGATTCATTCTTTGAAGAGGAAGCTTCTGATGTGGGTGACCTGAGAGTCCAAAGATCCCAGATACCTCACCAGTGCCAAGTCTGGGGAAGGTTCCAGGTAGTTCTACAAAGTTCCCTGAACCTACATGTAGGACTGGTCCTTTTTCCCAAGGGGCTTTCTTGCCTTTCTGAGGTTGGAGTGAGCCCTTTTGCTTCCTCTTTCTCTCCCAAAGTCCTGGGAGGTCAGATCAGTTTCCAGAGCCACTTTGGAGTTGAAGCCAGATGTGGTCACCAGCTGCTCCAGGCCCACCATGTGCTAATCTACCACAGGGCAGAAGGAAGATCTTGTAAAGTGTTGCAAATCCCCCCAGTGGCCTCATCTGTCTGTCGGCCTCTGAGTGAAGAATGGACACAGGGCCTTTCGGGCCAGCAACTCGGCAGATAGCTTCCACGAAGTCTTTCTCAGTTTTGTGTTTTGTTTTTTTGTTTTTGGTACCGGGGATTGAACTTGGGTCCTTGCGCTTGCAAGGCAGGCCACCGAACCGCTGCGCTAAATCCCTAGCCCTCTTTCTCAGTTTTTACCACTCAGAAAAATGGAGAAGGCAAATTCACATGTGGGTCTCTGTATCCAGACAAAAGACCCTGAGAGCAAGGCCACAGGCAGCTCAGGGCAGCTGGGGAGTCTTGGGGGGATAAGGGTCTTGGAGCTTCCCTTCCCTTAGACACAGCAACTTCGCCCTTATGTTTCATGCTTTGGGCTTCAGCATGGACAGTTATTTCTAGATCAGGGTCTGTTGCTCTGAAATCATTTGAAAACTACCATGCTATTGATGAGAGTGTGTTTGAGGACTGTCCTTCTAGTTTCAGATCATTTTGTGATCTTGTGCCCTGGGACATCCACACACTCAAATAGAAACAGTAGTCCCACTTCTAGTCCTGGGCAAAGCAAGCCAGAAGGGTGAACCAGAAGATGCCTGCAAGGGTGGGGTGTGATCTCCTTCCACTGCAGAGAGGGCCTGCAGACAGTCCAGCTGTGCCCTTCTAGCCCCACCCACCCACTCCATGCACCCAGCTCAGAGAATGCCTCACCTCTTCCACCCCTCTGGGGGACCCAAGGCTGGGAGGTATGTGCCCAGTGCTCCCCTACCATGGCAGGCCACCAAGCTCTGGTCCACGGCTGGAGTTCCTGCCATCCCCAGAGAGGGGATCATTCCTGTGCCCTTAGCGGGGCAGGTGGTGAGAAGGACCCCTGCCTGTCCTATATGCAGCCCTCAGCAGAACAGTCAGGCCAAGGCCTCTCCTTGGATCCTTTAAAGATTCCTCTGCCCAGGGCTGGTGAGCAAGCAGGCAGGCAGGCAGGGCTGCTTCTCCGGCGTGAACCTTGCCCTCTTTTCCCTGCTGACTGGGCACCCTCCTCCCCATGTTGTCTGCTCTGCTCTCAGAGGCCTGCCCTGGGGTGCTGTCTCCAGGAAGTCCATGGGGTCAGCCACAGCCCTCCTCCCTGACCAGCACACACTCATCTCCCCTTCCCCTATAGCCATCAGCCCCTCCACCAAGCCCAGCAGGTGCTTTAGGAACAAGCTGCAGTCCTAGACTAAGGTGGAAGATGAGCTTGTGCCTGGCAGAGAAGCCCCCGTTCCTCAGCCCTGACACCCAGGGGACTGGCCGTGGTCCTCCCATCTCCCAGCTCCACTCAGGCACCGGGGTTTGCCCTTGTCCCTGACCTCCAGCGGAAGGCAATCAGACAGGGAATTTGGAAGGGAGATAACTCATCAAGGAGCTTGCCTCCTCCACAGAGCATCAAATAAGCTGAGAAATAACAGTTGTGTCACCAAAATTAATTCGTCTTTGTGGAGGGCAGGAGCGACCCCTGGAACTCCACAGGCAGGCTGAGCTGGGAGCCTCTGCTCCTAGGGCTGGCCGCAGCCTGGGGCTCCCCCAGCCTTCTGTGCCCTCACCCGCACCTGGTGGCTGCCACAGAGGTGGAGCAGGCATTCGTGGGCCCAGATGGGAGGAGACGGCGCACTGTCCACAGGGAGGCAGGGCAGGCACATCCGGAGCAGCCCCACGCCCTCCGACTTCTCAGCCAGGCTGCAGTGCGGGTGGGGAACGCTTGGGTGATGCTGCCCCTTAGTGGAGAGGAGTGGGAGGACCGGGCTATGGGAAGCAGCTATGACACCTGCAAAGGAAACCTGGGACTGCAGGGACCCTTTGGTCCCACAGGCAACAGCCAGGGCCATCAGGCTTTCCAAAACCCAGGGCAAGGAGAGAGGGCTGGACTTCGGGCCCTCGGCCATCCTTCCTCACCCACCACCCAACTCTTTCATCTTTCTCTCTCCCTTCTATTTCTACATTCCCTTCTGCCTGCCACCCCTTTCTCCTCCCTGGGGTACTGCCTCTGAAAAGCTGTGTGACCTCAGAGGAGTTGGTTCAACTCTCTGGGCCTTACTCACCAGGAGCATAAGGGTATAAGGGTCCCGGAAAGCCCAACAGGTTTGAAAAGTCTGACTCCCTGGTGCCAGCCTTTCATAGCTCTTTCCTAGCTTTGGCTTCTGTTTAGCCAGTGAACTTGTAAGTGGGTCTTAGTTTATCCATCTCCAAGAGGGGAAATTTCTCATCCTACTCTAGAGTGATGCTCACTTTTCAGAGGCGGCATCAAAATGTCCTGAGAGGAATATTACTTATTAGAACAGGCTAAAGACTAGGTGATGTGTAAATGCTTTTGCAACTTTTAATCTCCTTTCTTCGAATTCTTAAAACAAATGGCTTTCTGCAAAAGTATAGGCTTGTTCTCAGAGCTCAGAATAGCTGATGCCCCTGCAGCACAAATCCCTGCCATTCCTGGCAAGGGCCACAGTGCCTGCCACCAAAGCTCAGATCTAAGTGACCCCTTTGCCCCCACGGATCAACATGACGAACAATCTGGTTCCTCCCCAGATCGCAGAGACCTACGCCTTCCTCCCAAGAGAAGCTGTGACCCGCTTCCTGATGAGCTGCACCGAGTGTCAGAAGAGGATGCACTTTAATTCCAATGGCCTGGAACCCAAAGGTAGGGAGGCTTGGGTGAGGGCTGCTGGAACAGATGCTCCCACTGCAAGGGCCTGCCCTTTGCTGGCACAGGAGGAAAGTGCAGGCTGAGCAGTTGTCACCATTCCCAGAGGCCGGTGTGGGTCTGTGATGGTTTTGTCTTATTTAACTTCTTCTAAATGTTAAGTTCCACTTAGAAGCCAGCAACCCCATTCCTCCTGCTCTTCAAGGCACAGGCACAGGCCAGCCCCTTCCCTCCAGCCAGATTCCAGTGGAAAATGGGCACTGGCCCTAGAGCTCTGTTGTTCTGGAGGCCGGAACCTCACACTTGCCTCTGTTTGCTCATGGGTGCCTATGGGCGGCGCTTGAATTGTGTGTCCTCCTGCCCTTTGGCAATGGCCTCCTTGGTGTCTCAGGGCAGTAGACCTATGGGTATGGAACAGAAGCTAAAGCATGCGGAGCAGTCGAGAGCAGCTGAAGTTGGTCCCTATTCCCCTGCTCTGTCCTGACCAGCAAGACCAGCAAGGACCTCACCTCAGCACCATGTCCCCCACCTGCCCACAGGTGGCTTAGGCTCCAGGAGATGGACTGGCACACCTGAGCTGGTTATGGGTGTCACTCTGCCCTTGGGAATGGTGCCCAGGTGGGCCATTTACTGGGGTTTCAAGGCCTCCCCTGTGCACTGTGCCAGTTCCTAGGCATGAGGCTGCAGATGTCACTGCAGCAGAGATGCTCTGCCTGAGAATGGGAGCAAAGTGGGAATGCAGGGGGAGCCACTTGATAAGGGTAGTTCTCGGGGCATCCACAGGCTGGGGCAGGAAAAGCCAGCCGCAATGACCTCGGTCTCAGAATACGGCCATCGGTGGCATTTTCCTCTCATTGCCATGGCCCCTGATGCACGTAAGCAATTTCTGACAGCAGCTGACTCACCAGATCCAGAGGCCTCCAGGCCATCGCTGCCTCATCTGGGCACACCGGCCAGCTTCCAAACCTCGGAACACTGGTTCTGGTTTAGAGCAGGACTCCAAGGCAGTGCTGTGTGGATGTGGTCTACACTTCAGCTGCTATGTCTGGGGCAAGTGACTACATCTCTCTGAGCCTCAGTTCCTCCTCTGAAGCTGGGTTAATGATGCCCTCCTGGAGGGCTGCTGAGATGTAGAGGTTGTCAGTGGCCGGCACGGGACTACTGAGTGGGAAGCGTGAGCTGTGGCTGTGGTGGCCACTGACAACTTGGGAAGCCCGAGTGACTCTAAGGATGCCGTCTGCGTGGCCTGGCCCTGGCTGAGTGGCAGCCGCTCCCCAGCCAAGACGGCAAGTGGGCTGGGAGGGTCTTCTCTGTCTTGCTGCCCACCTTGTGGGCTCTGGGCCCCGGGGGCATGTGCCCTGGTTATGCCTGCATGGATCCTGCCCACCCTATCGCCTGCCCCTCTTGTTCCTGTCCTGTTTCCATAGCAACTGGCGGAGTCAGTTGAAGGACTGCTGCCTGGAGGAACAGAGGCAGGGCCAGGAGGGCCGAGTCCGTAAGCTGCCCTGGGTGACTTCAGGCTCCGCACCCTACTCTCCTGCTCTGTATCCCTGATGGTGTGAGGTGCTCCTCACGGAAGCTGCAAGGTTTCCCGGGGCCATGCTGATCTCGGCAGCAGGCTGCTTCCTCTCCTGCTGGCTGCCACCACTGCACCCCCACACTCAGGGAAGAGAAGGAGGGAGGGAGGAGCTCACAGCCAGGAGCTGCCGAGAATATAAACCAACGCACTGGGCTCTGTGCTGAGCCTCTTTTGGGGACTTGTGCCTGGCAGGACAGAAGACATCCTTGCCCAACCTCAGGGCAACACCATCTCTGGATCCCAGTACCAGACCTTCCCCTTGCAGACCAAGGAGATGCGGGGGACAGGAGACCATGTGGCCCATAGAAGAGTATAGGCTTGAGGACAGGTAGGCCTGGCTGTGCAACCTAGTCCCCTGCTGTGTGTCCTTAGGCAGATTAGGGAACCTCTCTGAGCACCTGCTGCATATAATAGCTATTAACAGAAGTGCTGGGTAAAGTCACTCATGCCAGCTCTCCCAGGAGGCAGAGATGGAGGCAGGAGAATTTACATTCTCATCTTTGAAGTGGACAGAACACCTTACTCCTGGGGCTGTGAGGATGCAGGTGAATGAAACAAGCCATTACAAAGGGTACCTGGGCACCCTTTGCCTGTTTCCCGCCTGTGTTGTTGTACCACGGCACCAAGACACAAGACTGCCAGTGTCTTGCAAGGTTTCCCGGGGTGACCCCACAGAGAGATACACAGCCAGCCCCCACCAAGGCGGGTTCCAAGATGCACCTGCCCCACCCAGGTGAGCACATGTGTCCACATCCCGGATGCAGTGTAGCAGGGAAGGGTTTGGTTTTTGGCAGCTGCCTATGGCAAGCTTCAGGGTCTGAAAGGCTCCCCTGTCAGCTAAATGGCCAGAGGCATCAGCCTGCATGACTGACCTTGCCAGCTGACAGGTGACCCCTCCCTTTTCCGGCCTGGGCCTGAGCTCCCACCCCTGCCATACCAGGCCCGGCCCTTCCCCCTTCAACACTGCTGTCCCAGGCAAGTCCCCCTCCCCCTACAGGGGACAGGATGAAGGCTTCTTGAGCAGGCAGGGAGAGAGCCTTACTTCCCGGGCTGGTTTGGGAAAGAAAGAGAGGAAGCTGAGCAGCCTCTCCCTGGCTCAGCGGTTTGTCCCCAGCAGCATCTGGGGGCCTGGACAGCCCTGTGCCCCCACTGCACCAGGAGCATAAATGGACAGCCCTGCCCCCACTGCACCAGGAGCATAAACAAAGAAGGCGGCAGCATCCGGAAGGCCTAGGGTGGGAAATTCCAGGGCTTCCCAGTCAGGGTGAAGGACAAGAGAGCCAGGTGTACCCTCGGAGCAGCCTGTGTGCCGAGAGAGGGACTGCGTTGTGCATTTCAGTTTTCCTGATGAGGCAACTTGATGTTGCATGGTTGTAAACCCCACACTGGCAGTGGACACAGTGGTTCTGCTTCCTCAGGGAACGAGCTGTCCGTGCTCCTCAACCAGGCCCAGATGCACCTGTGTAGTCCCCAAGGCCCCTCCATGCCTGACCCTCCAGCTGCCTCTTCCTATCCTTCTCCACCCGGTCCCTCCCGAGCTGTAGAGCCTGTCTTTTCTGGCCCCACATGCTGGCCCATTCTCTCTCCATCTCACACTCCCTGTGTGACTGTGGGAAAGTTGCATAGCCTCTCTGTGCACTGTTGTCTCATCTGTAAGCTGGGGATATTAACACCAGCACTCACCTTGTGGGGTTATTGTGAGCATCAAGCAAAAAGATCCACGTGGAACCCTTTGAAAAGTGCTCAGTAGTCCATTACTGGGCGACTGAACACAGGTCCTTTTGATCCTCTTTGCAGAGCTTTCCCAAGCTACTCCTGGGCCCTCAGTCTGCCCTCCTCGGAGCTCTAACGGACTCACATCCTGCTCAGTCCTTTCTGATTCCTCAGCCCTGAGGCCCCCATAATGTTTCCCTGCCTGCCCCACCAAATGCCCACACAGTGCTCCTCGAATGAGGACTTACCTGCCCGATTCGCTTTTCCCAGAGATCATCCCATTCCTTCTGAGTTGGGAGCAGTTTTGTGCACCAGGCTGGCTGCTGTCGTGGCCTCCCTGTGCCTGGCCCTTCTTCCACACCTGTCCTTGCACATGTCCCCGGCACCTCGGGGGATCTTTCCCAGCCTTGCAGTGGGCACCCAGAACCCCTGTCATCCCAGGAGGAGGAGCTCTTGGGTTCAGTAGGTGAGAGCGCATGAGTAGTGTCACCTGGTGTCCCACCTGGAGGCTGTGAGGGCCACTGCCCCTCTGCTGAGGTTTGTGATGGATGGGCACTTGGTGATGCCACCGGTGGAGGTTGGCAGTGGGCT
>NW_022900934.1:25885247-25892477 GCF_012274545.1 Fukomys damarensis
AGGAGACCATGTGGCCCATAGAAGAGTATAGGCTTGAGGACAGGTAGGCCTGGCTGTGCAACCTAGTCCCCTGCTGTGTGTCCTTAGGCAGATTAGGGAACCTCTCTGAGCACCTGCTGCATATAATAGCTATTAACAGAAGTGCTGGGTAAAGTCACTCATGCCAGCTCTCCCAGGAGGCAGAGATGGAGGCAGGAGAATTTACATTCTCATCTTTGAAGTGGACAGAACACCTTACTCCTGGGGCTGTGAGGATGCAGGTGAATGAAACAAGCCATTACAAAGGGTACCTGGGCACCCTTTGCCTGTTTCCCGCCTGTGTTGTTGTACCACGGCACCAAGACACAAGACTGCCAGTGTCTTGCAAGGTTTCCCGGGGTGACCCCACAGAGAGATACACAGCCAGCCCCCACCAAGGCGGGTTCCAAGATGCACCTGCCCCACCCAGGTGAGCACATGTGTCCACATCCCGGATGCAGTGTAGCAGGGAAGGGTTTGGTTTTTGGCAGCTGCCTATGGCAAGCTTCAGGGTCTGAAAGGCTCCCCTGTCAGCTAAATGGCCAGAGGCATCAGCCTGCATGACTGACCTTGCCAGCTGACAGGTGACCCCTCCCTTTTCCGGCCTGGGCCTGAGCTCCCACCCCTGCCATACCAGGCCCGGCCCTTCCCCCTTCAACACTGCTGTCCCAGGCAAGTCCCCCTCCCCCTACAGGGGACAGGATGAAGGCTTCTTGAGCAGGCAGGGAGAGAGCCTTACTTCCCGGGCTGGTTTGGGAAAGAAAGAGAGGAAGCTGAGCAGCCTCTCCCTGGCTCAGCGGTTTGTCCCCAGCAGCATCTGGGGGCCTGGACAGCCCTGTGCCCCCACTGCACCAGGAGCATAAACAAAGAAGGCGGCAGCATCCGGAAGGCCTAGGGTGGGAAATTCCAGGGCTTCCCAGTCAGGGTGAAGGACAAGAGAGCCAGGTGTACCCTCGGAGCAGCCTGTGCTCCGAGAGAGGGACTGCGTTGTGCATTTCAGTTTTCCTGATGAGGCAACTTGATGTTGCATGGTTGTAAACCCCACACTGGCAGTGGACACAGTGGTTCTGCTTCCTCAGGGAACGAGCTGTCCGTGCTCCTCAACCAGGCCCAGATGCACCTGTGTAGTCCCCAAGGCCCCTCCATGCCTGACCCTCCAGCTGCCTCTTCCTATCCTTCTCCACCCGGTCCCTCCCGAGCTGTAGAGCCTGTCTTTTCTGGCCCCACATGCTGGCCCATTCTCTCTCCATCTCACACTCCCTGTGTGACTGTGGGAAAGTTGCATAGCCTCTCTGTGCACTGTTGTCTCATCTGTAAGCTGGGGATATTAACACCAGCACTCACCTTGTGGGGTTATTGTGAGCATCAAGCAAAAAGATCCACGTGGAACCCTTTGAAAAGTGCTCAGTAGTCCATTACTGGGCGACTGAACACAGGTCCTTTTGATCCTCTTTGCAGAGCTTTCCCAAGCTACTCCTGGGCCCTCAGTCTGCCCTCCTCGGAGCTCTAACGGACTCACATCCTGCTCAGTCCTTTCTGATTCCTCAGCCCTGAGGCCCCCATAATGTTTCCCTGCCTGCCCCACCAAATGCCCACACAGTGCTCCTCGAATGAGGACTTACCTGCCCGATTCGCTTTTCCCAGAGATCATCCCATTCCTTCTGAGTTGGGAGCAGTTTTGTGCACCAGGCTGGCTGCTGTCGTGGCCTCCCTGTGCCTGGCCCTTCTTCCACACCTGTCCTTGCACATGTCCCCGGCACCTCGGGGGATCTTTCCCAGCCTTGCAGTGGGCACCCAGAACCCCTGTCATCCCAGGAGGAGGAGCTCTTGGGTTCAGTAGGTGAGAGCGCATGAGTAGTGTCACCTGGTGTCCCACCTGGAGGCTGTGAGGGCCACTGCCCCTCTGCTGAGGTTTGTGATGGATGGGCACTTGGTGATGCCACCGGTGGAGGTTGGCAGTGGGCTAGGCTTGGGTAAAGCCCTTTATCACTGATTATTTTCAAGGCCATGGAAAACTAGGTTCAGCCCTTGGGTTGGTTTCAATTTTCCTTGGCTAGGAGGTATTGAAACCTTGGGGCACATCCTCCACCTCTCCTCCACAATCTGCTGGATCATTTAGCCTCCATGACCCTCGTGGGCTCCTAATTCAGCCCTCTCCATGGTAACTGACCACTGGGATGGTGGTGGTGGTTTGTTTATAGGCTAGGACATGGCTGCCACCTCCTCAGGGAGCCCCAGGAGCCCTTCTTCCTTGTGGGGCTTCTGCCTGAGGTCTCCTGTCTTGGTGCAGGTCCTGCCTATGAGCCTCAAGCTCCAGACCTGCTCCTTCCTATAAATGGGTTCAAAGATTGTGGGGCTCCCACTGCTGAAAACCTCTTCCGGCCTTGTCCTCGGCATGGTGACTGAGCTCTGACCTTTCTCCTTCCAGCCCCGTGGCTCACTTCCTGACATGGAATGTCCCCTGCCCCACAAGGTGCCACCACCAAAGAGGTGTTTTCTGGTGGATTTGTGTGTTCACCCAGGACCAGGCATCCTGCCTTACCCTACCTGGCCCAGGAAGTGGCTTCTGCTCTGTGGAGATGCTAGGGAGGGGACAGACCTGTAATGACTCCTCCTCTTGCCTCCCAGGAGTGCCATCTTGGCCACTGGGTTTTGTTTTGTTTCATTTTCCTAAACTCAACTATAACTGGCATTTTAACCATCATCATCATCATCATCATCATCATCATCATCATCATCAATCATCATTTTGAGATGGGGACTTCCTGTGTAGCTTAGACTGGGCTCAAATTTGCCATCCTCCTGCCTCAGCCTTCCAGGTCCTGGTATTACAGGTGTGTGCCACCGTGCCCATCCTATAACTGGCTTTATCAACAATACTTTCTCATAAGCAGTCATGGCATTTTAGACAGGACATGGGTGGCCATTGAGGAAAGAACACAGCCAGCTCCCTGCCTCTTTGGACTTTCACAAATACCTTGTTATTCATTAACTTCTCACCAGACAAGCTCCTCATCTTTAAGGAAATGAAACAGAAGCAGCGGTTCTCAGTGTGAAGCTCCACAATCTGCAGATAGGAACCCCAGGTCCTCTCCTGGACACCACCTCAGTGAAGTCCTGGAATGTCTGCTGATATTGCCTCCCAGCCAGTTGATTTGGGGGGCCCAGGGCCTAAATGACCCCTGAGGACTGAGGACTTTTAAGACTAGGATGATGGTGGCTTGGCCAGAGAGAGGCACAAAATGCACCTTATTTTCCTTAGACATCAGCTGTCTGTGCCAGTAACTTCCTGTCCCCAAAACAGGAGTGAGCTCTTTAAAAAGAGAGGTGGGGAGGGTGGACCACTTGAAGCCAGTTTCTGAGACCTGCCATTAAGTGACACTTCTTTTCTCAAAGAACAAAAATGAGACACTGTTTGTGTGTGACAACATAGCTAAAAATCAAGACAAACTTCTGCATTTTTATAAACGTGATAATCGTAAATGTGCCTGTGGAGCCTTGGTCGTGGGGCCTATCTAGCTGGGCGTCCTGCTTTCCGAGGGATGTTCCAGTCCTGGCCCCTGGGTTTCCCCTTGTCCTCTCTGTGTCATGTTTCCTGGCTTTTCTTCGTTTCGGTGGTAAACTATTTATAACATAAATTTTGCCATTTTACCGTTTCATCGTGCCATTTAAAGACATTAATTATCACTACCTATTTCCCAAAGTTTTTCATCACCCCCAAAAGAAACTGTACCTTTTTAGCAATAACATCCCCTTCCCACTGCCAGGTAATCTCTGTTTTCCATTCTGTCTGTGAATATGCCCATTCTAGACGTTTCACACAAGCAGAATTGTACAGTGTTTGTCCTTCTGTGTTGGCTTCTCTCCCCTGTTGCGCATGGCTGCAGGGTTTCTTTGTTTTGGGTGCTGGCTCTGAAGGGTGAGACATAGAGAGACAATGCTAGGATAGGTTGCGTTTACTTCCCCTGGCGTCTCTTGGGTGGGGTGGTGATGGAGGAGGGCAGGCTTTGGCTAATCAGGAAGTCATTCCCACTTCCCCTTACCCTACTCAGATCCCAGCCCACCCGAGGAACAAGGGGATCTTTTGATCAAAGGCCTGGGGTGACACAAACCTGGCCAAGAGGAAGCAGGAGAAGGCTAGAGCCAGGTAGTCAGGACTGTTCCCCCAGCAGCTTGACCAGAGATTTCAGGAGTTAGCAAATATTCCTACCTTCTGACCCATGAATTCCACTGCCTGGAATCAGTTCTGGAAAAAAAAAGATCAGAAATGCAGGTCAATATTTGTACACAGAGATGTTTCCTGCAGTGATGTTTGTAATAGCCCCAGTAGGAAACAACCCAAATAACCAATTGTAAAGGAATAACTTAAGTAAATTATGGTAAAATATTATGCAGCTCTAAAAATTGCATCTGCAGGCCGGGGATTTAGCTCAGTGGTTCCACCGCCTGCCTCACTAAGCGCAAGGACCTGAGTTCAATCCCCAGTACCAAAATAAATAAATAAAATAAATAAAAATTATATCTGCAACACAAAACAAGAGCATTGATGGTGACAAACACCCACGGCAAAATGCTAAACAAAACAACCCCTCCAAAACCTTTTCTTTAAGCAGAGTATAATTCTTTATATGCACTGTGATATCGAATATGCAAAGAAGAAATATGGAAAGGGAAAAAATAAACAGAAGCATATGCTGAGCTGCTTGGTAAAATTATGGCTTTTAAAACTTTTTTTTTTACATCTCTCTGCACTTTGCAGATTCTCTACAAAAAGAACATGCATTGCTTTGATCTTCCGGGCAGCAAAGCAACACATGGGAGGAACTTGCCCCCACTGCGTGTGATTAAGGAGGAGGCAGCACTTGGGAGGGCGGAGGTGCTGGAGGCCAGGCTTGGACCTGTGAACCATATGGAACCTGGGGGGTGTTGTGGGGCTTCGGCTGGGCTGGGCTGGGGTGCATGGCCAGTGTCCACCAGGAAGAGACCTAACTTAGACCAGAGTTGGAAGCCTGAATGCATTCAAGGCCCCAGCAGGTATCCTAACTGAGCAGAGGTGTGCAGTAGGATAGGGACTGGGAGGGGGGAAGCGGTGGCAAACAGTGCCACACTCTGTCTGGAGGAGGTGGCTGCTGCCATCCACCGTGGGAGCTCTGGGTGCCCACACCTTCCATTTTTCAAAGAAGCTAAACTTTCACATCTTTTCACATGTGAAATGTCTTATTATTTTAAGCACTGGCCCCCACTTGGCAAGTGTTTTCAATGCCACACAGCCCACTACAGGCCAGCCATGGTGGACAGGCCACCAGTCAGTGGCCCTTGGCCTGCTCTGTCCCAGAGGCAGCCTCTTCTGGGTTGAATTCTATATGCAGATACAGGCCCCAGCCTCTTCTTCTTCTTTTTTATTTTTTTTTTGAGACAGGGTGTCACTGTGTAGTTGAGACTGACCTGGAACTCACTGTGTAGCGCAGGCTGGTCTCAAACTCACAGCCATCCTCCTGCCTCAGCCTCCCTAGTGCTGGTATTACAGGTGTGCGCCACCACACCCAGCCCCAGCCTCTACTGAGTTGAATTCTGTATGCGGGTGACAGGCCCCAGCACAGACTGAAAGGATTTCCTTTTGTTCTTCTTGCCAGAAAATGAGCCTCCATCTCCTCTGGTCTCCGGGATCATTGATTACAACATGCCCCTCACCTCCACGTACTTGAAGCAGATGAAGCTGCGAGTGATGAATTCCCAGGAGCAGGTAAGGCGGCTGCCCCACCTCTCCCACCTGGAGGCGTCCTAATGCCCCTGGTTGTGGCCAAGGCCTTTGTAAAACACACTGGCAATCAAAGAGGCCCTTATCTGGTCATTTGGTCGTGCATTTGGGTGAGGGGGAGAGGGAAGGGAGGAATGTGTTCCTCCTGGGGGCGGTTGCTGGGCTTCGTGAAACCCCGGAAGTGCAGGCTTCCCAAAGCCGTCTCCAAGGTCAGGCAGGCAGGCAGGGGTAGGCAAGACTTGGACTCTGAACTGCATTTTGTCTGCTGTGTCACTGGCCTCCTTTCCCCAGGGAGGAGTGAGAGAGAAGTCCTGGCCACCTGCCTATGGCCTCTGTCACTCTTGGGGCCCAGACAGGCCAGGAGGATGGGCCTTGGAGGGTGGCCCAGGCTAGAAAAGGCCCTGGGGCCCTCTGCTGTCCGAGGCTCCCTGCTGTGCTTTGCCATGGGCTGCCAGACACCATGGAAACAGGCAATGAAAGAAACTCCCTCCGCCTGCCTCCCTGCACAGTGCACCTCCTGACTCTTGGCCAGGCAGGCAGGCAGCAAGAGATAGAGCGAGTGCCAGTCTTTCTTACTTCCGTGGCCCAAAAGCATGGGATAATTTCTGACCTTCGGTTTCTAGTGCTCTCGTCTCCGGTGATATCTGAACCCACCAAGTCCTCAGGCAGCACTAGGGGGATGGCCGTCCTTCCCCCATGGCGGGATGGGGCAGAACTCCACTCTGACCGCCCTCCTGCTGCACCGCCTATACCACTGGTCACCTTGACAATGTGGCGGGGGCAGGCTCGAGGCTGGCTCCGGGCTGATGTGGCAGGATGGCTTTGGGTCACCTTTGGGCCGGTGTCACCGCATCGGATTCAGGCTGGCTGGCTAGAGCGTGAGGCTGCGCCCTCCAGTGCCCACACTATGCCGGCCCCTGAAGGCCAAATGAAGTCAGCTTTGCTCTGCTCCTGAAGCCAGAGCTGTATGCATCTGTGTCTCCCTGGGTTTCTCGCCTGAGCGCCTGTCCTGTGATGGTTGCATCAAAAGTTATCTTGCAGGGGAAGTAGTGTTGGGGTTGGGTTTCCAATTCGCAAGGACCAGGTTGTTTGTTCTGTACATCTGCTGGTCACCAGGGTGTTGCTTTTGTTAATAGTTAAAATGTCTCAACCCTACTGCACAATAACCTTTGATTACCACCGAGGAGTAATTCGTGGCCTTTCTCTTCCTATAACCGTCCACACCGTCACTTTCTTACCCTCTCGTCACCACTGTGCTCACCCATTGCCACAAATAGTAAGGCCCAGAACCAGCTCTTTACTAGGACTGACTGCTGGGTTGGATCCTGACACAGCCAGCAGCTGTCAGTGAGGCATAAGCCTCACTGTGAGCTGCCTAATGGCTCCTCTTCAGTTTGATTTGGTTTTTAAAAGCTTATTATGTATATAATCTTTTTTTTTTTTTTTTTTTTTTG
>NW_022900934.1:25892568-25905582 GCF_012274545.1 Fukomys damarensis
ATCCTCCTGCCTCAGCCCCGAGTGCTGGGATTACAGGCGTGCGCCACCACACCCGGCTAAAAGCTTATTCTATTTTCCCATGTGTGCATATAAGTCAGATGCTCTAGTTAGGATTCAGCCATTCACTGAATACTTATGGAGCCCTGTTCTGTGAGCCAGGCATTCCTAGGTCTCCTTATGACCCATGGGAAGATGGATGCTAGGAGAAAAATTGCACACAAGCGCCCCGCTCATGGTAGGTGGCTGTAAGAAGTTGAGGAAATGACACATCAGTCATCTTGGTGAGGCAGTGAGGAGCGTCAGGAAGGGAATATGGCACCATGGGCACATGGGGTAGGTGAGGGGCCTGGGGCAGAGGCCATGGGAAGGCTTGCTGCAGAAAAGGATGTTTCAGCTGAGTTATAGATCTGAAAGGAAGAGCACCCCAGGCTAAGGGAGCAGCTTGTATAAAGGCCCGGTGGTATAAGGGAGGACAAGACCCACAGAGATTATAGAGAGGTGAGTGTGGCTAGAACAAAGAACAGGGAGTCTGTTGCTGAAGAAAAATGGAGAAAGCGAAGCACTTGGTGAGTGAGTGAAACATAACTAATATTCATGAGAGACAGGGCAGGGGAAGCATTGTCCCCAGGGCACTCTGGAACCCATCTGGGGCTGAGGTGGCTGTGGCCTCTGGGAATAACCAGCTTCTCCCAGGTGCTGCAGCCGCAGGTTAAAGTGCAGACGTCCTTGCACCACCTGCATCCTGCCCCTGCCTGGGGCCTTCTACCTGCCAATCTCCTGCCTCCAGCAGAGCAGAGCCCCCAAGGCCTCAGCCTTATAGGCAGCACGGTTACCCCTGTTTTGCAGCAGGGCACAGGGAAAAACGAGGGATCGCTCTGCTCACCACGATTATTTATCTGCAGCCGTGAGGAGGGGCCAAGGACCAGAAGACTTTGATTCTTCAGCTTGAGTCGGAACTAAAAATATACATCCTTGAATTAGCAGCTTCTTTCTCATACAGCGCCGGCAGAGCAGGGCTGTCCTCTGGGTGGACAAACATCCCAACCCAGCCTGACACAGGTTCTGCTGCTGGTGTCCAGTCCCACGTCCCAAAACAAGGCTTTGAAGGTGGTGTCGTTATGACTCTGGCCACAAATGCCAGCAGAGGACATGTGGGTGTTTGCAGATCGCTAATGCAGGCTGTGTGGAAAGTGAACCCGATTCTAAAGGAACTAATGACTGATGTTAGCACTGCACAAAGCCTTATAGCTAAAACTTGGGATGAGCTAAGTCCCTCTTTTTTTGTGGTACTGGGGATCGAACCCAGGGACTTTGTACTATGCTACATCTCCAGCCTTTGGAAGTATTTTTGTTTTGTTTTGTTTTTGTTACCTTGGATGGAACTCAGGACCTTATGCTTGTGAGACAGATACGGTGCCAATGGAACAGAGTCTCACTAAATTGCTAAACTGCCCAGGCTGAGCTCAAATTTGGCACCTTCCTGCCTCAGCTTCCCAGAGTGCTTGTACTTTGGCCTGGCTTCTTTGGACAGTGCACACTCAAGAGACAGTGGTAAGACAAACAGAGCACCTGCCCTTACCTTGCTTTGGTCATACAGAGAATGGACAGTGGGATTTTCTTGAGGGCTGGATAGGATCAGGTACTTGTTGTCCAGCTGTGTCAGATCAGTACGCTGGGAAGTGAGTTCTCCACAGAGGATATGTTGTCATATGGATTCCAGAGCAGGGGTCGGGTGTAGCTGAGTGGCGGAGCCCCCTGTACATGCAAGGCCCCGGGTTCCATCCCCAGCCACCATAAAACATAACAGTCTAGTAACAACATTCACACAAAGGGTGTGGTGCATCACAGTAAACATTTTTGATGTCCCCAAAGTACAAGTGATGCGAGTCAGACCTCCCCCTGAGACGCAGACCCCAGTTGTCACCAGAGTGACCACAGTCAGCTGAAAGCATGGGGTTCTTTCCATACCCAGAGGTAAAACTGATACTGCTTTTAGTCGTGCAAGTGAAGAACCCATCTTCTTGCAGGGCGCAGGCAGGGAGCTTTGTGAAGTGTGGGCTGCCTCAGGAGAGGGTTGGGGCGCCACGTGAAGAGATGAGGCCCAGGGCAAGTACAGGCCCCGCTCTTGGGTACCCGTTGCCAAGCCCCCACATTCCCTTAGCAGGGCAGCGCAGCACACCCTGAGTGGCATGCTGGCATTTCCTCTCCACACAGCTCTGGCTTTGTTTTCTGTCTCATTTGGTTTTCTTTCATCCTTGTTTTTTCTAATTACACAAGTAAACACATGACTATAGTAGAAAGATCATTAGCCAAAGAGGGAAGAACATGATAATAAAAATCGCCATTGTCCCTGTTGGGTGAGGTGGTTTGTGCCTGTAATTCTAGCACTGTATTGAGGAGGCTGAGGCAGGAGGGTCACAAATTTGACTTGCAGTTAGACAGTTTCTATTCTGTTTCAGAATAGAAAGTGGGAAAAAAAGGCTGGGGATGTAGTGCATGGTAGAGCAGCCTAGCATTTAGTCTCTGAGCAACACACACACACATGCACGCACACGCTCACACACGCACACCACCATCATCCCACCTCTAAGTTAGATCACTGTGAATACATCCCTTCTACACTGTTGAATAAAAGGAGGATTAACCCACTTTGCTTTTCTGCTGCTGATTCCCCCTGTTATTCTCCATCTCTTTTCCCCCTGGGTCTGCATGTATCCACCGATGGAATAAGCTTACTCTGTAGTTCTCCCGTGGTTGCTCACACACATCCACCCATCCATACGCATGTGTTGTTCCAGGCCCTGGTCCATGTGCCAGGGGTCAGTAATGAGCAGGGCCCTGCCCTCTGGGTCATACAGCTCAGAGAGAGGGACAAGGAAAACTCAGACAGACTCTGTGGGGTCTGGAGCAAGAGCTCAAGAGCAGCCGAGCAGGCAGGGAGCAGGTGGTTTCCAGTTTGGGCAGAAGGGTTGGTGACTGGCCACCTGTTCTGGGTCCAGAGCTCCACACCCTCGGCCCCTCACCCTCCAGACTCTGTGGGGTCACACTGCCCACAGTCTACAGATTTAATAATGAAGCTCAGAAGGGTCGAGCTCTGGGTTGAGGTCACCCAACCACTAAAAGGAGAAGAAACTCTAATCTCCTCCATCCCCAAACCTGAGCATCTGCCTGAGTATCAAGCCGTTTCTCCCACACAGCCTGGCCAAGGCCGCGCAGGTGAAAAGCTGCAGACATCGGCCATGGAGATGTGTTTGGCAGAGGTGCTGGCCTGGGAGCCAGAGGCTACTTAAATATTGGGGAAATACAGGAATGGGGAGAGGAGTAGCACAGTCCCTATCTTGTGAATGTCAAGCTGTGTGTGTGTGTGTGTGTGTGTCGGTGGGGATCGAATGCAGGGCCTTCACACTAAGTTATATCCCTAGCCCCCCCCACTTTTAAATTTGGAGACAGGATCTTACTAAATCATTAAGTTGCCCAGGCGAGGCTTGAACTTTTTATCCTTCTGCCTCAGCCTCTCAGAGTGCGGGGATACAGGCGTGTGCCGCCACACCCCGCTTACGTATATAATTCGATGCCCACCTCATCCTGCTCTTCCTGAGCTCCCATTGCGTGAACCAAGACCCCATTAGAGAAATCACGGGGGCAGGGCCTGCTGCGCTCTGTCCCCGCGCGCGTCACTTCACACCGTGAGGCCCTGCTCCCTGCTCCTGCAGCCTCCACCGGAGCTGTGTCCGTGCGGGCCTTCCGCACCTGTCTCCCTCCCTCCAGCTGGGGAGCAGCGCTAATGTCCCACTAATGGTTTTAATGTCCTCCCAGCAGCCTGTGGAGTGGGTGCTGCTCCATTGTCCGAGCCCACGTGATGCAGGAAGCTCTTGCTTGGCTCCATTAACCTCTGCCTCCCTCTCCTCTACTGTTTTGTCCTGGCCCGGAGTTTACCCGGGGTCCTGGAGGGTGGGGGATGCGAGACAGACCCTTCCCACCGAGGGGTCACCTCTTCCCACCAGACCCACCTCCTAACCGCAAATCAGCTATAAACCCCAAAATGCAGTTGCCTCCGCTTTGGGGTGGGGTCTGATAGAAATCAGAGTATCACCCCAACTGAAGCCGTACCCATTAAACACTGGCTTCCTTTTTTGCCCTTCACTGAGCCCCTGGTAATCTCTGTTCTACTTTCTGTCTGTGAATCTGACCGTCCTTGGGACTTGATATAAATGCAGTCGACATGGTATTTGTCCTTTGAAGTCTGGCTGCTTTCACTCGGCCTAACACTTTCAAGGTTCATCTGTGACATGATATGTGCCAGAATGTCATTCATTTTCGTAGCCAGATAATATTCCACCCTCAGATTCATCCTGATTTGTTTATCTGTCAGTAAATATTTGAGTTGTTTTCACCTTTTGGCTAACCACATTCACTTTGGGGAGCAGGGAACTGGGAATTGAACCCAAGGCCTCATGTTCTACAACTGAGCTGCATCCCCAGCCATTTTTCAAAATTTCATTTTGAGGTAGGGTCTGGTTAAGTTGCCCAGGCTGGCCTCAATTTGCCTCAGCCTCCTGAGCAACTGAGATTACTGGCATGCACCACCATACCAGAAACCACATTCACTTTTTAATCATCATCGTCTGAACCAGAGAAACACTAAAGTAGGATCTGTTTCTTAGCAATCTCTGAGCCCTTCCCCCTTTCTTTTCTCTTGAACCTCTGGACCTCCGCCCTGCTTAGAAGGACCCCAGGAACGCAGCCCAGCCCAGCCCACAGAAGTGCCACTAACCAATCACAGTGAGGATCTGTGTCTTAGCCAAACAGTGCCTGACTCACAGGTCTGTAACCGAGGGAGGCCCACAGTGCTGCCCTGGACAGGAAGGTTTGGGAGCCCATAGCAGAGACGATTCCTCTCTCCTGCTACAGGTTTCCCACAGCTAGGGGAGGTGAGGGTTTAGGGGAGAGAATGGAGACATTGCCCCATCTCCTGCTGTGGCTAGGTGCATGTGGCCAAGGATGGTCCCTTACAATGATCCTGCCAAACCACTGGAGAAAAGAAAAGAAACAAAGAAAAGTTGTTCAATCCAGCAGGAGGGGTTATGTGGGGAATAAAAACACAAACCACCAAAAGGAGAGCTAAGAAGCAGAACAGGAAGTAAGGAGACAGGAACATGACCATCATAAATCACAATAAATGTGCATGGGTTAATTCTGCTGCACAGTCAGAAAGGCTCAGACTGGCTTTTATAATGGCAAGATCTAATCATGTGGTATTTCCAAAAGACATTTTTTTTTGAGACGGGGTCTCTCTATGTAGTTGAGACTGACCTGGAACTCACTATGTAGCCCAGGCTGGTCTCGAACTCACAGCGATCCTCCTGCCTCAGCCTCCAGAGTGCTGGGATTACAGGCATGTGCCACCATGCCCTGCAAAAAGATATTTTAAAATTATTTATTTGTTTATTTTGGTTCCAGGGATCTAACTCAGGTCCTTGTGCTTGAGAGGCAGGCAGCAGAATCACTGAGCTAAATCCCTGGCCCAAGACATTTTTAAAAAATGGCCCAAGAAAGTGAAAACTAAAAAGAAGGGTAGTGCTATTAATGTCAAACAAGTAAACGTTTGAGGGGGAAAAAAAACACTAAATAGGGCAAAGTGGGCTGTTTTATGATGATTGGAAGGCACAGTTTGCCAGCAAAGTCTCGGCCTCCACACTGGAGCAATCCGCCCACGGGAGGGGGAGGTCGCTTGGTCTGGCTGAACGGACCCCGTCAGATGCAGTATCTTTCTCTTCGGCCTTCAGCATCTCTTTGCCAATCCCTTTCCACTATTTGCAGATTTTGTTTTGTGAGACAGGATTTCACTGTGTAGTTTAGGCTGGCCTTGAATTCACTGCGTATAGCCAGGCTGGCCTCAAACTCATGGCAATCAGCCTGCCTCAGCCTTTCCCTGAGTACTGGGATCACAGGCGTGCCATCATGCCCGGCCCATGCAGTTTTGCTTACTGATCGCATGACTCTTTCTCCGGACCAATCTCCAGCTTGGACACCTGAACCTGCTCTCTAGAAATGCCCTGAACAGTGTGGGCCTAGAGTCCTCTGTGAGCCAGCAGGATATGCCACCCTAGCTGCCAGGCCGTGCATCCGTCTCTCTCTGCTGGGCTCCCGACTAAGGCCCACAGGAGCCACCTTCTCAGTTTCCAGCCTCCTCCTCCTCCCCACTGCCCTCCTCCGGTTGCTCTACCTCTCAGATGCGCTCCATGCCCTGCACGGGCCTCTGAGATCAGCCTGGCTATTGTTGTGCAGCTCAGCAGAGGGGACATGACTTGCTGGCCCAAGAGCACAGAAAAGGCCTGAAATTCCATTGGCCACATTTTCAAGATCTGAGAATCTATAGCCTGAACTTCTTCCTGTCTCAGTAAATTCCTGGCCCTGTGGAAAGTCTATGGTGCAGCAAGAAAAACAAAAAGCAACTGACCTTGACCAAGGCTGCTGTTTGGATTTCTCTAAACAGATGAGTATCCTTGGGTCATTTCCACCTGCTTAGTAGACACTGTTGGGACACACACACCCCAAGGCAGTGTGTGTGTGTGTGTGTGTGTTGTGTGTGTTTATTTGTATTTATGTTTTATCAATTGAATAAAAGTTCTAATAACTCATAAAGAAAAGGGCACACCCTGGCCCAGCCTCTCCACCTCATCTTCTAACCCACCCCCCAGGCTATCTTGGCTTTTTTTAGGCTCTCTCTTCTGTTACCCACCGTGGCTTCTAAATATCATGCTTATACCACAAGTTTTTGATTTTTCAATTCAGGTCTTCATTGTTTAATTTCTTGTTCTGGGAGATAAGTATTTACATTCTTACCCCCTCTCTACGCACACCTTTTTCTCCTTTGTCCATCCCCCATTTAGCTCTCTACTTAGATAAATCACCACTCATTGTTTATATTATTAGGGCTGCAGACGGCTTTGGCATTAGTATGACTCAGGCCTGACCCATTAGCACACTGTGATTACATTGCCTTTCTTTGGATTCCTCAGAGTTAGCGATTGCCTCTTTTTTCTCCTCGTTAGCCTTTTGCTCTTTTGATTCATGTATGCTATGTGTTGTTATTTTTATAGACTCAGATTTATCAATGCTTTTCTATAATGACTTCTGCATTTGAGTCTTAAAACTCCATTCCACCCCCATGTGTTGTTTTGGTACTTTAATGTTTTCGTTTTTGTAATAGATCATTTCTAAGAACAGTTTTAGATTTATAGAAAAAATTGAGAAGATGAGACAGAGTTCCCACATGATCCCCTCCCTGCCCCATCCAGTTTCCTTTATTATTGTCTTACTAGGATACATTTGTTTCAACCAGTGAACCAATATTGATACATTATTGTCAACTACATTTAGAGTTTCTTAGTTTTTATATCCTTTTCTGTTGTAAGATTGCATTCAGGATACAACGTTTCTTTTGTGGGTATGGGAGGGGCATTGTTACTGGATATTGAATCTAGGACCTTTATACTGAGCTACATCCTCTCCCTTTTTTTTATTTTTTATTTTACATTGCCCAGCCTGAGCTCAAACTTGCAATCCTCCTGCCTCAGATTCCCAGAGCACTGGAATTACAGGCTTGCTAGTTATCGTGTTTCTTCAGGCTCTTCTGGGATATGCGTTCCTTTTTTTTTTTTTTTTTTTTTTTTTTTTTGGTACGGGGGATGACACTCAGGACCTTGTGCTTGCAAGGCAGGTGTTGGAAGCCCACTGAGCTAAATCCCTGGCCCTCTTTATTTTTTATGAACTTGGCAGTTTTGAAGAGTACTGGCTATATTTTTTGTAGGATTCTGGAATTTATCTGATGTTCTTCTTGATATAAAACATAGCATTTTTAGGTTATTAAGAGGAAGATCACAATCAGAGAGGGCCATTTTCGTCAGGTTGTGTCACGGCTGCAAACTTTCGACAGGATGGATGACTCGATATTGGCCTGGATTGCACCTACCCGAGGAAACATTTGCTGGGTGTCTGTGCTCTGAAGTCGTGCTTTTCCCCCTTTGCACACTGCACACTGGCAGGAAGTTGACGTGTGCGGCCTGTGCAGGGACGCTCGTGGAAGGGGGGACCTGGCTGGCAAAGGGTCGGCATCAGTTACCCGGGATTCATGTGCTCCCTCGGTTATTGTATCGGCGTGGACCTTGCGGCTGTTTATTTTATACTTGGGTTATTTTATGGATCAAACTGATGAAGTTTTGGCCTTTAGGAGCTCTTTCAGCTCTGTGCCTTTTTGACACGCCACATCAGTGTTTTGGCTTTTGTTTGCTTGTTTCTTGGGGTTGCTTTTCTTCTTTTTAGTACTTAGAATTTCTGGCGCCAGGCGATGCCCAGACTCGCTTTGTATGCAGTGGTTCCTCAGTGTTACTGTGAATTCATTCTGGGAAGGGCAGCAAGTACAACAAACGATGGGTACCGACTTGTTTGGTCTGGAAAGGGGAGTAAATCCCAAGGTAGCTAACACTGACCAGCTCTGACCCGTGTGTCGTGTGCCAAGCCGATGACTGCACCTGAACAAAACTGTCACATCACAATGCGAAGAGGACCAAATCTGACGAGTTTCAAAGCAACGGAGTACCAAGGTGTGACTGCACTCCTGCCCCAGCCCTAGACTCTGCCATTTTTCCAAGGAAGTCTGTCCAATTTCCCTTACTGGAGAATCACATTAAAAAAACCAAGCTATAAAAAACGTAGTTGAGCACAGAGGCCCTGGGTTCAACCCCCAGCACCCCCAAAAGCCAATGGAAAGAGCCTGAAGTCCCAGTGCGAGGTGTGCCTGTTACCGGTGTCCTTTCCTTCCAGCCCTCTTAGCTGACACAGCAAACACCACGTGGTTTCATTTTCATTTTTTGTACCAGATCTTTGATCCAGTTTACCCTGGCACATCCTGAAGTATGCATATGACAAGTTGCCATATCCTCCCCACCCGCCCCGTGTCAGAAATTGAACTCAGAACCTTGTGTTTGCCAGTCAGGCATAGCGCCATTGAGCCGCATCCCTCTCATTACCATTTATTTATTTTTTAAATTTTATTGGTACCAGGGATCAAACTCGGGACCTTCTGCTTGCAAGGCAGGCGGTGGAACCACCGAGTTAAACCCCTGCCCTCGTTACCATTTATTATATAACCTGTTTTGAAGGCTGGAGTTTCAGGGCAGTGAGAGCGCTTCCCTAGCATGTACAAGTCACCGAGTTCAATCCGCAGCACCGCAAAGTGATAATAATAACAGTCACAGCAATAAAACCTGCTTTCTCTCCTCTGGCTTCAGATGCCACCCTTTGTCTCATCATCTGAAGCAGGATGTATTTCTCTTCAGTCCGCGGGCCTCTGTGACTATTCCGGTTTGAGCACCATACTGTTTTAAGATTTTAGAATATGTTTTAGTGTCTAGGAGGACTTTCTTTTTAAAAGTTTGACTGGGATGAGTGTGGAGCTCAACGGAAGAGTAGAGCCCCAGGTTTGAACCCCATCACTGGTGTGAAAAAAGCAGTCGCCCTGGGAAAAAATGTCAGTGCTACCCCCCCGCTTCTTGGATCTCGGATCTGACCACGTAGGACTTAAGCCAGACACTTCTACCACGGGCTGTTTGTTCATCCTACGATCAAGGTAGACGCAGCCCAGGAGCATGCTGATCCCGGTGTTGGGCTCTGGGGGCTGGAAAAATGAATAGCACTGCAATCCCACTCCCTGAAGATGGTATCCAGGAGGACACCTCCTTTTTGACAGGACAAAGAAAAACACGTTGTTAAACACCCTTTGCAATGGATGCATTATTTTCATGATCGGTATACGCTTTTGAACATCCCCGGGTGCTTCCCGGAAACTGGCTGCAACTCCCAGCCTCCAAGAAAACCAGCGTTTCCACTGCTTTGCCAGGGCTGCCTGGGACCACAGGGGCTGTCTGTCTGCTTCGCTCCCGCTTCCCCGAAGCTGTGCGGGAAAGGAGTGGAAAATGCCCCACGTCCTGTTCTCAGGGCCAGTGCCTGATGGGGCCCATAGATAGCGAGGCCCTCGAGGGCTCATTGTCCCCCGCAGCTCCCTGAGGCTCACTCCCCCCAGGCCACCCACACCCACCCCACAAGTGTGGAGACGTGGGGTGACCTGTACCTCCCTTCCCAGGGGAAGTGCACGCCTTGCCCAAGGCTCAGGAGTGCAGGCAGCAGTCAGGGCAGCCTAGGGGCTCTGTCTGTGGAAGGGAAGAGCTGTGTGGAGGCCGCAGCTGCGCTCTGGCTCTGTCCTCTGTAAACCAGCGCTGCCTCCTGGCCTTGTCTCCAAGGACAAGAGAGCCTGACAGGAAAAGGAGGTGTCTTTCCTGCGGTGAGCCAGGAAGGAGCAGCTCAAAACATCCAGATGGTCACTGAACCCATGGCCGACCTTGTGACCCCGATTCTGGGTCCAAGCTGACTGAGATCCAGAGGGCACTTGCTATCTTCTGGCAAGACCTACGTTTTATTTTTATTTTTGTAGCACTGGGTTGTGGGTAGAAACCAGGAAAATGCTCTACTTCTGACTACATCACCAACCCTTTTTTAATTTTAATTTTAATTTTGAGACAGGGTCTTGCTAAGTTGCCTGCCTAGAACATGCAGTCCTCCTGCCTCAGCCTCTTGAATGGCTGGGATTACTAGTGTGCACCAGCAGCTTTTTATTTTACTTTTTGGATAGTCAATATCTGCATCCTGCCCTTGGTGGGAAAAAACTCCTAACCCCAGTTTTGAGGTGCTTCTTTCATCAGGAGCTGGTGAGATATCTTCTTCTGCAGGGTGCTTTCTCAAAGCAGCCCTTGCTGGCTTTTGTTACTTTTTTCTTTCAAGGGCGAGACCCCCAGTGGCTTTGTCAGGCCTTTCCTCTTAAGACCTCTACACAGGCAGCTTATTGAGCGGTGTGGCTTTTACCCAGGTCCTTGACCCACCCAGACCCTTGTCAGCTGTGGGGGCCCAGACAGGCCCTGTTACCCCAGCAAGGAGGGGTTGGGCCCTGCCTCCCCTCAGCTGGGCGGGCCTTGTAACCAGACCTGGAGGATGCAGAGGGGCTTCAGACGCTCTGGCAGCTGATGTCTGGAGATCAATTAGAGATAATGGCTTTGGGTGGACTTGAAGAAGCACAGCCAGGCTTATTCCTGGTTGTGATTGTGTTTACCTCATTAACGGGCACTTTTTAAATTTAATTATTTATTTTTTTGAGGATGGGAGGGTGCAGCATTGTGCTGTGGATTTGTGCTGGCTGCTTTGTTTTGCTCAGGGTGACCGAGCTCGGACCTTGGGCGGGCTGGTGGCTCCCCACCCCCATTCAGACTGAGGGACGAGTCTCCCCCACACTGACCCTTGCCCTCCTGCCACACAGTGTCCTGTGCAGTAAGGAAATCCTCTCCTTTATTGACTCCAGTCTCATTCACTAGGCTCCTACTACGTGCTGGATGCCAGTCTGTGTGCTGAGAATATAACAGTGAATTGGACAGATAACACGTCCACCTGCGGGTGCTCATAGGCTGCAGAAATGATAAATAAGTCGATAAGAAAAACTATAGAACAAGTGTAAGGACCCAAGTTCAATCCCCAGTTTAAAAAAAAAAAACTATAGAAAAAGGAGATAGAGAATTAAAGGGGACAGAGAATTAAAACAGAATGAGGTAATGCAGCTGCTTCTGAGGGAGAAGGCCTTTCTGAAGAGGCAGCCTGTGAGCCAGCATCTGATGGCCAAGAAGTGGCCAGTCCTGAGGAGATGAAGGGGATGGGCTTTCCAGGAAGAGGAGACAGCAAGTGCAAAGGCCCTGGGGTAAGCAGTTTGGGGGGCTGGGCTGGAGGGAGTGAGGGAGATAAGTTCAGGTATGGAGCTTGGTGCATGAAGCTTTGTGGGGCATCTGCTGCTGCCAGAGGAAGCAGGAGCTTTAGTGTGGGTAATAGCAAGTGGAGATGGGCCTCCAAGAGAGGGAGACTGGCAACTCTGGTTCCTGACACAGCCCTGCCTCAATCAGATGTCCACCTTCCTCTCTCCAGATGCAGCTTCCATGTGACTGGAACTGTACAGGAGTCTGGAATGGAGCAGTTTTCAGAATTTGCTTTTTCTTTTTCTCAGATGACATGACTTTATATGTAAAAAAAAATCCAAAAAACTTTAAAATTTGCTTTTTGGTAGAGAAACCCCCTTCTCCAGGGGAAACAACTCCCGGGAGGTCTGGGGTGTCGAGGCTTGGCAGCAGACAGGCACATCTGGGCACAGCTGGGCCAGGGCCCCTCGCAGACGCATGTGGCTCCTCAGCGCTTCAGCTGGACCCTGTCCCGGGGCCAGGCGGGAGCACAGCCCAGGGCGACCAGAGCAGCCTCCTCAGCAAGAGCGAGTCACAGGACCTGTGCCCGGCCAGCCCGTGGGTTTGGAATGGTTCTGTCAGCCTCCAGAAAGAGTGGACGTCTTTAGGCAGGGTGTTGCCGCAGCCAAGCGCCCCAGCACTCCTAGGCATGGCCTTGACGTGTGTCTCCCCCACGCTGCAGTCCACATCCGGGAAGTCAGCACTCCGGCTCCACAGTACACACAGCAGGTGCCCAGACACAGTACCATGCCTCGTACAGGAGCCAGCGCTCTAGAACAAAAGCCACAAGAGAGTGGAGGGCAGAATGGGAGCCCTGAAAATCAGTCCAAACCCAGCTGACCATACCAAAAAACATGAAGTTATTCTGCTTCTGAGAAGGAAGGGTGGGGAGTTACTCTTGGTACTAACATGTACGATGCTGAGCTGGTATCTCTTCGATGTTGTTAACCTTTTCCTCACGGTTACAAGTTGGCTGCTATTGCTCCAGTCATCTTATTCACATTCAAGGAAGAAGAAGTTGGGAAGGAGTGGTGTTAAGTTTAGTTCAGCAAAGCAAAATCTTTCCCAGGAAATTGCCAATAGACTTTATTCACATCTCATTGGCCAGAACAAAGTCACATTCCACCCCCAGCCCCAGCCATATGGGAGGCCAGGAAAGAACTTTTTTTTTTTTTTTTTTTTT
>NW_022900934.1:25905733-25910645 GCF_012274545.1 Fukomys damarensis
TTTTTTAAGACAGGGTCTCACTATGCAGTTGAGACTGACCTGGAACTCACTATGTAGCCCAGGCTGGTTTTGAATTTACAGCGATCCTCCTGCCTCAGCCTCCCGAGTGCTGGGATTATAGGTGTGCGCCACCACGCCCAGCTAGAACTTCATTTTTCTACCGTCTGTAGTTGAGAGAACAAGGGAGAATATCAGTTTAGGGTATCTGCTGTAGCCTGGGTGCTATCAACTGACCTTAAAGGCCACATACGCAGCAGAGTCAGAATCCAGTTCTTCACACGCTGTGGAAACTGAGGTTCCATTCCATAGCACTTAAGAAACTTGTTAGAAGTCATATCACTGGTGAAAAAGAGTCCCGTTCCTTCCAACACGAATGCCATTACTTCCCGAGGAAAGGAGAGGGCGAAGAGAAAGGCACAAGAAAACGGTCACCATGCCGGGGGTAGTATCGTATCCCTGAAATCCCAGCACTCTGGAGGCTGAGGCAGAAGGATCACAAGTGAGCCCAGCCTGGGCCCAGCCTCGGCAGGCTTAGCAACTTAGTGAGACCTTGTCTCAAAATAAAAAGGATTGGGGGTACAGCTCATTGTGAAGGTCCTGGGTTCCATCCCCAGGACCACAGCAGGACGGGGTGGAGTTGTTGTCGGGGCAGGGATGTGAGGCTCCAGGCACTGGTACTGCCAGATTCGGCCCAGGTCTGCAGATTTCGCACCATGGTCTGTGCACCCAGACCTGGATCAGACCAGTGGCTCGTTAAATGCTGTCTGATAACTGTGTCCCCAGTGACTCGTTTCCACTCTGTGTCACCAGCACTACTTAGTTCGGCCTGAGCTCAGTGTGGCATCCCATCTACCCCCTGCAAACCTCACTGCATTTCAACTTGATTTTTGTCCCCCATTTTAGAGATGAGAGAACCAAAGTTCACAGAGGTTAGTTACCTGCCTGAGGCTACACCGAGGAAGGGTCTGAATCCAGCAGAATACACCCCTGGGCCCTGCTCCCCAGCTCTACCGCCGCCCTAGACCTTGGAGACCTGGCCTCCAAGCACACGCATCTGGCACCAGAAAGGTTCCCGTGCAGCGGCTCTGGCCAGGACTCCGTGTTACCCGTTGCACCTGGCATTGGACCAAGCAGGGACTTAGGGCCCAGCACACCTGTTCCTGTCTTGGCCTTTGGCTCCTAGTTCCCAGCATGGGCCCCGTGGAGCAGGGGTGAGTCGGTCTCTCACAGCGCACAGTGGCTGCCACCTCTCCTGAGTCACCTGCTGGGGAGCCCTCTGCATCTGGTCTCGCGGGGCCTCTCATGCCCAGCCCTCTTTCGGGATGCAGCAAGCAGTGTATGGGGTCTGGCCAATGAGGAGGCCCTGTGGCTGCAGCCTGAGTTCTTAGTTCTGCTCTGCTTACTGGGGAGAAGGCATAGCATCACGGGAGTTCTGGCTTAGGGTCGCATCTTTGTGGGGCCAACCACGCACCCTGGAGACCCACATTCCTAGCTTCCCACCCCAGCGTGGCGTGTCCCCCGCTGTCTGAGCGCTGTTTCCTCCCCATCAGGCGGCTGGGTGAGTCACTAAGTCTTCCTCCAGAGCCCCCCTCTTGGTGTGCGTGGCACATGCCTCGTCATTAACCTTGTCATCTCGCTGCCTACGACAGCAAACCATCCACTGACGTGGGGCCTGCCAGAGTGGATGATAGCAGACTTTAGGCCTCTTAGACATGGTAACTGCCCCCCGCCCCAACTCCTGTTTAACGTTTTCTGTGTAACTGCCTTAGCGGAAAAGAGCAGAGTCATGAAGTAGCCCAGTAATGGCTTACAGACTAACATCACCTCCTATGACCAATATCCAGATCAAGAAAAAATTGTCTGCACCCCAAAGAACACTTTTGCCCCTTCCAGTCACAGCCCCCGACTTCTAGTAGTGCAGAACTTTATAGAAATAGAACTGTACAGCATGTACTCATTTTCGCTCACAGGTGCGCTCATAATGCAGTGCACATCAGTACTTCATTCCTTATTGCAGACCATTGTCCTGTGGCGTAGACGCACTTCTCTTCCCTTGTCCATCCATTGGTGGCCGTTTGGCAGCTTTTCACTGGGAGCTTTGTGACTGGCGCCTTATGAGGGGTCGCACGGGGATGTATCCTGGTTTGGCTGCGCACCTACCCAGGAGTGGAAGCACAGGGCGCAGCTGGCCTTGGCCTTTGGGCTGTGCCTTGCCCAGGGGGCTAGGACAGAAATGAGAAAAGGCAGGAATGACAGTGTGCTTATGTGCAGGTGATGGGGTTATGCAGACCTCAGCGCCATGGGCAGGGCAGGTCCCTGCTGCGTGCAGAATGCCGTGGGGACTCTGCTGTCTACTGATCTTCTCCAGCCCCTCAAAGCTCTGTCCACTCGGAATGATGAGGCGTAATGCAGGAAAAGGGAAGAACCAGGAGCACATAAGGTGACAGTTGCTAAGCCGGGGTGTCAGTCAGCCCGCTAGGTGGCCTGTTGCTAGACGCTCTGAGCTCAGAGGGGCCCGCATTTAATGAGCGTGGACAGCATCTTTGCTGTTGCTGACAGTCCAGACTCTTTCCGCCTAGCGAGTACCTATGTCACCTCCTCCAGAATTCACCACCCTTTCACAGCCTGGGCACTTCCTTCCTAGCAGGTCCCACCCCTGTCAGTACAAACAGGATCCGTTTCCTTTGACCAGCAAGCAATCAAGAAACCGTGTGGCCCCTTGCCAGTGTCCCTCTCCTCCACTGCTCTGCAGGCTTTACAGGGATAGACCTGCACCTGTAGCGTCATGATGGCTGGTGCACGGCGGGGACGCGTCAAAGGCATGGCAGGCACGACCCGTGAGTGAGTGGTGGGGTCGGTGAGTCCGTCACAGTCGGTCTCCGAGAGAGAAACTGAAGAAGAGGCCAGCGGGGCTGCGCAAAGCCTCAAACACCCAGGCCAGAGAGAGGCTTGACTCGTTCCGCCAGCACCTGGGCACTACTGAAGGACTGAGAGTAGAAGAGTAAAGTAACTGATGACATTTTAAGCAAGACATTACTGAAAAGGAGAATAATGAAATTGTAAATTTACCTTTGCCAAGGTCCTCAGGAGAATGTGTCTCAACAAGTCAACTCTTAGTTTGTTCATAATGGGAAATTTCTCTAAACAGACAAGGATCAAGAGTATTGGGCTTCTAACTCTGAGCAAAGGTGTAAACTGGCTGTGAAGCTGCACCCAGCTGTGCAACAATCAGCTAATGGAAAGAAGTGGGTGCACTGAGTGCCTACCCAGACCATAGGTGTAGTGCTCTGACCCCTCATCTTGCTGCTGAGCCACCCTCCCTGTGTCCCACCTGGGACATTCCCTGTGCCCTCTTTGGCTCAGAGTAGTTATCACTTTGAGAAACTTTCTTGCCAGCCCCCAACCCCTCAGGAGAAATTCCTCTCCTTTCTCCATAATTGCACTGTGACACTTTCCATAGTACAGGCAGGGAGGTGCCAGTCCAACCAGACATTAATAATTATTTTAAAGCTATCATAGCAGAACAGAAAATGACAGATCAACAGAATAGACATCTCTAAAACTAATGGGACAGCTGGGCATGGTGGCACATGCCTGTAATCCCAGCACTCGGGAGGCTGAGGCAGGAGGATTGCTGTGAGTTTGAGACCAGCCTGGGCTACATAGTTCCAGGTCAATCTCAACTACATAGCGAGACCCTGTCTCAAAAAATAAAATAAAACAAATAAATAAAACTAATGGGAAATTAGTATATCATAAAGACATTTCCAAACAGTGGATAATGATAAGCTATTTTTAAAAATATAGTATTGAAGGGCTGAAGGTGGGCTGCTGGTAGAGCAGTTGCCTAGCATGCACGAGGCTCTGAATTGAACTCCCAGACACACACACATACACACACTCACACTCATTTGGAAATAAACTAGAAACTGGGCATAGTGGTACACACCAGTACTCCCAGAACTCTGGGAGGCTGAGGCAGTACTGGGCAATTTCATGAGACCCTGTCTTAAAAGGGGGAGGAGGGTAGGGATTTAGCTCAGTAGTGCTGCTGCCTGCTTTGCAAGAGCAAAGTCCCGAGTTCAATCCCCAGTACAAAAAAAAAAAAAAAAAAAAAAAGACAGGGGCTGTAGTTTAGCGGAAAGGTTCTGGGTTCAATCCTTAGTAACATAATACAAACTAATAAATAAATTAGATCCTTACTTCACCACTTATATGAAAATAATTTACCAAATAAATTACAGATGGGATAAGATTTAAATGTGGGGCCAGGGATTTAGCTCAGCAGCGCTGCCTGCCTCACAAGTACAAGGTCCCAAGTTCCATCCCCAGTACCAATGAATAAATAAATGTAACAAATGAGGGCCCAGGGATTTGGCTCAGTGGTGCCTCTGCCTGCCTTGCAAATGCAAGGTCCCAAGTTTGATCCTCTGGTACCAAAAGAAAAAAGTAACAAATGTGTCAAGGGTGGTGGTGCGCTTCTGTAATCACAGCACTTGGGGGGCTGAGGCAGGAGGATCACTGTGAGTTTGAGGCCAAGGTGGACTGCATAGTGAGTTCAAGTTCAGCCTGAACTACATAGTGAGACCCTGTCTCAAAAGCCAAATTAAAATAATTAATAATAATAATAATAATAATAATAATAATAAAATACATAAGTAATCCAGAAGAATGTATAGGTAAATTTATTTTATAAGTAAACCTTTAAAGGAAAGGGGGAAAACCATTTGTTTTGATCTGCAACTCTAAAGCCCCAGTGGGGAAACAATTAGCCAGATGATGTAAAATTTCCTTGTGGCAAAATAAATATCGTAGAACTGGGGATTTAACTCAGTGGTGCCGCCACCTGCCTTGCAAGCTCAAGGACTGGAGTTCGATCCCAGTATCAAAAAAAAAAAAAAAAAAAAAAAAA
>NW_022900934.1:25910691-25915241 GCF_012274545.1 Fukomys damarensis
CAAAAGATTTTCTTCATTTCCGAAGGGATCTAAAAAAAAAAAGATCAACAGAGACCAAATAGAGAAATGGGCAAAGAGTATGAACGGGCTCTTTTCTAAATGAAGAAGCACAATTGGTCAGTAAACACTAAGTGCACATAGACATACGCCCACACTCAGAAGTGGAGAGGTGGAGGGAGCTAATAGTAGGGGCCAAGATGGAAGGGTCTCCTGGTACTCAGCACCAGCAGTGTGAGGTGGCAGAGGGGTTAGGGTTGCACCTGTAGAGAGGGCCATGACTGTGATCAGAACCATTTACAGTCTCACTGAGGATGAAGATGATGAAAGCTACCCTTCATCAAGTACTCCTTTTGGGGGACAAGACCAAGCTGTCTTTTATGATCTAGCCTTCGACATCCCACACTGTCATTTCCACAGTCTTCCACTGGTTCACGCTGTTTGTGGTTATGGGAGGAGGGGGTAACACCCAAATGTGAGGACCATCAGGAGCCATCTTGGAGGCTGCCTACCCTGCATTCTAATTTCAACAGGGAACATTTGATGCCAAATATCGGGTTAACATCTTATGATCAACTTTGCAGATGGGGAAATAAGGCTTACAAAGAGGCTTAATTATGGTGCCTGAAGTCACTTGGTGTAATATTAGAGCCATAGCCAGAAGTAGTAGAAGTAGAGTCATTTGGCTAGACAGCCCCCCCCCACTTTTTCCAGCACTGGGGATTAGAGCCAGGGCCTTGCACTTGCTAGGCAAGTGTTTTACCACTGAGCCACATCTACAGCCCTTGGCTAGATCCTTTGTATTCAACTTCCTCACTGGTCTCTCTGTCACCCCTCTTGCTCCTTTTAATCCCATCTCCCTTGATCTAAAAGCAACTTAGATTGCATCATCTCCACGCACTCAGAATAAAATCCACACACCTCACTGGATTTGGCCTTGTTTGCCTTTCTGTTTCTGTCATCTGGGAACAGAGGGCACATGTTGCTATATTCCTGGTGGGGACCCTCCCTGACCCCTCACTTGGCCTCCATCCTCTGCCTCTTTGCCACCCCTTTTCCTGCCTCAGAACTTGTCTCTGGGATCCAACCAGAAGTCACACATTGCATTGAGCTGTTATTGCTGTTTAGTTTCATAATTCAGAACAGTCAAATTAATGACAGTGACCATTTTGAGGAGTGCAGGGCCATCATATTGTGGGGGAGTCTCTCTGGATTTCTTGTCTTCTTGCAGTGATTCAGGCTAAGTATTTTAGAGGAGACCATGCCTGGGGGAATGCCCCACATGGCTGATACTGTGTTCTGCGGCATCCTTGGGAAGGGTGCACATGCTGTCAACTGGCCCTAATTTGGGGGCCGTTGATTTGATTGTATGATAGGAAGGTGTCTTCTGGATTGCTCCATGAGCTTTCCCCTCTGTCATTTGTGGAGTTTAAGTAGCTTTTTAAGTGCTCGGAGAGGCCTAACCAGTGTCCACTCTAGTCACATTAAGATTCTGTTATTCCGGGGCTGGGGATTTAGCTCAGCGGTTCGGTGGCCTACCTTGCAAGGGCAAGGACCCGAGTTCAATCCCTGGTACCAAAAAAAAAAAAAAAAAAGATTGCCAGGGATTTAGCTCAGCGGTTCGGTGGCCTACCTTGCAAGGGCAAGGACCCGAGTTCAATCCCTGGTACCAAAAAAAAAAAAAAAAGATTCTGTTATTCCTAGCAATAACCACTGTTTCTGGGCCCCTTGGCCAGGTCCCACTTGCAGGACATATTCATAAGAGGCCACCCCAAGGGGTCTGCTGCTTGAGCTCCTTCACAGAGCCTCTGTCCGCAAAGGCATCCACTGTCTGCAGAGCCTAGAGGTGACCCAAGGCAGCACTGCCCACTGCAACAGACAGCAGCAGCTTTCCCTGCCACTGTCTCCCTCCCAGGCTGGGGCCAGAAGGGACATCGTTGGGAGAATTAGTGGTCAAGAAACTAGGTCACCCAATTCCTTGTGGGGACCCATGCTGTGGCCAAAGACAGAGGGAGTTGTCCAGAGGCACAAGGACACTGAAACAGCCAACACAAGGATACTCTAAGAGTGGCAGCTCCTGCAGGGACAAGGGGCCTGGGAGGCTTCTGTAGCCTTGGGCACACAGGAAATCTCCCCAATTCACAGCCTGACCAAACAGCTGGCTTCCTCCAGGCTTTCAGCTGTTCACTGAGGGTAGAGCAGGGTTGAACTGTTTTATCTCAGGGATAGTAAATGAGTTCACATTGCCTGCCTAGAGAAAATCACTACTCTGCCCTTCTGTGTGGTACAGCACTCTTTTATTAATTGGAGAAGTGGTGGGTTATCTGGGTTCAATTCCACCTTTGAACTTCTGCTGGATTTGGCTTTATATTTCAAGCCCAGATGTCTGCCACTGCTGTGAAATAGTGACTCAGGGCAGGAGAAGTCAAAGGTCTCTAGAAATGTGTTGGGAAGAGGCAGGAAATCCTGAGCCTAAATTATCTCATTCCCAGAGTGAGAAGGACAGTTCCCACGGTGGAAACACCCACATTTCCCTGGCTGCACTAAACAGTCGTGGCTGCTAATTCATTCTAAAAATTATTACTGGACATTCACACATGTGAATGTTGAGGTGGTGAAGCCTTCATATTCCCATCCACCCACTAGAGGATGAGAAGTGAAAGATCTAGTAGTGGAGAAATCTGGGGAGAGTGGATTGGTTTGAAAACATTTGATTTCAAGAGTAAAAGAAGGTGCTAATGAGTAACATGCTTCAATCTCTTTTAAAAAGAAAGCATGGGTTTTATACTGACAGTAAAAGCTTTCGCAGATGTGGGACGAAGTCGGTGTGCTATTAATTTGAAGCAGGTCTCTATTTTCCTAATGGGTGAATACCGAGCTCTGAACCCGTGCTTTTGTATTTCCAGTTTGCACCTGTAGAGGGAGCCTTGTCTACCTTAGATTGTTCACAATGCAAAGCTTTCAGAGGAAGAAAGAAAAAGGCTTTTTACAGAAAAAAAGTTGGAGGGTTAAAGGCAGTCTGTTTCAAAATTGCGAACAATCGCGGTAGCTGTCTCCTTTTCTCTGGTGGCTCCACTGTGCATGAGTTGGTAAAGGAGTCTGTACAAATTGCCCTTCCTTTTCGGACATGGCCAGAGAATACAGGAGGTGGGATTGTTACTGTTTTGGGGTGCGGGGGGGGGCGTTTCCTCCATGGAATTCCACGAGGGTATCCCTCTATCCCTGTTAAAGCACAAGCTTTACCCGCAGCTCAGCTGTTGTAACCCGGCGCTTGGATTTGTGGGGAGGGCATCTGCCCCGACCCAATTTTTCTGTCGGGGTTGAATTCTGCTGTCTGGGGACTACTAGCTCCTTACGTTCGGGGCCGAGTCTGAGGTTGCCCGGAGGTCCAGAGCACCCCGCTCCCCACCCTGGGACGCCCCATCCCGTCCTCTCCGGAACCCGAGGCAGAGGTCTGTTTGCCCCGAGGACGGTGTCCGTGATCCGCGTGGGTCTTCCCCTTCCTGCGGTACTTAAGTCTCCGCGCAGTGTGCGCCCAGGTCAGGGATGCAGCCGCATTCTCGTTATCATCCGGTGACTTTACGAATGTAGCCTGCGCGCCGTAAGGAACCGGCTCGGTGTGGTCTGGTGGAGCACAATGACCGGCGGAGTGAGGCGGGCGACGGCCCAGTGAGCCTGGTGGGTGCGGGCGGCGCGCGCTCGGGATCGCCGAGGTGTTCGGGTCGAACAGGTGAGCGCAGCCTGGACGCTCGGGCTCCTGGGGGGCGAGGAGGCGGGGAGCAGGGCGGGGGTAAAGTAAGTGGTGGGAAAGAGACAAAGGAAGAGGAGGCGGAGCGGGGCGGGTGTAAAGTAAGTGGTGGGAAAGAGACAAAGGAAGAGTGAAGAGGGAGATGGTGCGGAATAGCGGGAGGGCGAGGGGAGGGGAGGAGAGAAGGGGGCGGCCGGTGGGTAGCGTGCCAAGGAGATCGAGCTTGAACTTGATCAGAAAAGGGGGGCCCTGAAGTGGGGGGTGGGGGCCGAAAGAGAGCCAGCCACGTGCCTGGCTTCCCCTGGTAGGTTCTTACTTCGACCTCCTGGGGCCGATCCCCCAGACCCGGCAGCCCCGCCCAGCGAGGACCCACGTCTCCCCTAACTGAGAAACGCGTTGGGGGGCTGAGAGCTGCCCGAAGGCCCCGGGGCACCGAGAGTTCCTGACGTGCCAGAATCACTTTCTTTGGTCCAAGTCTTCCTTTCCTGGCCTGAACACAGCCAGCCTGCCAGGTACCCCCACCCCCCAACCCCAGGACCTGAAGACCGCGGCCTCCGGGAGCTGGGGTGGGCAAAGACCCCTTCGCCTTAAACGCGTTGGGGGGCTGAGAGCTGCCCGAAGGCCCCGGGGCACCGAGAGTTCCTGACGTGCCAGAATCACTTTCTTTGGTCCAAGTCTTCCTTTCCTGGCCTGAACACAGCCAGCCTGCCAGGTACCCCCACCCCCCAACCCCAGGACCTGAAGACCGCGGCCTCCGGGAGCTGGGGTGGGCAAAGACCCCTTCGCCTTCTTTCCCGTTTCCCGG
>NW_022900934.1:25916105-25930432 GCF_012274545.1 Fukomys damarensis
AGAGTTGAGCCCACTTTGGCAGGCTCCAGCCCGTCCCTGAGGGGAATGGGTGCCCCTCTCAGGTGCGCCACCCGGGTGCCAGCCCTAGGCATCGGCGACCCCTGTCGAAGGGGCACACGGCAGGGGCAGCTGGCCTGCAGGAGGGCGCGCGCAGGGGTTAAGTTGTATTTACACCTCCGCCCGTCGTCATTCTGGTCCTCCACCTAGTCCTCAAGGGCCAGATACTTCTGCTGCTGGGGGGCAGGGAGGAGGGAGTGCAATTCGCGTTTTATTCAATCCGCTTGGTTCCGAAGTGACCCTACACCTTCCCCGAGCTGTGAGCTCCGTTTGCCCACGTCTGGCTGCCCCTACTGGGCCGCGCTTCCTGGGGGAAGTTCTCATTAAGCCTTGCTAATTAACGTTATTCCTAGAGAAAGGTTAAGGTTAGACCGTCCTTTTCCTTAATGGGAGCACCCCCTCCCCCGTCCCTTCTCCCTCCACCTCCCCAAGAGCACAAAAAGCACGAAAAGAAAGTGTGAAGAGTCGCAGATCAATGGAGAAGCCACAAACCCATTAATTCAAATGGAACCCCCCCCCCATAACATTGATTTTTCTTTCTGTCTGCTCTGAGGGGAGATGAATAACCTCCTGATTTCACTTGAAATGGTGTTTGGACTCTGTGATTTCCTCTTTTTTCTGAGGATTGTGGCCTGAAATAGACTCTCCCTTGAGATAAAGCCCTACTTATCCCAGAATCAACTGGGACCCCCCCCCACTCACTCCTTCCCCACACACAGACCAAGTGGAGAGTCTGGGAAGAGGTGTTGGGGTTCTCATTACTCTTCTGGGGAGAGCCTCTGGTGGTGGGACCAGGTCCTCCGGCTGGACCCTCTAACATGCTGGTTCTGGGCAGTGAGTTGGTTGGGAGGAAAGACCCATTTATGGCCCAGGCCCTAGTGCGTAGTTTAACCCCCGGGTAGCAAATTGCCCCTTCCTTGGAAAGCTAGTAGAGCCTGACTGTACCCTTGAATAATATGTAGTCCCTGTGTAATCCAGGCTCAGACTGAGCTTGCTCCAAAAAGTAGGATTTTAAACTGCTTCTCTTCCCCTGACTATTTAGCACCTTCCTGCTGAGTTAGGGCAGGGGAGTACCCTAGGGCCATCCTCCCAGCTGAGAAGGCCAACTTTAAGGAACTTCTCCCATGGCCTTGACCACCCTAGGGTAAGGGAGCTGGTCTACCCCATAGTTGCTCAAGAACTTTTTTGTCTTGCCTGCTTGTCTGGGTTCTTTTCTTGGAAGGACAGTCCTGCCCAGGATTAGCTCACAGTGGTTCCCCTCCAGCCCTCTTCCTGGCTGGATGAGCCCTGCCCACTGAAGCTCGCCTAAAGAGACCCCCGTTAATGGCAGGGGCTCTGTGTATTAGTGAGGCCCTCATGGTGAGAGCCAGTTGGGAAGACAGCCAGTTGTCTTTGCTTAGGAACAAAAGCCCGTTTTACCCTTGATACACTAGTAGGAAGGTGTGGGGAATGCTCGTTCCTGTATCCAGGCATCCATTACTACCCCAGACAACAGTGTGTACACGTGTGTGAACGTGGTTGTGACAGACACAGAGAGAGAGAGAGACAGAGAGAGAGAGAGACAGAGAGAGAGACAGAGAAACAAGAGAACTAAAATATGCTAGGTGATTAGCTCACTTAGCCCTCCCCACTTCCCATTTCCCAGAAGAGCTTGGGCTTGTGTGGCTGGTGAGCAGAGGAGGCCTTCAGAAGGAAGGAGTGGAATTGTGCAGGGAGTGTCCCCAGAAGGCTGGCCTTCTCCCTTAGTGGCCAGGTGAAGCTAAGGGTGTAGCATGAAGCAGCAGCCCTGGGAGCCTCTAGGGCCCAGTAGCCACCTCAGACTACCCTGTTTCATTCTCCCATCATAACAGGGATATGAACCTATGCTCCTTGGGATCTTGAGGGTTTTGATGTCCGTTGATAAGCTGTTTGCTGAGCTGAAATGGCTAAGTTTGGGTCGAATGGCTCCTTGGCATGCTCAGAGGCTGTGTGCCCAGTCCTTGCAAGCATGGAGACGGGCCTACAGGTACTCTGGAAGGAGGTACCTGACCCTGGGTGGAGAAGCTGCACCTCCTTCCACATCTTGGTGTCCACCTGATATTTGTAGGACTGGTCTGGGGCAGCTGCCCCAGCCTGCTGTTCTTTCTAGCTGTCCAGCAAACCCAGGGACTGTGCAGAAAGGGATCTGTTTCCTGCCTGGCCCAGAAACATCCCCTGTCCTTCCCCACCCCTGCCTTCCTCTGAAACACACTCAGGACTCCTGGTCAGAGCTTATGGCTTACACTTGCACTAAATTCTCTGCAAATCCTCCCCCTTTTCTTTCTCAAGCAAGGGGTAGAGATAGAGTTACAGTTCAGAGGAAAGGCCTGGAAAATACTGTGTGAGACACGCCCAAGGATCCCAAGTCCTGGAGGTTACAAATGGCTGGACTTCAGAGAAACCAGGAACCCAGTTCCAGAGAAATTGACCCCAGTTGTAAAATAATCAGGTTACTGATAGCACCTGTCCATAGTTACAAGCCACGGATACAGGCCCATTTCCACCATTTCCCTCCTTCGTCTCCCATTTTCCCCTCCTCCTGGGCTGGGCAGTGGTTGGTACAAGCTGGCCTGCCCAGGAGGAAGGCCCTCAGAGCTGGGTGGAGAAAAACTGAACCTGCCTGTGAATTTTGGACTGAAGGTAAGAGCAAGGGAGAGTTTGGTCAGCTCCGCTCACTCTGCCCAGAGTCGGGGCTGCCAGGTTGCGGTGTGTCCCAGAGACTGACTAGGTGCCACCTGCCTGTCCAGGTAGGGCAGCTGGCCTTGTGCCCTGTAATCCTGATGCTGAATATCCTGATGATGGACTTTTATTGCCAGATGGGCAAGGCCATAGGCTTCAGAGTGTCCAAGAGCAGAAAGTAGAGAAACCAGGGGACCATTGCTTGGCCAGTCACAGTCCTGGATGAGAGGACCCAGAAGCAGTGGATTATACATAGTTTTGTTTTGTTTTCTTTTTTCTGATACCAGGGATCGAATTTGGGCCCTTGCACTTGCGAGGCAGGTGGCGGAACCAATGAGGCAAATCCCTGGCTCGTAGTTTTGTTTTCTAATGACAGTTTCATTGAAGTTTGTTAACAGAAAGTGAGACGTTAGCTTAAATTCCCTTAAGATTCCAGAAGAAAAAAGCAAGGAGCAACTGATTTATGACCTCTGGGTGGTGGTGGCAGTGGGGTACCGTGGGTCCCAGCACAAGCCTGAGGCCTCACCACTCTCCAACCTGCACTGGCTGCCTGCAGGTCCCTCTGGTCTTGGGTTATGGCTTCTGAACCATGTGTGTTGGTAAATGCCTAGATGATTAACCTGCTTCTGCAGCCCTGCTGGGTGTGGGTGAGTGCCTGGATTTACAGCCTCTGCCCCTCTGCAGTAGTGGGCCCGCACCCATAAAGAGTTGGGGTTCTGCTGCAGCCAGCGAGGTGCTGAGGGGTTGTGGGAAGGCTGCTTCTCCAAGCCAACCCTGAAAGTGTGGGGATCCAAAGTGTCTGTGTCAGTCTGACCAAAACTGATCTGGTTTTTGGAGGAGTTTGTTTTCTGAAAAGTTAAATTTAATAGACTCTATTTCTCCCTTCTTAAAAAATTGCTCTAGTAGTCAGGGTGTCAAAATCTTAGGCCCATTTCTTACAAAACTGGAGCTCCTGTGGCAAAACTCTGAGGGCTACGGGAAAAATTCATTGTTTAACTAGATAAATATCCCATAACCCCCAAGACCTCAAACCTCAAATTTTTACTTGGTCCCTGTCTCTAGCTAACAAGTTCTAAAGGAAGGGAGCCTCACCTTAGTTGTCTGTGTCCCCAGCACATCACTAGCATAGTGATGCACATGAGCTCTTTGGAGGGAGACTGAGCACACGTCTGTGTGCAAAGGCAGCCCATGGCCCACGATTCCCTGTGGTCTCATCTCGTCATTAAGGAATGGAGGCATGGCGTGGTATAGGACACTGCCTGGATTCAGACCCCCACTGTGCCACTCACTGGTGCTGTGCATCTGGGCATTTAGTTGATACAAGCTTTCAAAGGGCAGTTACGAGATCTGGAGATGGGCCTGCCCTGGTGCTAGCTTTGTAGGGCCACAGTGAGGAAATCTATAAAATCCCTTCCCCGAAGCCCCACACATGTGGCCACCGGATGCTCTTCATTATGGGGTGATTTCAGTGTCACTGGAACAGAGCCCACCTGTTCCATATGGGACCTGGGGCAGGGCCAGGTGGGGATCTGTTTGGGTGGACAGTTCAGCCATCTGAGCCAGAGAAGCTGTGCGTGGGGTGGCTGGGAGCTGCAGGAGGGCCCAGGTTTTCATATGGCCCCCATTCAAGAACTGTGCGCACTGGGACTAGAGTCCTTAATTGTCAAATTAATGCAGTGTCCTCATTAAACACCAACATGATGCCAAGCAATTCAGTTGATTCAACAAGTCCTGCCGGCCTCGTGGGGAATTCAGAAAATGTGCAGCCTGGTCCCTGCCTCAACCTCAGGCCTTGGTTCTGCTCTTGGAAAGGCATAGGGTTTTCTTGGGAAAGACAGGGCTGGGCCACAGCGCTGGACGAATGGTATGGGCAGCTCTGGACGGGTAATGGAGAGAGCTGGAGTGACAAAGCAGGGTGCACTGGGAATGGGATTTGGAACATAGCAGTGGGCTTTCTCGGGGAAGGACAGCTTTGGGTAGAGGCTTTGGCAACGACAGATCCAGCTTTACCCCCTGCTGGCGCATGTGCCTTGGGCAAGTGCCTTCAGCTCTTGAAACCCCTGTTTCTTGATCTGTAGGGTGGGCTAAGAACTGTGCCTACCTGGCGGGCCTGTGGGGAGGGTAAAAAAGACACAAGAGAAGCACTTGGCACCTGAAAAGCTTTGGCCTATGTCCTCATTAACATGGGCTTGTGCACGCGAGCGAGGCAGAGTCCAGAGACTTCACTACACTCCAGCCACCCACCTGCTCCTGCTCCCCACGATCCCCCTTAGGTTTTGTGGGGTGCTCCACAAGCCTTTGAGCCAGCCGAAGGGAAGGTATAGCCCTGCCTAGTGGTACGCAGTTTGGGAGGGGCCTCTCCTGTGTGGCTCTGCTGCCCACCCTTGACCACAGAAGCCTCCTTGTCCCTCCGCAGACCCGGCAGCAGTGCCCAGCTAGTGTTGCCTGTGCCTGGGTTCCAGGCCATGTGGACCCATGCAGTCCCTTCCTCACTTCCTGTGGCCTCTGCTCGGTGCCCCTGACCAGTTGGGCCTTACTGAGTACCCTTGCAGTCCTGCCCAGTGGATCACTCTCCCCTACTTCCTCCACTTAATTGTACTTTATAGTACTTGTGACCACCAGTATTAGGCATTTCTCGGCATATTGTTCCTCCACTGGGTAGTAAGCACCAGGAAGGGTGACTGCTCTGATCCGCAGCTTACTTTCCTACCACCTAGCCGGTGTTGGCCCATAGTTGGTGTTCAGTGAATACTTGTCGAGTGAGTGAGTGGACAGTTTAAGCTTCCCAGGGCTCCTAGGATGCCTAGTCTAAGGCATGTATATCCCAACAACGCCCAAGCGTCTTCCTGCTTCTGCGCCACGTAGAGATGAGGGTGTCCTGCTCCTGGCTCCCAGAATCTGGCCAGCAGGGAAGAGGGAAAGGAAAACACTTGCCCAGTGGTCTCCCTTTGTTGTTTCCGAGAGACCCACACACACACTGCCACCCACCCCATCCCCACAATCCTAGTGTTGGGGAGAGTTTTGTCCCTTTGTACCCTTCGAGAAGAGAGAGAGCCCTTTGCCCGCAGTGAGTGAGCAGGACTAGGTTTTCAGGAGCAGACAGCCTGGGGGCGGCTGAGCAGGAGTGCCGTGTGTGTGCAGAGAGAGCACACAGGGCTTCAAACCCATATGGTGGCCACCTCCTGTCCTCTCAGCTCAGCATGGAGGGTCCTCCCTAGCTGCACAGAAGCTGTGAATTCCAGGAAACTCCCTGCCGGCCATCCGTGGGGGAGGGCATGGAGGCTGATGGCCGGTTCCCTAGTACTCAGAGCAGATGTGTCTGCCCCAGGGACAGCAGCCCAAGAAAGTTCAAACCAAAGTGTGTTTGCTCACTATAAAAGAGACGTCTGTGAGGGCCCTGGAGGGGCGGCTTGGGGTTCCTGTGCCAGAGTCCTGACTGGGCCCACAGAGGCCATTGTATCTTGCTGGGGCGGGGGAGGAGAGGGGGGCAAAGCCAGAACTCTGGGAGTGGAGCTGCTGGGTCATCTTTCCTGCACTTTACAGCAGGCTCCCAAACAGTTGCTTGCTGCTCCTGAAAGAGGCTGGGCCAGGAGGAGGTGGGGTCCCTTCCTGCTGGAGGGCTGTATTGAAGGGGCCCCGCCCCCGGGGGTTCCCGGATGACTGGCCAAGGGCTCACTGAGAGGGGAGAGGAGGCAGCAGGCGTGGTCCTCTCCAGCAGGCCATCCGACTCTTTGTAAGGCCTTGGAGGCCCCCCAGGCTCTTGAGCCTGAACCCCCTTTGCAGTGTGATGGAAACCCTGGCCTGCCCCACCCCCTTCTTCCTCTACACTTCTAGGGCTGGCCTTTTCAGCCCTGGAAGCCACCCAAGAGCATATCTTTGAAGCACAGCAAAGGTTAGGAAGGAGGAAGACAGAAATGTCCTCTGGGCCGGGGGAGTGGGAGAAAGGAATTCCATGCATGCCCCACAGGACTCAGAGGCCGGCCTGGAGGGGCCGCCAGCCCAGCCTCCTTAGTGCCTGGCCTACCCACTGCAGGCTGTCTGCTCTGTGCGGAGGGAGCCCTCTGCCCTGGCTTGGGTAGGGAGCAGTGGCCCTTGTTTACAGTGCTGGCTTCAACCTTGGCTCACAAGGGTAAGAGCCAGGCCCTGCTATCCGCCCCTACAGGATGTGAGACTTCGTAATTGTCTTCAATTACAGACAGTGAGGCCGACAGGAACCAGAACGCAAACTGCTTCCACAGGGGCGGGGGATGTGTCACCCAGCTCTCAGTGTAAGGTTTGGGGGCTCTGTGTGTCCTCTGAGGCCACCTAGGGCCCTGGGAAAGCCATCCCTGTTGGATGCCAGCCCTCTTTGTCTCACTCAGGATGAGACCTCTGTGAGCAGTGAAGACTTTGATATGAACGAGTCCACATGGATGTCCGCTGACCCGCACCTGGCCTCTAGCCTGAGCCCCAGCCAGGACGAGAGGATGCGGAGCCCACAGAACCTCCACAGCCAAGAGGATGGTGAGTGCCCCTGGGTGGCCTGTGGGGAGGGGTGAGTTGTCTTCTGAGTGGCTGCGCCCATTCTGGGGTGGGGGTGGGTGAGCACTCAGGGGGTGATGCCGCTGTACTTAGAGCCACCTCCAGTGTTTGCAGCATCTCTGTGGGCCTCACTGCCCTCAGCCCCTGGCTCCAGATCCAGCAGGTCGCGCCTCCAAAGGTGGATGGGGAGCCCTTCAGCTGCAGCCTAAGTGTCATGCCTGTTTGATTGCTGTGATGCTTGAGAGCTGGTGGGACATGGCTTTCAGAGTTGTCAGAATTTGGTCTTGGAAGGTAACGGTGTGCTTGGCCTGCAGCAGTCCAGCTGCCCAGCACTAGCATCAAGAACTGTGTTCCCACAGCTCAGAGAAAGCTCACTGGGACAGGGTCACCTGGTGAGTGACCGGACCGTGCAAGTTTCCATTGCATGCCCTGGCCTTCACAGCCATTCAGGGCTGCTCTGGAAATAAGGGCTTCTTCTCCGGGATTGGAGAGTAGGGTCAGGAGTCAGGTTTTGAAGGAAACCTGGAGGGTTGGGCTCTGGGGCTCTGGTGTCTGCCTCAGTTTGAAGCACTGTGCTCAGGGGGTGGCACCAATGATCAGAGTACTCTGGTAGGGCTCCGATTTCCAGGAAGGACATGACTGGGATTGGGGGACGGCCTGAAGCTAGGCCTCAAGAGAACTGGGGTGTAGGAGCTGGCAATGAGAAGGGGTCGAAGGTCGGGTCCTGGAGTGTAAAGGGAGGTGCGGGGTTAAAAAGGGGTGTAACGTTAACTCTGTGAAACGGGTTAGCCTTAAAGAGTAAATAAGGGATAGGAGCCTTGCAGTTTGGGTCAAAGTTCATCTCCATGGCAGAACCCACTCGCCTGCCTCTGCCTGCCTCCCAACTGCCCTCCCAGCCTGAATCCTGCTTTGTCTGGGATGAGACCCAGCCTTCAGGCATCTGGAGGTGTCTGGGTAGGGACTGGGGAGCCCAGGGGGTGGCTGTATGAGGAGTGGGGTGCGAGGCTGCTGGGAAAGAAAAGGCCTTTGTGCCTTCATGCCTCATGAGGTCAGTGAGACCCTCGTGCTGTGAGCCTCACAGACCATTGCCACTGCCCAGCGTTCCCACGGGGTGGGGACACAGTGGGGGCTGCCACATGCTCCTGGGGGCTCTGAGCTAGGATGTGCCCAGACATTGACCTGCCTCATCTGAGCTGATTGAGGGCCACACCCAAAGTCGCCAAGGGCCATGTCAGCAACGCTCAGGCATTGAACCTTCCCAAGAAGGATCCAGAACATTTTCTCAAAACCAAAAAGAAATTGTTTAAGACAATATTGTCCCGATGTAGTCCCGGAAAAGTCTTGTCCTATTGCTCCTCACAACCACCCTGTGGGAAAGGGCTCGCTGTCTAAGATACTTCCTGGGGAGCTAGGGTGGTCCAGGGCCCTCAGGACCAGGCACTGGACAGCAGTTTCCATGGTGATCGCGGGGGTCCTTGGCATGTTGCCGGCCGTCCAGAGCTTGTCTGATGAGGCAGGCGAGGAAGGGAGCAGCAGAAAGGCTGCCGGGGTATTTTGTCTAGCAGCTATCCGATCCTGGGGGTGGGTGCAGGGCTGAGGCAGGCTAGCTCACTGACAGGAGGGTGTTCGTCAGGGCGGACAGCCGGAGCTAGAGACAGGAGGAGGTTGTTGACCATGGTACCAACAATTTAATTATTTAATCAGCAGCTGTATCTGGATGCTGGGTTGATGTGCTGGCTGAGGCCCATTACAGGGCCCGGGGCCCGAGGAGGCCCAGGTGGCTGGTCTGGTCTCTGCTGTCCCTGCTGGTCCCTTGGGCCTGGTGGTGACCACTATCTGACCAAAGGGTTCCCAGGAGGGTGTTGGCTGGGCATGAACAAAGCACCTGGACTCTGAGTCTCAATCGCTAGTCCCTCTCTGCGGGTGTGGACGGGGCAGCCTCCTTGAGTAAGTCTGGAGGGAGACCTTCAGCAGCTTCGGGGTGTGCGCTCACCTTCCCTGTTGTTATTAACAAAGGCCCAGGTAAGGATAGGGTGAGGGCAGGCCTGGTAGGTGGCTCTGGAGGCTGGGCCCTGCCCTCCACACCCAGCCCTGGCCCTGCTCGTGTGCCTTATTCTAGAAGCCTCCCCAGCCCACTGACCCAAGGGGAGCTTGATGCGTGGCCTGTTGCCCTCGGTCCCCGTGGACCCTGCACGCCGTGAAGATGTGTGTCCCCCACTGTAAGCTCTGCAAATACACCATGTCACTTTGGTCCCTGCACTGCCTGGTGACTGCACGTACTGACTGGGCCTGTAGTAGGCCCTGCCCCATATCTGCTCCCCACATGAACAAACATTCATTGAGAGCTGCCCCTGGGCACGCCATTCAGAGGAGACAGAGGCACACTCCTTGTTGGGTACAAATTGAGTTCTTTTCTTTTAAGAATAGCTGCTGAGCACCTGGCTCTTTTCCCTTGGCCAGAAAGGATAGGACTCCCATGGCCATGTCACTCCCGCCACTGCTGACCTCTACTGTAGCCCTTTTAAGAAGCCAGGCAGTTGGCATAAATTTATACCTGGTGGCAGATTTGTGAAAGCCTTTCTTAGTTTTAATTTTTTTATCAAAGGCAGGTGGGGGCTAAACCATCAAGACCTCTGAACCCGAGAGGGATCAGAAAAGGTACCTGCTTTCCCTCAGGAGTTGGGCTCAGAGTCATCTGGCTGTCATGGGGACTGGCTTCCCCTGAGTCAGTTAGGGTTTGGCCACGGCCCTGTCCCTACCCGCAGTCCTTCTGCACGCGCTTCATTATGGCTGTTTCCCAAACCTGACACTGAGGCCCTGTTTGGGTCCCCACAGTCAGAGGTGGTGGCAAGTGCTACTCCCTCAGTCAGGGCAGTGGCTGTGTGCAGGGGACGTCGTTGCTCTTGCTCTATCTGTAGAGGAGGAAACAGGAGTGGGAGAGGCTGGGTACTGGCCAGAGACAAGAGAGAGGGCACCAGCACTCTCTTCCTCTCCCTGCGTTGACTGTGTGAGGGTCCTTGCTCCTCCAGTCCTGCTGCTGAGCCTGGCGGAGACTTTGGGCTGTTTCTGGACTCTGTGCAACGTGGGAGGCACCTGGGAAGCTGCTGTGTTCTGGCAGCTGCCTTTGGGTGTGGAGGGAGGAGGCTGAGGAGCAGCTGGCTGTGAGACTTTGTCCCAAGACACTGGGGACTGGTGTTGCCTGGGGGCTGATGTTAGTTTGTCACAGTGCCCCATCTTTGGGGTTACCTGTTTCATGCTTGTCTTCCCCACTACTTGAAACACACAGCATCCAGGGCAGGAGCCCAGTATGTGGCTGGTGAGCGGAGGAGTAGGGGAAAGAGTGCAAGGCACTTACGCTCCGGCCTGTGGATCACAGGCTGCCGGGAGGCCAGGTACACGGTGCCTGTCCTGACCTCACACACTGGCCCCTCCTGTTTCCCTAGGCCTCTCACTCTGCCCCTTCCTGAACGGAAAGTGTGAGGCCTGGCCTCCAGAAAGGATGCCTGGGTTGGGTAGCGGACATTACTCACTTCTCAGGCAGACAGGAAGCCAGCTTCAGGGAGAGTGGAGGGTCCTGCTCACATGGGGCCCAGCTTCACCTTCCACCAAATAGGCGACTGGGTTCCTCGAAAGAAGCTGAGGACCTGGGAGCATTCTTGGCTTCTGGGATCCACTGGCCATGGGGGCTTATTTCTGCCACCAAGATGGACTTCCTGTCTGTAGAGCAGAGGTCTGGAGCTCGCTGCCTGCTGCCAACCCCTCTGGTCCCTGAGGCTGGACCCAGGGAGAGGCAGAGGGTCCTTTGGCTTTCTCTGGCCCTTTGTCCACTTTTATTCATGAGTGTTGAGTGCCTTGCTGTGGGAGCCATTGAGCCCCTCCTACCTGCACATCCAAGGAGACTGCGCCTGGGTGGAGGAGGGACAGCAGCGTGGAAGGTGGGGCCTTGTCAGGCTATCAGCACTTAGAGGGCAGTAGCTGTGTCTTTGTAGAAAAGCATATTGGCAGAGGCTGAAGCAGGAAGACCATGGGTTGGAAGCCAGCCTAGGATGCACAGTGAGACCCTGTCACCCAGGGCATCTTGGTTGTCTTCTTCCCAAGTATCACATTCATTATAGAAACTTTACAAAAAGAAAAGAAAGAAAAGAAAAAAATTTAAAATGCCAATGTTCAGGGTATATATTTTTCTCAAACTTTTCTGTGTATGTGGTCAAAGCTTCATTTTCTTTTTCTTTTTTGTCCCCCGCGTGTGCGTATGTGGTTTTTTGAGACAAGGTCTCACTTTGTAGTCCAGGCTAGTCTTGAGCTCACAATCCTTGGCCTCCCAAAATGCCTCGTGTTCTTTTTAAAAAAAGGTGGAGGATCATGTCATGTTGTAGCCCCCAGCCCCCACTTGATGGCGTTCACCTCCCTCCTGTCACTGATGTGAATCCATCCCAATCTTACAGGTTGTTCTGTCCACCAGTGCCTGGAGGTCCTTCCCATGAGTCCACTGTTTATCCAGCCCTAACCTGGGAGCTCAGACAATGACTGTTCCCATCCCACAGAGAAGGACCCGTATCTGAGGGAAAGTAACTTGCCCAGGCCAAGGGGAACGGTGCTGTCCGTGGCCAGCATTTGGGTCATGCCTGTGAAGGACACTCAAGTCTTCTTCGCTACTGCCAGCAGGGCTGTGGGAAGCACCCTAAACTGCCCAGTCCCTGTCCTGGGATTCACCTCAGCCCCAGTGAAGCATAGGTGCTTAACATATGGGGAAGGAGACCTGTGGACAAAGGGGCCTGGGCAGCCGTGGGTCAACGGGTGGCCGAGAAGAGGATGCAGAGGGTAGGCCTGAGGCTTCCTAGGCCACATGTCTCCAAAAGTTCCCTGTGACCCCAAGCTGCAGCCAGGAAAGGCAGAGCAGGGAGGCCACAGCCAGGCAGAAGAATAGGAAGGGGTCAGGGCCTCCTCTGTGGGGCTGGGGACTCCACTGGACCTAACCTCCTAGAAGTGGGTCCTGGCCCTGCCCTGTACTCTTCAGCAAGCTGCTTGCCCTCTCTGATCCTCAGTTTTCGTCTGTGGCATGGTGGGTGTGGCCATGACCATGGACTCTGTTGTGCCCACCTTGGCTCTTGCGGAAGACCAGTGTGTCCTGCCCATTAGCTCTTGCTGCTCACGGCAGGCCCTGCACCACCCAGACCGGCTCACTGGCGGTGGGTGTCCCTGGGAGTAGCAGTCCCACTCACCCGGTTCTCCTCTCCTCCAGCTGGGACCTTTCTCTGGGTGCCCTTCTCCTATCTCTGTGGGGAGCTGCGGGCTCCGCCAGCCTAGCCCAGGCTCAGGTTGTCCCTGCTTCTCCTCACTGTGTGGCCCTGGTAAGTCACTTCCTGTCTCAGCAGTGGGGGATAGTCCCGTGCCCACCTTGCTCTCTTGAACTAGATGACGCATGGACAGCATGAAGGTTCATAAGTGGCCGGGCTGGTGGCGGGGCTCTCAGCCTGCTGGCACCCTCAGACTGAGAGCCTTTGGCAGAGTGTCAGGGACCAATAAAGACTGAGGGGGCTTCCACTTCACCCAAATTTTCGGAGCTCCTCACCAGGCCTACTTGGCCCAGTCCTGCCTCCCCAGGCCTTGGCCTTGTGAGCCCTGACCTACTTCCCACCTGAGGACTGTGCTTCTTGCCCTGATCTTGCCTCTTGGGCTGGGAGGGCCCATGGTACCTGGTGGGCCTGGGCATTCACAGCTTTTGCCCTAGAGCCCCAAGGCCCTGTCCCACCCATCCTCTACGGCCAGGGACCCTGACGTGTTGGAGAGTCTTGCTTCCGGATCCAGCACACTCCACCTACCCAAGGCCCCAGGCTGGCAGGCGGCTCCAGGGGGGCACTGCCACTGACACCAAAGCAACATAGCACAGCTTTGCCTCCTGTGCCGGGTGTTGAGGGTGCTTCCAGCGCGTGGGGTTAGGCTGTCTGTGAGGCCAGTGGGGAAGGCATGCTTGGCCTCAGGATCATGCCGTTTGGACTCAAAGATAGCCAGCCACCTGCATCCCCACTAACCCTGGGCCACTTCGGTTTCTCCCTCGGTCGGAGCCCACCGTCCCCTGTGCTCATCCCTGGGATTAAGGCAGCTCGGGAACACAGAGGTCCTGGCCTGCTGTAGCTGGGTCTTGGTGGACCCAAAGCTTATGGTTGTTATCACCCATTTTCTGCCACATGAGGTGAGGACTGAGCCCTTTAATTTCTGTCTCACTGGCATGGCTTCAGATTGAGCATTTTTTCCTGTTCTTTTTTTTGTTTTTTAGACAGTCTTGTTAAGTTGTCCAGGCTGATCTTAGATGCACTATCCTCCTGCTTCGGCCTCTGAAGGGGCTGGGACTATAGCTACACCCCACTCTACCCGGCTCCTGCAGTGGGCTTTGAGACCATGCTTCCTGTCCCCATATTCACAGAGCCTGGCTCTGCCGATCACTCGGACCTGCTTCTCAAAGGTGCACCTGGAAGCAGGGCCTAGGTCCCATTGATCCTGTCCTTCCAGAGCAAGAGTGGTTTTCGCCTGTTCGGGGCCCCAAAAGTCCACATCCACACCCACAGAGAGGCAGTGGCCTCCTCCCCTTCCCTCCCCTGGGAGCAGAGAGCTGGGGCCCAGGCCCTTCCGGGAATTGGCTGTGGGCCACAAGGCAGTCCTGGGTCACAAAGTGTCCATCATTAGCTGGGCTTCAGGCAGCACAGACAATGCTGGGCTGTGCTGGCCCCCAGCCCACCAAGGGACAAGAGAGGCTAGGAGACAGCACCAAGAGAACCCTTTATCCCAGAAACAGGCGGGGCCTGCACAGCCTGAGCCTTGTCCAGGCTACTGGGACCCCAGATTCCTGAAGACAGAGCGGCAGGGCAGATTGGGGGACCTGCCAAGAAGTGGGGAGAGAGACCCCATCATCCCCCACCCTGCACACCTGGAAGGTTAACCTGGTCCCCTGGGGCCCACTGGTGGGGCTTGTGGTGGAACCACTGAGCTAAATCCAGGGCCCTAATACTATTTGTCTAATCTGGTATTGATTTCTTTTTTTTTTTTTTTTTTTT
>NW_022900934.1:25930819-25937406 GCF_012274545.1 Fukomys damarensis
TTTTTTTTGGTACTGGGGATTGAACTCGGGCCCTTATGCTTGTGAGGCAGGTGTGGAACCACTGAGCTAAATCCCCGGCCCCTTGGGGCCCCACTGGTAAATAATAGCCCCTGTCCCTCACCCAGAGCACACAGGACCCTTCCTGATTGGTCCCTGCTGTGCTGGAAAGAGGCAGGGAGGGCTATGCATAGAGCTCCCACCACCCTGAGCCCATCTTAGGACCACCTTCCCAGGAACCACGAAGTAATGGGGACCATACTGGCGTCATCACCCTGCCGAAGGACTGGGATGCACCGAACCTAGACCAGCTTCTGGGGGAGCTGGTACAAGGCTTGCCAGGGGCCCTTGGATGCCGCACACACATAGGCTCCAGGAGCAGGCCCTGCCCCATGAATCATTCACACATGGTGGCCTGGAGTGGCTGTGTTTGCACTTAGAACACATGGTGGGGGTGGGAGTGGCAGGCAGTAATCTTGGCCAGAGGACTGTGTGTTGAATTAGAGCTTATTTCTCTCTGCCTATGCTTGCTGGGGTCTGAGGGCATGGAGAATGTCAAGGCCTGGGAGGACACAGACCAGGAGGGCCGCGCTGGGGGCATTTCCCCTGGGCCTAGCTGGCCAGGGTGTGTTAGGGTAGTCCAGGAAGTGAGCCAGGGCAGGACTGGGGCACGGGATCAGCCCTTAGCACAGATGGGCAGAATGAGGCCTGGAAAGGAGCCATCTGGGTGCTGCTGCTCACTCTGGGGAGGGGCTGGTGACTTCCCTCTGGAGCCTCTGGCTCTTCGTGGGTGTCTGCCCCTTGGGGGGGTTGTGCAAATCAGGTGTGATGAGCTACTCGGTGCCTGACACCCAGGCTCTGGTACATATTTGGTGTCCACCCCACCGAAGGCAGAATCTGTGCCTGGGGCCTCACAGCTTGGGCCACCTGCCCCAAGACCTGAACTCATCTGCAGCTTGAATAACTCTTAGATGCCTGGATTCCAAGGCTCTTGCAGAGATGCGATGTAGTTGGAGGGAAAATGTAGGTCTGCACTGTCTGATACAGGTACCACCCCCAGCTGCCGAGTGCTGGAGCGCAGCACATAGACCCTACACGTGGGGGAGGGGTAGCACTGGCCACAGGGCCTTAGCACAAAAGCAGTTGTTTTTCTTGGATTTTTTGAGACAGGGTCTTGCTATGTAGGCCAGCCTGGCCTTGAAATCCCTGTAATCCTCCTGCCTCAACTCTCGAGTGCTACATTTACAGGCCTATACTACCACACCCACCTGAAATAGATTATTAATTCCTTGCCTGGTATGCACAGGCCCTAGGTTCATTTACCAAAGTGCAAATAGTAGTACCTTCATCCATTTCTTTTTATTTAAAAAGAAATATGGCCATTGGCAAACTTTAACACCACAGATGTGGCTTGTGCTGTGTCTCTTGGACAGTGCTGCTTCTGACCCCGAAGGCCTAGGTCAGTGGTGAACCTATGGCGTGTGGGACACAGTGGGCTGTTTGTATCTTCAAAAGTGCTAAAAGATTCCCCATCACTGGCCGAGAGGGCACTGGTACCTGTGTAAGGAGCCAGTCACACAGCTTCCAGCAGGAACCCAGAGACTCCTGGAGAGAAGGTAGATGCTATGGAAAAGAGGCGCCCTTGTCTCTGGGTTCCTGACCCTTTGCTGAGTCCACGGGGTCGGAGCAAGGGTGCTCGGGAAGGGTAGCTGGGCAGGGAATGGGGTCCGGAGGCCAAGCAGAGAGTGGGGGGCTTGTGTGGCGGGCAGGTCCCCCACACGGCCTTATTACCCAGGATGGCAGCATCCCGTGTCCCCTGGACACAGGACCCCTGCGTCCCTCCCACCTTGCCTTCCTGGAGGAAGCCCTAGGTCGCCTGCCAGGAGCCTGGTGCTCCTTGGAACTGCGCATCATATAAACATGGCCCAGGCCACTGGCCTTTGTCAGAGCAGGCGGGGAGGTGCCAGAGCCCCTCTGCAGGCGCTCCGCAGCCCTGCCCTGGCGTCCACACTTCCCGCCTCCCCGGTGGCTGCACGGAACGTGCGCTCCAGCACTCTGCTTCCCCTCCTCCGCCCTGCTCATCTCTTTTGTGTGTAAATTATTGATGCCCCCTCCTCTCCTCTGCTTTGCTGCCGCAGTGATGGCGATGGGAGCCTCGCCCAGGAGGCTCAGCCGTCTCCAGCAGCCGCAGCTCTGGCCACAGGAGGTAGCCACACACCGGCCGCGTGGGCTCATGTGGCTTTATGCCCAGCCTCTCATCCCAGGGTGGTGAGCCTTCCCCGTTTCCTCGTCATGGCCAAAAGGCCTGAGTGGGTCTCCCACTGCAGAGGGCGCCACTGGCTGTGGCCCCAGAGCCCAGTGTGGCAATTGGCGGCTTGCACAGAGCCAGGCTTGTGCGGCTGCAGGGCGCTGGCGCCCACATAAGGGCATTGTTTGCCGAGGTAAAAGGAGTTTTTGTCTCTTTCTGGAGACGAGACAGAGGGAGAAACAATTTTCCTCATTCATCACTAATTCCCCAATTCGAACAGCAGCACATTGCCCCATGACAGGGTAGATGGCACAACGGGCCTCCCTGCTCGCAGGCATTCCAGGCACAGGTGGTGGGCTCAGGTCCTGGCTGGACTCGGGAGTCGCCCTTTGCCAGAGCTGGGGGTGCTCTGGGAATGTTTGAAAGGGCCGTTTCCTTGGCTGCTTTCACAAGGCTCCTAAGGCATCTCTCTGTGCTCTTTGCCTGGTCACAGGTCGGGGCAGGCTGGCCTTGGGTGACGTGCCCATCCTGGAGAGGCGTCCTGCCACAGCAGCAAGGTGGGGACAAGAGGGTCCCCTGGGCATGCTTAGATACGACTTCCAGCCCCAGTTCTGGAGTGGGTGCAACCAAACACCTGGCCTGCACCCCTGCATGGACTCAGATACAAGGTCTTCGGTGCTGTGGTCATAAAGTGTCAGAGCCCAAGAGGGCGTCGGCGGTGACTCCCTGGATCCTAGATAAGAGGAACCCATGAGGTGGCTGTGTCCAAGGTCATGTAGACAGTGAGGCCCTGCAGCCGCTCAGCCTGGGTCCCGCCGTGTGTCATTTGGGCATGGAGTCAGGTGCCTGTCCATCTCCCTTGTGAATCATTTTTTAGGAGGCTGAGGGCCCAGTCTCTCTGCTTCCTCTTTCTCCAAATAGTGACAGGAGGTGGTGAGGAGGCCCTCAGCCAGCCCCTATGTGGGTACTGGGCAGGGCAGGAGAGGGAGCCTAGCTCGCAGGTCCTGTCCCTCAGCCCCTGATTGCTTGACCAAAGCACATGACACAAACCAGCCTCCAGCTAGCTTTGGCCATAAGGAAATTACTGCTCCCACAGCCAGATAGTCTGGGGCAGTGGTGGTGAACCTATGGCACATGTGTTGTTTTCTTTTAAGACAAAAGATGTTAATGTGTGAGTTGTTTTTTCTAAATTAAAACCTCAGTATTATTCAGGTTTAATTACACTGTTGGCATTTTTCAATAAATAAGTGGGTTTTGAGTTGCAGTTTGGGCACTCGTCTCTAAAAGTTTCACCATCACAGGTCTAGGGCCACCTTGGGTTTTAGGTGCAGATGGATTTAGGGGCTTGTCTGTACAACCTGTCCCCTGCCGTACCCAGGATGGATCCCCTGCGCAGCAGGCTCAGTGGTCCCTGGGTAGAGAAAACCTAGGACTGAGTTTCATAGGTCCACTTGGTCACATGCCACCACCCATTGCTATGGCAGGTGGTGCCAATTGGCCAGGCCAGGGGCCCCGTGCTGACCTTGGAGAACATTGGATGATTCAGGTGCCCTCATCCAAGGAAGGGGTGTGGCTTCTGGAAAGGCAGGAGGGATCCATCTGAGGTAGCTTACATGGTGGCCAGGCAGAGGCCACAGGCACAATAAACAATAGTATTGTGAGTTGGTCACCATGCCAGAAAAAGTGGGCAAAGGGGTGGGGGCTGGCCAGGGAGGTCTTACTCAGATGTAAACTTTCAGCACATCCCAAAAATCAGGGAACAAGCCAGGGGTACAGCCAAGGACAGTGTAGTGGGAGGAGGAGGAGGCAGCAAGTGCAAAGGCCCAGTCTGCAGCTGGAGCAGGGTGGAAGGAGCAGTGGGCCCACGGGAGGGAGTTGGACTATGGCCAGGATCGCAGTGGTATTCCTGGGACCAATGGACCCGCCTCCCCTAGCAGCATCCCGGCCCCTCACCCATTTGGGGCCTCAGCCCTCATGCAGGTGTCAATCCCGATGGGTCCAACCTTCAGGCTGCCTTGCCTGGGGTGGTTCTGCAAAAGCTGGTGCCAGGAAGGGGCTGGGGGCAGACAGAGGGCTTCCCTGAGGAGTGGGCCCAGGCTGGCAGGGGATGGGTCAAGGGTGAGAAAGTGGGTGCCCCCCGCTCAGAGCCCAGTCTCCTCTGAAGCCCTTGTGTTGAATTCCTGCTTGAAGAGCAAGAGCCCAAGGGCAGCAGCCCCTGTCTTTTTTCTGCTGGTGCCCAGTGGCAGCTTGGTCTGTTACCCGGCAGGTGCTAAGGAAAGCAAGGGGCACGGCAGGTGATCTCCCAGGCTTTTTGTCCTACCTTCTCCCTTCCCATGTAGAACCATGCTGGGCTCCCTCTGGCCTGTGCTCCAGTCTGGGAAAGACTTGGGGGTAGGAAGCAAGTGAGTACAAAGTTAGGAAATGCGGGGTGTGGGAAATTGGCCTTTTTCTTGGGGGGCATCTACTCTACACCTTGTTAATCCTATTTTACTGATGTGAGAACCATTTTGAAGGGAAAGTGAGGCAAAGGGAAGAGAAATAGCCTCTAAGTTTACCCAGCTGGTGTCCACACAGGTCTTCTGCATCCTGCTGAAACCCATGGGCCTCCCCAGCTGGCAAAATGGGGGGACCCCTTCAGAGGCAGCCTGTGTAGGGTGGCAGTGTGTCAGACTGGAGAACACTGGCCTATGATTTTTTTGTCACTCAGATGCAGGCTCTGTGCGTGGTGGGGTTTCCCTCTCCCAAGTACAGCATATGTAAATTGGATGGCAGCAGATGGAGCTTGTATGTGGGGAGCCACGGACCTGTTCAAGGTTTTGGTTTTGTTTGGGTTTTTTTGTGGTAAACTATAGCATAAATTTTTGTCATTTTAGTTAAACAATTCAGAAGCATTAAATGTATTTGTAATACTGGGTACTAGGACCCTTATTTCTTAGTGGTACAGCATAAACTTCTTTATGACCCTAAAAAGAAACTCTGTGCTCATTAAGCAAAAACACCCTATTTTCCCCCTCCCCAGTCCCAGATCTTATCTACTTCCTGTCCTTATGAATTTGCCTATTCTAGACAGCACATGCAAGTGGAATCATACAATACTTACTCTTTGTGTCGGGAATATTTCCCTTAGCGTGATGTTAATCATCCACATTGTAGCATGTACCCAGGGTTCGTTTGTGGGTATGGCTGGCTAGTATTTCACTGAACGGACAGGCCACATTTTACCTATTGTGTTTTACTTAAGGTTTTTCTAAAATGTCCTCAAGGTAAATCAGTCACCAGTATTTTAGATCTGGATATTTACATAATAATGTCGATTTCCCTTTCTTCTAAAAGCTTGGCGATACAAGGCCACATGAGGTCCGGGCTCCTGGTGTCTCAGGGCTCTCACCTGCCCAACTGTTTCCCTTACCAGGCTGGGGTGACATCTGAGGACAGGGAAGAGGGTGCCACTACTGGAGCCAGCATCTACTGTCTCTGGCCAGGCAGCACAGGTCCACACCCTGAGGTGGAGGCACCGGCAGCCTCTGCCATGAGAGCTTGAGGAAGCAGGATGTGGTCCCTGCCAGGAGGGCTCTAGGAGGGGAAAGGGCTCCATCTTTGTTGGGCAAGCCTGGTTAGAGAGGCAGATGGTGGGGTATGACGCTGCAGGTCCCTAGAGGAATCATGTAGAGGGCCCTCCGAGTCAGGCAAGTGGCCTCTGCAGAGAGGGGCTGAGTGGGGCTCATACGTGCAAGGTGGGCTAGGAATGAGTCCCTCAAGAGAATTCATGAGAGCTAGGCATCCACTCCTGTGCCCCAGCTGTGGGGGCTTCTGCTGAGGCCCTGCCTGGTGTGGAGGCAACCCTGGGTGAAGCCTGGTGCAGGAGGCATCCTTAGGAGAACTGATGCAACTGCCTCCTTCTCTGGGGTGGCAGAGGAGGGAGGCCTACTCTGAGGTGACCCTGAAGGCTACCTGGATGTCCCAGCTGGAAAGAACATGGCAGGCAGAGCCCAAGAGATGCACGGTCTGGCAGGGCTGGGCAGGCAGAGAGCACACAACAGGTCCTGCACTCAATGCCATGGGACACTAGGGAGCCATGAGTAGGCAGGGACCAAGGGTACCAGCAGAGTGGGCAGTGGGGAAAGCTGGGTGTGGTTTGGCAGGTGGAGAGCAGTTGGCACCTGCCCATAACTCACTTTCCAAGTTAGCCATGAGGCTCAGTACTGTGCATCTGGCCTTCCAAAGGAGGACTAACACCTTGGTTGTGGTCATCATTTTGTACCTGTTCATTCCACAAACACCTGGACTGGTTGTTGGAAACGGTGCCAGCAGAAAAACAGACTCATCCACGTGGGGCGGGGCG
>NW_022900934.1:25937612-25976864 GCF_012274545.1 Fukomys damarensis
CGGAACCGCCAGGGTGAGTGGGCCGAGAAGGAGCTGCTGGGGAGCTGCGCTGACTGTGCGCCCACAGGATGGAGAGAGCCTTGGAGCCAGGCTGCCCTGAGGTGGTGGTGCTGGAGGAGGTGGAGGAGGTGGCCCAGGGGACCTGCAGCCGCCGAGGGGGAGGGGTGCCTCTGCTCTGCTCTTTTCCCATCCCCCTCTTCTTAGGGCCCGGGGAGTTTGATGGGCAGCCCAGTCCCACCCCCAGGCAGCCAGGAAGCCAATGATTGGTTAGGGCGCTAGAGCCGCTCGGTAGCCATGGGGACGCTCAGGAGGTGCTTGTGCCCAGCACCAGGGACTAAATCTTCATAATCTGCTGGCTGGGAGGATGGGGGTGGGGTCCAGCACGACCCTGGCCTGGGGGAAGGGGCGGTCAGGACTCCCTGTGGCCACCCCTCCTCCACCCAGGCTGGGTGCTGAAGCAGAGCCACAGGGCACCTGTGCGCCACCGGGAACACGCGGGTGCTCACCTCACAGTGAGCCCTGGAGTTCCTGTAGCTTCATCTCAGCTGATCAAGCAGGAGACTGGGGTGGATGGGAAGGGAAACCTAGAAATTATCTGAAAATGTCTAGTCCCCCAGAGCTAAAAGTTTCTTCTCCTCCATGCGGTAGGCAATGCAGGGCTCTGTCCAGCAGAGGGCGCCCGACCTCAGGAAAGCAGGGATGTCCCATCGAGGGGCAGGGATGTAGACTCCGGGCCTTACAGCCCTGGCTTGGTATCCGGAAGGCCACCTGGACCTGCACAAAGCACCGAACTGCAGGGCACCATGTCTGTGGGTAGGCTGCTAGGACCAGCCTGGGCCCCAGTACATCAGGGCATGGGTAGCTGCGGGGTCACAATGGAACATCTTCCTTCCTCAGGCAAAGGAAGGAGAAGCTTCGGGAAGGGGCTTTGAAGATGTGAAAGACTGAGGCGAGGCTGAGCAGAGGACGGGTGGGTTTCTGGGGACCACCAGCAAGCCATTCCCAGGCCCTGGAAGTGGCATTTGCGGGGTTGCCGCTCGGGAGGCTCCTCCATGCTTACACGTGCCTTGTCCTTGTGGCCCCTGTGCTCCTGATGGCAGAGCAGTCCTGTCCCCAGCTGTCCCAGGTTGTGGGGCTGGGTCACAGCTCACGTCCCAGAGCCTCTGGTACAGAGCACAGCACACACCCGCTCTCCTGGAGGCTCTCTGTGGTCCCAGGGGAGGGCCAGTGCTGGGCTCACACCCGCGCCTCCCATTCCAGAGGACTCCTCCTCCGAGAGTGGCAGCGGCAATGGCTCCTCCACCCTGAACCCGTCCACATCGAGCAGCACACAGGGCGACCCCGCCTTCCCTGAGATGAACGGTAACGGCGCTGCGGCCCCCATGGACTTCACTTCCACCGCTGAGGATCAGCCCATCAACCTGTGTGACAAGCTGCCACCCGGCACAGCACTGGGCACCCCCTCCTACTCCTCCGACGGCTGTGGGACTGACGGGCTGCGGAGCCGCGTCAAATATGGGGTGAAGACTACTCCCGAGGTGTGTGGGGCCGTGAGCCGTGAGCCTCCACGTCTTTCTGTAGACAGCAGGGTTGTCTTGAGGCCGAACAGAATCACATATATGGAAATTAGCCGGAGCCAGCCCTATTGTGACAAGAATGGTCACGGGCAATGGCGTGGCAAGTACGTTGTGATTTTCCTGGGGAGACTGGAATAGAGGATGGCTCAGTATGTGGTGCTGGAGGAGGGCTCCTGCTTCTCTGAGCCAAGTTCCCATCTATGACATGGCATCGGTGGCCCCTGTCTTGGCAGAGATGGCAGGTAATGTGTGTCCCCGGGACTGCCTGCTATGAATTACAGCAGCAAGCAGTACATTCAGCGCCGAAGGTACAAGCCCTCATATCTCCTGGCTGCTCTGCTTACCTCTCTCATTTTTTTTTTTTTGGTACTGGGGATTGAACTCAGGACCTTGTGCTTGCAACGGCAGGTGCGGTGCCACTGAGCTAAACCCCCAGACCTACCTCTCTCCATTTTACAGATGGTACAGAAAGAGGGCAAGGCTCCAAGGATGCGGCCCTTGAGCAGGCTGATGGGAGGAGCCAAGTGAGCAGGCTGCCCACATACTTCCACCTGAGGCCACATGACACTTCCTATAGTAGCAAGTACCGTGGAACCAGTTCTCCAGACCATCTTCCCCAGCCTTGCTGCCTTGGGTTCCAGCCATGAAGTCCTGGGCAGGTTCTTCCTCTGCCCTGGGCTGATTTATCTTCCATAGAGAAGGCCAGTAGGTGCCAGTATAGTCGCATTTGTCCCTGTGTATCTAGCTCATGCTGCAGGAACTTGGCTAGAAGTAGTTCTTGGCCAGAGCTGCTGTTCCATGTAGTGGCAAACTTTCGTTTGGTGGGTCCCTTAGCCACTGCCACAAGACCACATGTTGCAGAGATGGCCCAGGCCTCAGGCATCACGGAAGTAAGAGAGAGCATGGATGCCCCCAGCGGTTCTCTTAGTTTGTTTTCTCTGTCTCTGCTCTGGCCCTGGCTGGGGATTTAGTTAAACGGTAGCTTGGAAATGTAACTTGCCTAGGGCCCCCATGGCTGTCTGGTAGCCAGCACTATGTCTGGCTGATCCTTTTGACCTTGCATAGTGACTGTGGAGACCTGATCCCCTGGATGTGGTCATGGGGAGAGAGGCCAGAGGGGCAGCAGTGGGGAGCAGGGGTGCATCTTCATTGATATGATCCCTCAGGGAGCCCTGGGGTCCCTCCAGGCCACGCAGTAGCCACATCACAGTGTCTGATTATGCAGGGTTGTATTCCCTGGGCCCATCTCACCCACTAGATACCAGCCCTCTTCAGGGCAGGGGCCATGATGTCAGGACTTGCTACAGGTACAAACTTTCTAAAAGGTAAAGAGCAGGGCCCTGAAGGCAGGAGGCAAGAGAGAGGTGGCATGGAACCTGGGCTGTGAGGGGCAACAGGATTGCAAGCAGAGAGGAAAGCAGGGAGCCACCATCCAAGGAGAGATGGGTGAGGAGCCTGTTGAGGGAAGGACTTAGGTGGGAGCTGAGGGCAGAGACCCTTGGCTGTAGGACAGGTGGGGGCAGGCAGGCAGGCTGGATCTGGTTCCCTTTGCCGTTGCTGCTCACAGTTCTCAGTGTGGCTCGCAGTGTCTCTTTGCGGGGTAGACAGGAACAGGCCAGCCTGGGAGCTTCAGGAACGCGCTACCTAATGGTTCTGTCACCTTGGCTGGCTCCTTCTCCCGGCCCATCTGTTCCTCTTCTCTGACAGACAGCACACTTGCTGCTCTGGTGACAGCTCAGTTGTCAACTCAGGGTTGCAGCCCCTTGGGAATCAGAGAGGGAACACCCGAAGTTGAAACAGATCCTGGCACCCAAAAGAGCTCAGCTTTTGATGGGAATCCTTTTGGCGTCTTTCACACAGTGAGGCAGGTCCTGCTGTGGGCACTGCAGAGAAAAGTGTTCCCCCGATGCCTGCTGCTTCCAGGAAGTAAGGTTTGTGTGTGCTTCAGGCATTGCCTCATCTGTCCTCCTGAGCAGCCTAGCAGCTGCCCCATGTCACAGATGAAGGAAGCAGGACGGAATGGTCCTTGCAGATGTTGCTCCCGTGGCAGCTGAGTGTGCTTGGCCACCCTTGTCCCCAACCTCACTAGGGCCTACAAGAGGCCAAAGAAGGCAGCCATCTGATCTGCCCCTCTGCCCCTTACCCTTGCAGTCACCCCCCTACAGCTCCGGGAGCTACGATTCCATCAAGACCGAGGTCAGTGGCTGCCCTGAGGATTTGACCGTAGGCCGGGCACCCACAGCAGATGACGATGACGACGACCATGATGAGCACGAGGACAATGACAAGATGAACGACTCTGAGGGCGTGGACCCTGAGCGTCTCAAGGCCTTCAATGTGAGTACAAACAGGACCCGAGAGGGAGGGGCCGGAGCCATGGTGGTGAGGACGACGTCCCTATGGCCTGTTTCTCCCACAGATGTTTGTGCGTCTCTTTGTGGATGAGAACCTGGACCGCATGGTGCCCATTTCCAAGCAGCCCAAGGAGAAGATCCAGGCCATTATCGAGTCTTGTAGCCGGCAGTTCCCTGAGTTCCAGGAGCGAGCCCGCAAGCGCATCCGCACGTACCTCAAGTCCTGCCGGCGCATGAAGAAGAATGGCATGGAGATGGTGAGCCCGCTCGCCAGCCTCCCCTTCCCAGGGCCCCCGCTGACCTGAGCCACCCTCTACCCAGACACTGCCAAAACTAACCAGTAGCTTCAGAAGCAGTAATTAGTCTCTGTTTCATGAATGAGGCCCCAAAAGGTTACACAGCTCTATAAACTAAGGTGTCAGAGCCCAAATCCCAGCTATGCATCATCCATCTCTGGGCCAGGGTTCCTGTACAAGCCTAGGGCCCCCACCAGACCCATCCCTGTTCTGCCTACAGACCAGACCCACGCCTCCCCACCTAACCTCGGCTATGGCAGAAAACATCCTAGCAGCTGCCTGTGAGAGTGAGACGAGAAAAGCAGCCAAAAGGATGCGCTTGGAGATCTACCAGTCTTCGCAGGTAGCTGCTCACAGCCAGCCACTTCCCAGGGGCCACGCCTGAGGGCAATCATCAGTCACGTCACAGACACAGGGCCCTGGGTACAAAAGGAGCAGGGAGGGCAGTCCTCAAGTGGGGGGAAGGAGACAGAGGGAGGTGCCAAGAGGTGGTGAAGGCTGGAGGAATCTGTCAGAGACTCTGCTGCCCTTATAAAAGGAAGTCTGGACTTCATCTCGAGAGCAGAGGGTTCTAGGTCTTTAGCAGGGACATCTACAGAGAGATGAGCCTAATGAGGGGAGATTCCTGGGGCAAGGTGACCAGGGAGAGGGAACAGTCGGGTCCCACAGGTCAAGCTACAGTGCTGGGTCCAGGAACCCAGCCTCTGTCCATCCCATGTCCAAGGATGGTGGGGCTTGCTGCCCCTTGGGTTCCCCAGCACCACCCACTTGCCTTTGCAGGATGAGCCCATAGCCCTGGACAAGCAACACTCCCGGGATTCTGCAGCCATCACCCACTCCACCTACTCCCTGCCAGCCTCCTCCTACTCCCAGGACCCTGTGTATGTCAATGGCGGCCTCAACTACAGCTACCGTGGTTATGGGGCTTTGAGCAGCAACCTGCAGCCCCCTACTTCCCTCCAGACAGGAAATCACAGTAATGGTGAGTAGGGGAGGCTCAGGCTCCCTGACCAGCACAAGCTCACGCTGCACAGCAGCCCCAGAAAGAGGCAGCATGGGGGAAGCAGGGACCAGTGACTCCACATTTCACAAGCTCACCTAGTCTTCAGACTGGAAGGCCAGGAGAACTTCATCTCATTAAAGGGAAGACCTCCAAGGGCTGGGGATTTAGCTCAGTGGTACCACTGCCTGCCTCACAAGTGCAATGTCAAGTTCGATCCCTGGTACCAAAAAAACAAACAAAAAAAAAAACGGAAGACCCCCAGCTCCCCTTTCACCTCCACCTCCCTTCTTACCACCACAGGTGCTTACCGGAACTTCCTGCAGCTCCAGCTGCTTCCTGCAGCTCCAGTTCCATTCTCCACAGGGTCCTGCTGAGCTCCAGCCCAGGGCCTGTTCTAGATTATCTGCAAGAGAACCCCCATTTTACCCACCTGGGCCAAGAAGTATGCACTGCATTTTCCCGGGCCAGGCCCCATTTGGCTGTGGCCCACGTGGCCTTCTGAGTGGTTCAACAGGTATCTCCAGGCATTGGCCATGGTCCCTTTACCCCTGGAGCTCATATCCAAGTCCCCTGGGTGATGGGCATACATCCGTTCCTCGGCTCCAGCCCCTAAGCTGGGTGACTCAGCGGGTGCTTCCCAGGTAGCACTGCTGTGGATGAGACACAGACCGTGACATCAAAGCCGTCCTGGTAGGAAGCCCCTGGCAGGTTTGAGGTACAGAAGGGCTCTAACTTGTATTTAGTCTGTATCAGTCTGCTCCTGTGGTGAGAGGGCAGGAGGCAGAAGCAGTGTGCTTGGGGGCCAAGTGAGCGGGGAGTTGAAGACATTCAGTTGCTGCTTGAGGAATACATGGGGGAGCCTGGTCTTAGCTGAACCTGCCTGAGAATTCCTAAAACCCTGTTCATGGCTGCAGGAAGACCCTTCAATGTCCCTGGGCAGCGAGGGAGAGGGCCAGTCTCTAGCCATAGTAGAAAGCCCAGGTCACTCCCTTCCCATCCCCTGTTCCAAGCCTATAGCCACCCTAAGTGCCCATGCCCTCTGCACTTATAATTAGGGAGCATGTGCAGGTCCCTGGAAGCTTCCTGCCTGGGCTTAACTTATCCCTTCTAATGTTTCTTAACCTAAGAAGCTGCCTGGCCCTAATCCCTGCAGCCAGGCCACAGAGGCCAGCACAGCAAGGCATGGACAGTCATCCCAGGTGGCTGCTCTCCTTCAGAAAAGCATCCCACAGCCCTGCCAAGCAGGCCCCTTGGTGTGTCTGAAACTGGTCACACTATCAGAAAGGTTAGAATCCCCTTTTAAAATACACACGGGAAAGGCTGGGGATTTAGCTCAGTGGCACCTTGCCTGCCTGGCAAGTGCAAAGTCCTAAGTTCGATCCCTGGTACGGAGGTGGGGAGCAGGGGCAAACAGAAATGTCACACACATATGGGGAGTCTAGAGCCTAACATGAGGTAGGGATGACCTGGTACCTGGGCCCTCCCAGGCAGCAGACAACGGTCACAAGTCTACCTGGTGCCACCTAGCGTGGCTTATTTCAGGGCTGCAGCTGCTGGGCCTCCCTTGGGAGTACACAGGATTTAATAGCATCCACCACCCTGTTCACACCTGCAGGTAAGGGCTGAGTAGATCTTTTTAGAGGCAGGCACCTAGCTTTCCCTTTGTGCGTGCTGGGGCCATAGTCTTCCATCTCCATATTTGGCTCTTTAGCGGTCACTGAGGCCACCCTTTTCGCATGAGCGCTGATATCTCACTTGAAGAACACTATCTGAAGCTGAGCTTAGTGGTGCCTGCCCGTAATCCCAGCACGCTGAGAGGCTGAGGCAAGAGGATCACAGGTTTAAGCCCAACCTGAACAACTTTTTAAAAAATAAAAAACAAAAAAAGGACTGGGATGTAGCTCAGTGCAAAGGGCCTGGGTTCTATTTCTAACACCACACATACACTACCACCACATTTTCTGAGTCTGAGTCTAAGTCCAGCAGGTTTTGAGAACAGGAAGTACATAGCAGAGCCACCCAGCTGCACTGTCCCCCACCTGCAGCCTTTCCAGTGATTGTTAAGTCGGTTTGGTACCTTGGTTGTGCCGCTGTATTAATGGCTCAGAGCTCCTCACTTTGCTTATTTTGTTGTCATGTGGAGATGGAAGTCAGCTTAGATAGAATCACACTCTGCCTGTCTTGCCCTGCCCCTCTCATCCTGTCCCTCTACCAGCTTCTGGCAATCACCAGCAACTTGAGTAATTGGCTGTAACCAGATCCTGTATGGGGATGTCTCCAGATCAGACTGGTGGCAGAAACCAGGACCTTCTTTTCAGGCTTTAGATACAACCCAGGGGATAAAGAAGGAATACCCAGTGCAGTGGAGAACAAGGGGACAAGGCTTGGGGTTGGAGGAAGAGAAGTGTGGAAACCTGGGGCCACTGCTTACGTTGATGCAACACGTGGCTCTGGCTACCCTCCAAACATTGCCTGGAGGGACAGAGCCACCCAGAAGGAGCCAAACTTTCTCTTCCCCATCTCTCTGGGGATCCCTCTGTTGCCCTTGCAACATCCAGAAGCTTGTAGAAGTAGCCAACGTGGAGCATCCCTTCCTTGGCTGCTGTTTTTAGCAACAGATAGCCCTGCTCCTTCCTTCCTTGTATATTTAGTGTTAACTGTTCCCTTAACTCTAGATTCCAGAGACGTATTCGTTAGCAAAACAGTTCCTAGGACCCCCTCCTGTAGGTCCACATTCTCTGGTTAGAAAGAAAATAATCCCATATGACAAGCTGTCCAACCATAGCGCCCAGCTTCCTTCTCTAACTGGAGCTGCACCAGCTTCTTTTTAGCAGCAGTTGATTTTTCCGAATTTATCCCAGGATGTTACTTCTGGTCTAGATGTTTCCAGTGACAAGAGCTTGTTCACCTCTATAGCTTGTACACACTGTCGCTGCAGGTGCAGTAATCAGCAAGGCTGGCCATCTGAGCCATAGGGCAGTGAGGAGATGGTTGATAGCTCAGCACAGCCTCACACACCTGTAAGATGCCCTCTGGGACATCCATGCAGAGAAGGCCCTGGAAAGGAGGGGAAAGCAGAGAGCAGCTGGGAGGCTGAGCTAGCCAGGGCAGCAAAGGAACCAGCTGCCACACTGGCCAGATCATTCTTCTTAGTCTGTGCTCATGCTGAACACCTTGGGAGAAGGCCTTTGCAAGCTCTAGGTGCTTCCCTGGCTGCCTGTCCCAATGGGCTGGATGCAACAGCGAGTATTTCTGCCTTCAGAAAAAAAAGAAAGCTCTTCCCTGGCACCCCAGCCAGTGCTGAGTGTTTCACGGGCTTCACTGCAGCTCCTGCTCACAAGAGGGGATATGAAACTTAGAGAAGTTAAGAACTTACCCATGAAGTGGCAGAGCCTGGCTTTAATCCTCCTGGCAACTCCAGCCAGCAGCCCACTCTTCAGAGCTGCTTGGGAAAGGCCAAGAGAAGAGAGGTCTGGGGCTGGGGATATAGCTAAGTGGCACTGTGCCTGTCTCACAAGGTCCTGAAAAAAGAAGAGATGGCCTAGGGTCCCTTCTCACAGGACACATACTGTGAGTTGAAGACCTTAGGCTCCCGCTTTGCTGCCACCATCTGTCAGCAAAAGGCAAACAGCAGACACTTTCTCCAGAAAGCCTCTCTGGGTCCTGTCCTGCCTTGTCCATTCTGACCTCTCACAACCACCCCACACCCCCTCCTGCTGCAGCAGCATTAACTTTCTGCCTCACCCAGGCACAAAACCCCTGAGGAAGGAGATTTGAGGTGCTGAAGCTCGCCAGAGATGTATGTGGCACTCATGACAAGGCAAGGGGGTCTATCTCCCAGGCACCAGACGAGGGGTCTGCTCCCTCCTTAGCATCACTTCTTCTCCACAGGGCCCACGGACCTCAGCATGAAAGGCGGAGCCTCCACCACCTCCACCACGCCCACACCCACCTCCTCCAGCAACAGCACCAGCAGGACCATGCCCGCTGCCCAACTCAGCCCCACCGAGATCAGTGCTGTGCGGCAGCTCATCGCTGGCTACCGGGAGTCAGCGGCCTTCCTGCTGCGCTCTGCAGATGAACTGGAAAACCTCATTTTACAGCAGAACTGACCCTTGGCACCAGACGCATTACCTTAGGAAAGGAGAGCGTCCCAGTCTGGACCTGGCTTCCTGCCTCACCATTTGGTACATTTTGTTTTCTGAAAGAGGTGGGATCCAAAAGAGCTGTTTCTAGCCACACTCCAAGCACCTGAGACTTTGGGCACAAGGACACTTTTTTTCTTTTGGAATCTCACCACACAGGTGCTCTGACCTGCTTGGAAAAGGCCAAAGGGGCAGCTCTGAAAAGGTTGGGGCTCCCCTAACAAGGCGCTGGAGCTGCAACTCTGTTTAGAATCACCTTCTTGGACCCTGATGTTAGAATTCCACCCCCAGATAATTACCTTTCAAGTCTTAGGTGAGCAGAATTGCATATTTATTGAGAAAAACAAAGTGGACCCTTTCTTCCTCTCCCCTTAGTAATTTATTTTTCTGAAAATGGATTCTTTTGTGTTTGTACAGATTGCCAGTCTGTGTCTGTCTGATCAGAAGGATGTATCCCTGTACCTAACATTCCATATCACTACACTGATGCGGGCTGGGGACCGGCAGGGACGGGGCGGGTACCAGGCTGGCTGTCCCTCTGAGTGTCCTGCGCACCCTGGGCAAGGCCACCACCCCTTGGCCAGACTGTCCTGTTGCAGATCCCAGTGCTGCCACAGGGACACTGCTAGACACCATCAAGCAGGAGGACCTCGTCCACACCCACTACAAAGTAAAACAAAGGCATTCCACCCATTCTCCAGAGCCCCAGTCACACGGTCACCTGTATTCTACCTCACACTCGAGCGTGGGCTTTTTTTCCAGGATGTGCCCTGAGCCTGTTCTGAACAGTTGTCCCTCACACAGTGTGTCTGCCTGGGAGGTAAGTCAGAATGGGTGTCCAGAAGCCAGAGCCCAGGAGAGGATCCTGTTCCTCATCTTGTTGCTGGGGAGTCAGGTCTGAACGCTTCTCTGCACAGGCTGGGACCTCAAACTCTTGCTGAGAAGAGCCTTCTGCAGGGTAAGCCCGGGCTGTCAGGCAGCTATGAGCGAGCCTCAGGTGGACTGCAGCTCCCACCCCTTGCCTCGTGGTTGGAATAAAGGGATCATCACTGAAGTGGAGGGGCCACTTGGGTTCTCCTAAGACTGGCCTTTCTAGAAGGTCCAGTTCTGGAAGAAACTCATAGAGTCTTTGAGTGCAAAAAAGAGCAAAAAGAAAAGGTTGGCCTGGTTTCCTTCCTCCCTGATAGGCACTTCCTCTTGCTCAGTGCAATACCTACTAGTGCTGCTAAAACCAGGGATTCACCGGACCTCAGTAGGCCCACGGGGCCTCTCCACGCAACACTCTGTAGCCATGACAGCAGCTCTCAAGAGCTGCTTGCCCCTGCCGAGAGCCGGCAGAAGCCCTGTTGCCTTTCGTTCCTCATAGCAAAGAGGCCCCAGGGGAGCCAGGGCCAAATGGACCCTTGGACAGCTGCAGAGAACCACTCGATCCCAGAACAAGCGCCCCTTCCCAGGACAGCTTTTCTGCAGCCAATAGCTCATTGCAGCCATGGCCCTGCCTCCTGGCACTGTGGCAAACCACCCCTCAGGAGGGCTTGGCAGGCAGTGCTGGTACAGGGCACCTCCCTGTTCAGTTGCTCCAGGAACTGTAAGGCAGGGTACCCCATGCACACTTCCACCCCAAGGTCGGGGGGTTCTCAAGTGGCCTGCGACACTCACCCAGCCACACCACCTCTGCCTTCCCTGTGACCAATCCCTCCCAGGCCTCCCATCTGGTCTGGGCAAGGATACCTGAGACCGCCTCAGCACAGCACAAACTCCAGTGCCCAAGGCCTCTCCCCACCAGCCCTCCATGTGTGCAGTCCCTACCTGCTCAGTACGACTCTGAACATTTGAATTTGTGTAAATAATTTATTTTTGTGTGTGAACAATAATACAAAGTAATCAGTAGATCTTTTGCAAAATGTTACCCGAGGCAATTTGTGAAAAACTTAATGTTAAAAATTGGCAGAGACAATCGCATCCCTAGAATTCCTGGTATCAGTTGCTTAATGTGTCATTTCTCCTCCCAGAGGCAGTATCCAAGCAAGACACAAATGGTTTGCATTTCTTGGCAGACTGGAGTGTAAGATTGGGAAGGGCTTCCTTCCTCCACCCCCACAGGACCTGAACTAAAGATCAGCATAAGCAGCAGCTAGAAGCTGCATATTCTTAAGTGCAAGCTATCTGACCACCTTCAGCCTGCCCCACAAGGCTGCAGTAAGAATAGATTCTATGCATTTTAAAGAAAAAGAAAATAAATGCCAGTGGTTGTGGTCCAGGAGCCTTCAGGACAGTGGATTCCATTATGGCGACCCCACTTCTGAGGTGGGCTCCTACAGAGAAGCTATACCTGAAGCCTCAGAGATGGCTGGCAGATTCAAGAGCAATTACTGAGTGGAACAGGATTCCATTAGCTAGTTTTGTCAGGGAACTTGTTCTGCTTTGTTTTTGCTTTTAAAGACGTAGCTTCAAGCCCTCCCCTCCGCTCCAAACTGGGAGAGCACCACAGCTGGTTCTGATGGACTTTTGCTCACAGTTGTCCCACCTTCAGTGAGAAACTGTCCTCTACCAGAGGACGCTTCCAAAGCCTTGTCCCACAGACACATCTTATGGAGGGCCTCAGGTACAAAGTCATCCCTGGGAACCCTAAGTTAAAAAGGAAATGCAAGAGTAAGGCGTACCAGTTCTAGAGTCTTTACAGGGGGCCGATGCCACAAGGGTAGAATTGGAGAAGTGGGCACCTTTGTCTCTCTGGCAGGTCATCTAACAGACTAGTAATAGTGTAGTAATAGTGTGTGTGACCCATCCAACAATTTTTCTGTCACCACTCAAACATGGACAGTTTGTTCCCAAGGATGGTGTTGCGGGAGAGGGACAAACGGCTGGAAGGGTCTCAGATTTCCAACAGGTGGAACCCATTTGTCCTTCCCTATTCTCAAGGGCCACGTATGACTCCGGGGTGGTTATAGGAATAACTACCAGTTCATTTTCAAAATGCTGCTTTGAACTCAGAGGGTTGATACTTTTAATTTGTAATTTTTTGTAAAACTTTTTACACAATAGTAAAGTATTTCACCAGAATACCAGTTTCAATCTGTCCGTGGTCTGATTTTTATATAATTTAGTGGTGCTTTAGAAACTTTGTTTTTGTTGTTTCTGAGCTCAACAGCTCAATCCTTTTTCACCTGTATCTACCTAAGACCAATGTGAACCTTTGTATCTTTGCTCCTAATTTTGGACTCAGTGAAAGTGTACTGTTTACATGTACAGATGCCCCCAGTCCCGTGTGTTCTGCAAGACTCACCCCTTGAGGAGGAAGATGCACCTCACTAAACTCATCTGCTTAGCAAAGCCACACACAAAAAAAACAAAAACCCACAACTCTTTTTACCTGTTTCCACCTAAAACTAAAAAACCTACACCACACAGAACTCCAATTTACTGGAAAATACTTTCTACCTGGTAAATGGCCCACCCCATCTGCCTTCCTCATGTGTCTTAGGAGCAGGGTCAGAATAGACCTCCTCTTAGCCATGGACAGATGGAAAGTGAAGGCATCCAACTCTGGAATGAAATAATTTTTCTGAGCAGTCTGGCAATGGGAAGGTCAAGATGATACAGTGGCCTTCGGGATCAAGCCAACCAGGACTTAGGGTCAACCCATGATGTCACTGGGATAATTTAGGCATGTTCTGGAAGAAGATAGCGAGTTCGTGTCTGAGACGAGAGTTTAACTTTCAGTGCAGATAGGATGAGCAGGGTTCCTGTGGAAGCGCTCATTTGTGAGCCACCACTTCTGGGAATCCAGACTTAGTGTATGGCACTTAAGGCAAGCAATGAATGGCACCAACTTTTAAAGGTGACTCTATTAATCGATGGCGTCACCTCTAAATTGTATTTTTACAGATATGCACCTATGCAACTTAATGTGGCTCTTCTAAGCAGGTGAGAACTTCCTCCTCAATGCTTTCTATAAAAAGTATTTGTGTTCTGTATGGTGAGTTTTTCCAGTAAATGTGGCTTAATATTTTAATTATTAGAATGTGTCTTCTACGTGATGCAACTAAATTCTGTTTTGTTTGTGGAATGACTAGCACAGGCCTACTCCCTCTCCCTCACTTAACAGAAGACCAATGAGCTGTTAATCGAGCTGTTATCTCCATGGTATTACTGCTAAATGCACTGATTTCATATGTATGTGGAACCTTTTCCTTTTGAATCTGTATATCATATATAAGACTGAATCTACTTAATAAACAATGAGCAACAAACTGGACGCTGTGCTTCTGTGTCCTATCCACAGCACCGCCACCCAACTCTTGCCCTTCCCAAATCTAGTTTGGCACCAGAACATCTTTGTACTGGTAGATTTTACCTTTTTCTAACCAGCAATCTAGCACACAAAGTTCCTAAGCTGCCTTCAACAAATAAACTTATAATTCTGGTTCAGCATTTCCTGTTAGAAGGTGAAGAAACTTTTCCAGGATGCTAACAGGTGGCCAGCACAGGTAGCAAGCCCTCCCTGCACTACATTTTCTCTCACATCCACCTTGTCCCCACTTAAAAGACAAACCAGCAAAGGTGCACTGGGTATAACATCACCCTACTGTGACTGGCTGAGACCAAATTCCTCTAGCAACCCCAGGTGCTAGTTTTGGAAAACTGAGCTAACATGATCCCTGATTCTGAACCTTCATACCTGGCATCCCATTATGAATCCTATTGGAAGGAATCCAAAGGGCCACTTTCCCCACATTTACCTGTGCACACATTTTCCATTCATCCTATGTGTATTGCAAGGTTAAGCATTAGGGAAAAAGTGCAGGAGATAATATGGCAGGAACAAACTGACTGCCATTGGTTTAAAAAAGTTTGATTCTGTGAGTTAAAAGCATAGATTTTTACTGTCCAAATTATGTGTATATATGCACACACACACACACGCACACACGCATCAACTCTTGTTAATAAAATCTCTATTTTTAAAAATAATGGTCTAAGAATGCTGGGAAAACAATTCTGTGTAGTAGCCAAATACATGCACTGGAGGTGGTATCTCTGGGGCTTAGCCAAGCATCATAGACAGGTGTAGGTATGGCAAGAACAAGATGGACCTCTGCACGTCACCCTTCCCATGGATGTATGGGTCACGGGATACCAAATCCTCAGTGACGCCAAAATTCCTGTCCAGCTGGAATTACCACTTGCTATACTAAATTGAGACTCGCTATACTAAGGGACCCCTAAAGTCCCCAAATTTAGGATGGCATCTCCAGAACACATTGTGGCTTCATGCAGACCCAGGTCCTCCCAGCCAGGTCACACTTACCTCCGCAGAAATGATCCCTCGATGTCTTTCATCACTCCCTGGAGCACTCCCTTGGACAAACTGCTTGAGGTACAGCAGAAAAGTGCTGGTTGTTCCAGTCTGGCTTCTTCAAACAGCACTCCAGACCACTGCTGTTAACAGTGGACACAGGACATCATCAAAAGGGAAATGTCCCTTTAGAACAGTTAAATAAAATTCATTCAAAACAGACAAACCTTCCTTTTACTCAATGAGGGGAGGGGAGAACATGCATAGGCTGCCTTTAAAAAAAAAAAATCATTCAGCCAGATGTGATGGCGCATGCCTATAATCCCAGCTCTTAAGAGGCTGAGGCAGGAGGATCACTGAAAGTTCCAGCATAACCTGGGCTACATACAGTTCAAGGCCAACAGTCTGAACTATGTAACAAGATCCTGTCCCAAAAAATGAAAACAAACCCAAATGCTGTTAGGATTATCAGCCAGTGTTGTTAGACAAGGTTCCCCAGCTGCCTTGGGAGCCTCTGTACCCCTTTGAACAGTATGTAACATCTTCGATACTCCCAGAAACAGTGTCTCCAGAACAGTGAAGCCCACCAAGGAAAGCAGTAATGTCAATGGCACTGTGCACACCGAATACTCATCTATATCTTGCAGTGGAGATGTATTTTCCAGGCTTTCAAATTGATGCACAGAGAAAAGAAGAGCATGAGAACTGCACAATTTGGGTTTCAAATTACACTCTCCAAGATCTCAGTGCCACCCTCTCCCCAGCTTCAAAGCATACTTATCCACAAGGGCAGCCCCAGCATCTGCTTCTCACAGCAGGTCAATGCTTTGGTCCATAGATGCAGGTTCCTCTGTTCAACACATGTTCACAATAAATGGATATCCTCTCCCAAGCAGGGTCTTACTTCTACAGCAAGTTGCCCCAAACAAATTAATAGTATCACAGCAGGCCAACAGGATAGTATTCTTTCCATATACCAAAACATCTGGTCTCCTTGTACCACTGGGTAAGCAAGCCTCCTTTCCCAAATTATTGTCTCTAATCTCAGCACTACACTCAACTGTAGCCTAAGACTAAAAATCAGGTGTCAACTTCATAGCCTGCACCAGCCCTCAGTGCAACAAGCCTCAAATCCCAAATCTGGACTAAAGGTGAAGCAGGTGTCAATTAGCTGTTCAGATTTCTACTGTAAGGTCACAGTGCCTATCACTAGCTGGATCTAGCATGACGTAGTTTGCACTATTTCCTAGGTAGTACGCACCAATCACCTGATGGAGAACTAGCACCCACCCACAGTCAGGGCAGCTGGCACGCAAGTTTAGTAGTGTGACCCAAGCCCACAGAGGTGGCCTGCAGCACAGCCTTACTCTAACCAAATACACTACTTGCCTGCTGGCTGAGATGTAACTGGGAATGTTTCTGAAGCATTTTAAGCTCCTATAGATACAACTGGACAAAGGGTACGGAGACACTAAGGCACAAGTACACACTACCACCACTAGGCATTCACCTAGTCACCAGGGCCACCTAACATCTGCAAACAGCATCACTGCAAAACGGCAACCGAGACTGCCCCCCTTAAGGGGTGTCCTGCCACACTGGCTTTCAATTAATTGCACTGTAACTTTTACTTTTATCATTTGGCTTTACTTTTGGCTTATGTTAGGATTGTTTCTGGTTAAGTGCAAAACCGTGTATTTTATATTAAGTCCTCCAGAAGAGTCTGGAGACTTAAGAAGCTAACCCCAGTGGTACCTGGCACCCACTCAGGCTCCCTTGAGCAACAGCCAACCGAGCACTCGCTTTAGGTCAAAGCAAGGACTGAATTGGTTACCCACCTGCAGGTCACCAATTAATCACTTGAACTCTATTTGATAATGTCAACCTCAGACAGGAAGTTTGGATGAGCAAGTTGCAGAGGGAGGTCACTATTTACGGCATTCAGAGGAAAGCACTCATCACTCCCATTAGATTTGATTCTAGTTCATGAGGTGGCAGAGTTCAAGTCACAAACAAGAGTCCGAAACCAATGAAGCCAACAAGTCATTCCTTTCTAACCTCACAAGAGTTCCACATATAAGAACTTGGGTCTAGGGTCATGGGGAGGAGAGCTGGCATCAGCCCCTCCCGTTACATCTCTGCACTTCAACCTGACCTCCCACACCAGCAGGCGGCTACAGAGGACTGAGACCACAAATGCAGGTTGTATACGTTTATTTTTCCAATACCACAAGAGACATACAAGAGCAGTGCTTTTTCTCTGGGCAGCCCCACGAACCAGACCAATGTCAAACTATACCCTCAAGTGGGCCCAAAGGTCCCAAAAGGAAGAAGAGAACACGTTTGGGCCTCTGCTCCCGGTCTTTGGTACACAGACTCGAGCTGATGATTTAGACCTCATCTACACTGCATTTAAATCACAGCATTGCTGACTTCCCACTCATGCTTCAGATGACAATAATGCCACCTCAGATGGGGGGGCTTTCAGATATTTACCCAAGGCAAACTTTATACTTCATACAGAAGCACTCGCACAGACAGACCTAAATTAATAAGGAAGGCTCTCAACTCTTCACTAAATCAAGATAGAAGGCAGAAAACAGGATAAGGAAAGACAAATACAGGAGCATCTACTTGCTGGAAATGTGTTGAGAGAGGCAGGTAGTAGGCACAGCTGTTTCTTTCCAAACCTGCTGCCAAAAATGTCAAAAGAAGCCCAAGCCCAGTGGTATTAGGTATTGCTGTGACAGGTGGGGACCCTGGAGCCAGATCCAGAAGGTCTACCTGGGGGCTGCCCAGGGAATTACTCATGAATCCAGAAGGAATTAACACTGGTGGTGGTGATTTGTCACATATGGAGGAAGCAACCATTAAAGACTGGAAGAGAAGAGATGCAAGAAGATGCATTTGCTTAGTGGTGTGCAGGCAGGCTGACTGTGGCTCTGCAGGCTGTGGTTGATCCCCTGGTGAAAGGTGACAAAACGCCAGGCCAACATGACAGATCATGAGTCAGTCACTTCCCTTTCACGTCAGGCAGCACAACACTCAGTGGCTCTGACAATCAGCAGAGAGAAATGGCACCACTTTAATGTAATGATGCTAAAGACGTAAAATAAGGAAGAGACGTTCATGTTCTCTGTACAATACATCCATTTACAGAATTGGCCAGTACTGTGTACAACATATAAATACAGGATAAAACATTAGAGGTGCATAGAGCATACTTACAGAAGCCAAAAAGTTCACTTTATACATCCAAGAATAAAGAGTTAAAAATATAAAAATATGAAACACACAGCTTGGAAATGTAAAATGACTTTCACATACACAGGTGCATGGAGATACCCATCCCGAGTCCGATGTGATGGGGTGGGTGGCAAGCAGAGTCACCTGCAAATGTCCATAGTTGACTCACAAGATTGACAGATGGCATTTTCATAGGAGACAACCCCAATCCCTCACCCCATTGTCCAAACAGGGCTATTCAAGCTTGCAAAAAATCCTGTGGGCTGGTGGATGGCAGAGATAGGAATGTCCGAAACTGGACGCAGCCAACAGAACTAAAGGTTAAACTGGCACCATCAAACTACCAAATGCCTTAACTGTGACCCTGAAGTCAGCAGGTGCTTGATTTCCCCTAGTGAAAAACAATGGGAGTTAATTTAACCCTATCTGGCTTCTTTCTCAACCATCAACTCCTCAAAGTAGCAGGAGGAGGAAGGGAGGGGGCAATGGAAGACATTCCTGCTTAGTTCAGGTAGGTGAGTTCTCTCTGTAGAGAACACAACCTTCTAATCTGTTTCAAGTCCCTCTGGGTGTCAGGCAGGCTCCCCTGCCCGTCAGCTGCCTGAGAGGACTCAGGCTGGTCAACCTTAGCCAACCCACAGGTATTTCCTGGTTGCAGGAAATACTTCCTGAAGACCAGAGGGGTAACCAGTGACAGAGGGCTTTAGCACTGTAAATTGTAGATGGAGTCAACAGTGCTTTTGCCTAGAGACAGGGTCTATCATATCAATGATATTCTGTATACAGATTTAAGATCCATCATTATCAAAATACACACACTAAATATACAATTTTTCCAATGGCCATAATTTATTATCTCACCACAAGGCACAATACACAGAGCTTTGAGGGTCCAATACAGTCATCATGACAGAATGCACCACAGCCTTGGCACATGATCATGGCTTTCAGGCTGCATGCACACTGAAGCGAGATACTTTCCACTGTGCTGCTGTCAGTGAACATCTGCAAGGAGAGTGATGTGCTGTGGCTTGCACCAAAGTTTGCTTTGTGGCTCAGCTGCACCACACTTCCAGCAAGGCCTTTGGGAAAGGAGGGTGAGCGGGAAGAGTAATTAAAGCTGGTGGAACTCAGCTGGAGTTTAGAAAGCTTCCCATAAAAAGCCTGCTTGATGTTAAGCTGGGAGGGGATGGAAGAAGGCTCCAGGGGCTGACTGAGCCCTTTCCCTGGCTCTCGAGGTAACTTCCAGAAGGGCAAGTCAACGACAAAGGGCATCCCTTGCAAATGACCCACCAGTTCCAGAGGACTGTGCCCAACAGCTTTCCTGTTCTCTGCATCTGCCTTAAGAGGACCCCCCACAAAAGTCTTTTCACTCTTGATGCTAACAGAGGCAGGTGGTGGCTTTGGAACCCAGTCTTCCTTTGCAGTCTGTACCCCACCAGGTACAGAGTTTTTGCTCAGCCCCAACTTCCTACTGGGAAAAACCGGAGAGACCTCAGCTGGCAGCGGCATTGGGTCTGCAGGCCTGGGACACTGAATGGTTGCAGCCATGTTCCTAGGGCCAAAAAGCTTTTTCCCTTGGTCTTCAACATTACTCAGAGCCCCAGTTGTCTGCTTTGGACCAAAAGAGATCACATTTGGAGATGAGAAACAAGGTGCTCTCGAGGTAGTAAGATCTCCTGGACTTGAAGCAGCATCTGAATTACTGCACCGGGATGCATCCTGGACATCCTTATCTTCAAAACTAAAGGAAGGGAGCTGCTCTTTGAAATCCACTTCTTCCAGTTTTTCAGAACAGTTCATCAGATCTGTCACTGGTTGTAGGGGGTCTAGACTTGGAACCAACTTGGAAATTTGGGGTGCTCCAGGAGCCTGGGTAGCCTCTACCCTGCCAAGACTCTTTGTTTCACAGCTCTCAGAAAGAGGATCCTTTAACACTCTTAAAGAACCAGGACTGTTTTTGCCAATTGTGCAACCATTTTCCCCAGGGTTTTGCAAAGATCCTATGCCCAGAGGGCCACCATGGCTCTGTCCTTTTGTAAGGGGCAGTTGTTGGGATTCTGTCTTGCTGCCACCATGGGCTGGAGGAAGAATCTTCTCTAGGGGCAAATTACCCTGTAGCAATTGCATTACAAGAGGGTTGTTGGCCTCCACTGCAGACCCAGGCCTGGCCAAGCTCATGGGTTTTGGCTGGTACTCACTACTGGCCAGCAAGAGGGAGTCTGGGATCTTCTGGGGGACGGCACATACTCGAGAAACCCAGCTCTGAGAAGTAACCACCCCCTCTGTCCTTGTAACCAGACTTAGGTCACTGTGTACCTTGGACAGTGAGGCAGACTGGTTCCAATCATGCTTAGTATCCTTTTTCAACAAGGATTCCTCCTTCTCTGTGGCTTCACTAGTTGTAGCCTCACTCAGGTGGCCTGACTCACTCAGGCAGTCCTCAGTCAGATGGCCTTCAAAGTCAGACGCTGTGTCTGTTGATTCACTATGAGGACTCAGTGCTTCAGAATCTCCATTGATTTTCAGCTTTTCAACGTCTACTTCCTTGTCCTCGGTGTCAGTGTCATCCATGCCTCCTTGTGGTGTCAGAGTCCAGAGTGAAGTACACTCGTCAGGGGGAGCCACATCATTCTCTGCTGCCAAGCCCCCAGACAACAAGGCAATGAGGGGAGCTGCTTTCTCCCACTCTTCTCCAACCTGAGGCTGCACAGATAGTACATTTTCTCTGGATCCTAGCTCAGAACGGTTCACTACCTTGTCATTCAACAGGATGGGAGTCCAAAGAGCAGCATTATCTGAAGAAAGAGCCTCAGTTCTCAGGCTTTCTTGTCTACTGTAACTTTCCCTCATGTGTAGGCTTGAGTCACCAAGACCTAATTTGTCATCAAATGGTCTGTCCTGCGGGGAGTCAGTCAGTGATAATTCAGGTGTGGAACTGGGGGTCACATTTACAGGATCCTTCATGATAGGATTACTGTTGACAGTCTGGTCAGTTCCTTTTGCTAATGTATCTCGCACTAGAGACTGTACAGGACCATTCTCTAAAGGAACAGTGGCTCCTTGTTCCTCACTACCCACTTCCCAGGAAGTGGTGTCAGACTCGTACTCAGTTCTAGTATCTTGATGCAACTCAGGCTGCTCTGCTAACCTCTCAGCCACTGGGGTTTGAGATGACAGTGATGGTAAAGCCTGGCATGGCTGGTCCCCAGTGGGAGCAATTGGGGGCTGGGAGGCATCACCCAGCCCACTTGTGAGTATACCTGGAACCCTTTGCTGTGGGCAGTCTTCCTCCTTTCTGTGAGAAGCCAAGTCTTCTCTTTTGGCTCTAGGCACAGCTGTTTCATCCTGTGTGTGCTCCTCATTCAGAGGACAAGGCGGCAGTAGTTGTGTTCGCTGTAGATCTGATGTACACTCTCTGGGGGTGCTCGGGGCTCCCCTGGGCTCAGGCTGGCCACAGGCCTCACAACCATCACTACTGCTGCCGCCTCTGCCACCTCCCTCATCGGTGGCCCTGCTGCTACCTCCACCCGGGCCACCCCCCCCTCCGATGGCAGTGGTGGCCGTCTCTCGATGACAGTGGTGGCCTCTCGTCCCTCGGGACTGCAAAGCACGGGCTTTAATGTCTGCAAGGGTCCTGGTACCAGTCCAGCCCCGGCAGGAGGACTCTGCGATGGGGATGATCCGGGGGCATATCTGGTAAGTGGGCTGACCTTTAACCACCCAGGGTGGTTTGATACGTGAAAGTTGAATCTGCAAGAAAAGCACAGGGAAAGCAATTTTAACTGGGTAACCCAAATTAGGAAGTATAAAGCAAATATGAGATACTATTAGCTTAGAGGTCATGGCCTAGGGAATCAACAGTCACAGTAAAATGGTCATCCATAATACTATTTCATTCTGAATTATGTTGAAGGGCTGTTTATGCCACACTTCTAAATTTATTTTTTGGTGGGGCTGGGTGAGTCACTATAGCAAAGAACCTAACACTAATAAAAGATTAAAAACTCCAAAGGATTCTGACCTAATTTTAAGAGTAAAATAGTGAAGAAAGTCACTGCTGAATTATCCCCCAATCATTAAGTTGGTCAAGTTTGTAGTTATGTTCCCACATAATTCAAACTAGGGCCCCAGGTTGTCTGTCCTTGCAAAGGGGCTCTATAATCTCATGATCCTCAAAGGAAACTTGGGACCAGGGCCATAAGGAATCAAACAGCCTCCTACCCGGATGGGCGGGACTTTGGGCTCCTCTTTAGTGGGCTGTGGCTTTTCGGTGTGAACACTTTCAATTGTGTTACGAAAGGACTGACGGTCTTCAAGCCGGGGCTTCTTTTCGGGAAAGGATGCAGAGGTTGCCTGCTCAAAGGATTTCCTTTTCTGATCCTTGGGTTCCTGATCCACCGTATCCTGAGACAAGCAGGGAATTCTGTCTGGAGATGCAGAGGCATGTGCCAAGTTATCTGGCTCTGTCTGGACGTGGGAAGCCAAAAGTTCACCAGGGCATTCAGGAACCCCTGGGCCGGATGCTGCAGAGGATATGCTTGGCAGGGGGGGACTGCTCACCCTGGCTGAGCCAGTTTTAGCCTCCCCATCCTCAGAGAGTGAAATGTCTGGTGCCACAGAGTTTGCTTCCTTAGCAACCCCTGCTTGTTCTGGCTCCTGTTTTTTGCACAGACTTCTTCTGGCTCTGGTTCGGAGATCTGGCCGAGATCGTTTCTTAAAATGCCCATCTCGTTGGCGGGTTGCTGGACCACGCTGTGGCCGTGCTGATTCTTCTGGGACGTGCAAGCCACTCTTGACTTCAGTCTCCTCCTGGTTCACATTCTGCTGCAATGATTCTTCTTTGGTCAAACCCAATCTGTAAACCAAACTCACACCATCAGATACACCCCAGAGGACATGCTCTTATTTCTATCACTAATACACACTCAGATACATAGATAGAATACATAAACAGATACACAGCTATACAAATACATACATATACAGACACAGATATAACCAATCTACGTGGTACATAATACTAAAAAACATGTATTACCATCACTGAGAATGGCATTAAGCTCCATGACCCAAGTTACTACAATTTCCACATTCTCATACAAATGTACTCCAGTCATCTCTTGGAATACACAGAGAACTGGTTCTAAGACTGCCAGTGGAAGCCAAAATCCACAGATCCTCAAATCCCTTATATGAAATAGCATATTTGCATTTAGTCTATGTAAATTGTCCTGTAAATTTATTTTTGCAGTGGTACAGCTGGAACACTACCATTGGCTTTTCATGCATGCCAGACAGACATTCTACCACTGAGCTACATCCTCTTCCTGTATAGTTAAGTCTCTGACTTACATTCAAGTTGTGAACATTCACAGGTTTACTGTTTTTATAAAACTCACTTTTTTGGATACAAATAAATCAAACTTTATGAACGTTTTCGTAGAACAGAACTCACTTATTCTTAAGTCAGAGACTTACTGTACTTTAAATCATTTTCATATTATTTATGGTATCAAACACAACGTAAGCAGTTGTTATATTGTGTTGTTAGGGAGTAATGACAAAGGGGAAAAAGTCTATACATGTTCAGTAGAGATGCAATTTTTCCCGTGATGCTTTCAAGCCAGAGTTGTTTGAACCTGTGGATGCAAAATTTATGGATATGGAAGGCCAGTTACCTCTATTCCCTCAAATGCCTACACCAGAGCTCATAGGAGAAGTACCTTACCTCTGCCCATAGTAGTCTTCAAAGAACTTTTCTTTCCACTGTTCTACCTTCTTTTCCTTCTCCATTTCCTGTCGAATCCTGACTTGCATCTCATGGGTAAATTCACCTAAAATGAAACAAAAAATCGTTTTTGGTACTGGGGATTGAACTCAGGACCTTGTACTTGAAAGGGAGGTGCAGCACCACTGAGCTAAATCCCCAGTCTTGAAACAAGATTTTTGCAGTGACTGCGTTCAGGATATTAATGCCTACCCTACAGTCAGTCAAGTCTTCTGGTTCTAGTGCACCACAAATCTTTAAAGAATATGCTCCTCTCATCCAGTGGCCCTTTTACATCATGCTCTTACTAAGGGCAGATTTAATAAGCCTGTTATGAGAAAAATTTACTCTTTCCTAAAGTTATCAGTCATTCAAAAGCAAACAACATTGTTCAGAAAAGCAAAATAATAAACAAACAAAACTTCCAGACTTACTCTCATATAGAAAAATGTTAATACAGTAGGCTTCCAAGGATGGCCCTTGGCTGACATGTAGGAACTTAGATTTCAAGACTTCCCACCACACTGACAGCAGTGGTTCATTGTCCCTGAACTGTTGACACCAACAATATAGTTTATGCTTTCCTCTTTGGAATCTAAGTAGTAGCTTTCTACATAATTAACCCAAATAAAAACCCTGGGCACCACTTCTTTAATGAGCACCACTGGTAAATATTTACGTGTGTTGTCACAACTTGTTTCTGGAAGAAGTAAACATGTTGTGTGTACCTACACATTGAGGGCCTTTGAACCTTGCTTCTGGTTCTCTCTGTATCTCACCCCACGTGCCTCCTCCTTTGCAGATTCTATTTTTCTTTCACTGTAATAAATTATAACCCTGAGTTTGACTGTATGTAGTCCTTGCAGCAGTCATTAACCCCACAGGTATCTTGGGGTCCTCTAAAGCCTCCAAGTAGCTTCCACATTATCTAAAAGAAGCCAACATTTACTCCAAGTGACTATGTCCAAGAAGAAAATGGTGAAACTTAACAGGTCAACATCACAATCCCTTTCATCCTTCCAGGCAATGCCATGACTACTGGAATGGTTATGTATACTTTTCATGAGAAGGAAATGAATTTCCAAGACAGTGAAAGTCTGAATACCCTTTTTGGAGCTGTGTGGCACATTAATACCCATTACAATTATCAGTACCATGAGGAAAGCCTGTCTTACACTAAATAATCCTTGAGTGAAAAAGAGACTGGTGAATTGAGTGCTCATGCTTTATACATCAGAAGAAACGCATGCCACACATGGCAGGAACAAACATCTCAAGCTATCTGAGAAGCTACTTACCATCAGCCAGGCGTTCCCGCCAGCTCTGAGCTGCATGGGTGAAAAACTCATTATTAAGTGCACTACTGCTGAGACGCAACAAGCCATCTGTTCCCACCTAGAAATTTTGAGGAAAAACAAAAGTGAAAATAAGTAAGAAAACTTAGAAGAGGAGACCACATACACAGAGGCCAGGAGAAGGCTAGGTATTTATACCTGTCTGTCTACTTCAGGTAGGAGGAAGAGGAGCTGCTGCTGGAAGTGTGATGGCAAGGCATGGAAGGTCCGAGAGTTTATCAGGGCACGGAGGTTGGTATTGACAAGAATGGATCCAGGAGTCTCAAAATCTATCTCTTCCCCTCTATTGCGCTTCATTTGACCTGTGATTTTTGAAGCAAGAAGCAGCAAGGTATAGATTATCAACTCATTTAAACAAAGCAATAACAAAAACAAATAAGCAACTGCCAACTGGTGGAAAACCTGGTGGCACCACCCAATCTACCCAGAACTCTGTCGTGTACACAATATGCTTAACTGTCCAATCATCACAATCTGTATGTTACAACTGTTCTTCCCAAGTTACTGCTGGTGCCACTGAACCTAATAAATACTCAGGCTTGCCACCTCTCACAGCACTCTACTGTGGTGGATCACAGCCTGAAGACGATACTCCTCCCAAAGAAAACCAGGCAAGGACAGGTTCTGAGCTTTTCTGAGGCTGCAAACCAAGATCTACAAAGACCAACTGGAGAAAGGATGGAAGTGGTCTAAAAGCAAATCTAGTTAAAAATCTACAGAAAAACCTGCAGAAGCCTTTGTGAGGTATGATCTTTGGGCTGAAATATACTAAAGGTTGTTCAAAGTCAAATGAAATGTCAGTACCTCTCAAAAGCTCTAAAATAAGTGTTTCTTTTATTTGAAAAAAATCACTACAAAGATAGACTTGTGAGATTTTAGATAGGGCATTGTTCATGATTTAGAAAAAGCAGCAAGACAGCAAACCTAGTTCCCACTTGGGGAATGGTTTATTCTAATTTTCAGAATCCAAAGTTATTCTTCTTAATGGTTTCACGTGGCCCATTTACAAAAACTTATAGCACATAATAAATCCTGAAATAGAAAGAGGCATACTAGCTTTGCAGATAATCTGAGGGCAAGAAGTACACAATGTAGCATTACTGAATTTGTGTGTGTCCCAGAATTTAATATTTCCATTCAATACACTAAGTCAGTTACAAGGGAGAGTTTGATAGAGACTATAGATATTGAGAGCAAGCATGATAGGATGCTATCAAAATGGATACAGGAATCCTTTGGAGAAGCTCAGAAGCAATTTTCACTCATGCAACCAGTTACAAAGCAATACCAAGGCAGGCACTGTATGCCCTACAGTGGTGATGAACCTCTTAGAGCTTTCAGTGATACAAACAGCTGCTGCAGCACGCATGCCATAAGCTTGCCACCACTACCCTACAGGGACAGACCAGGAGCACTGTGGCACCATATCCACCTACAAGGAGTTCCTTTAAGGTCTAGCAGAGGCCTAGACATGAAACGACCAAAACACAAGGTAAAACCAATAGAGGGCCACCCAAGTAAAACTAAGCTGAAAAAAGAGCTAGAGTAGATGACATCATCTTCTCACTAGGCCTAATGGGGCCCCCTTTACAGGCAGAGAAATGAGTGCCAAGCCTCTCACCTGTGGCTGGCTTCCGGAAGCCTCTCAGGAGCGGGGCAGGGTCCCGGGCGACCTCGGCCTGGCCACGAATAGCAACGCTACCCAAAGCCAAAGAGCCGCTGCTGCTGCTGGATGGGCTGTCACTCTCACCATCAGCATGGCGGCCCGAGAACCCTGAAGGCACAGCATTCCACTGGTCAAAAGCATTACATGCCGCGCCCATGGCTGTCAGATAAGTTTACTTCTCCCAGCTCTCCCTGACATGCTGCCAGCAATACTGGGGTGCTTCCATCTCCCAGCCCTGGGCTGACAGAAATCATCAGTTTATGGTCCAGCTTTAAAATACCACCTTAAGAATGCCAAACCACTGCCTTCATTTGTACAGAACTACACATTTTACAAAGCACTGGCACAATCCTTCATCAGATGCTTATGACTGCCCTGGGAGGCAAAGAGGAGACGAGACACATGGCAGAGCCAAGAACTAGGACCTACAGCAGGCCTCACCATCACATTGTGCTGCCTTCCAGAAGAGGGCAAGTCTCATGGCTCTGGCTTAACAGCTCTACTGGCATCACACTGCTGGTCAGAGATGCTAACAGAGGGAGGGCAGGTCCCCAGAACCTGAGGAAAGAGCACTACAACTATGAGAGTATACATACCTGCTGCAGATTCCACGTGGGCCCCGTTTACCTTCAGAGGAGTCAGAACAACTCGAGGCAACATCATCCCAGTTTTTTTCTTTTGTTTGTTTGCCTGTATTCCCAGAGGGTAGAGAAAGAGAGCCTGTGTCATCTGCAGAGCCTCAAAAGTTCTCTTTACCCTATCCTATCCTCCTCTAGTAGAACAGTTCATCTACAGTCAAATCTGCAAGGCAGGAATGAAAATAGCCCTAACTAATGTTAGTCAAGCATTACCCTGAACTACAAAGGTATTGTTATTCCCATTTTACAGATAAGGAACTTGCCAGAGCTAGTGTGGCATGGCCACCATTCAAACAGCCAACTCCCAAGCTCATTTTCTCACCACTCTGCACTGTACTATACTCCTCCCTGGATGTTTACATATGTATCAGAGTACACAGAATTTTTCCAGGCAAGGAAAAAAAAAATTCTGCTCTTGGACGTAATATTCCATTTTCCCATACTCCACTTTTAAAAGGTACTAAGATAAACACTAAATTCACTTTCTCCATTTTTCAAACATGTCACAGCTAACTGTAGAAGGAGGAAGAATCCATTCTTGTGTCTGTCTTCATTCTCTGGGGCTGGTCCCAAACTGTCCTAACCTGAGAGGAAGCTCTATAATTGTCCCTGGGACTGGAAAGGGGTCGATTCTGAGATTCTGTAGAACAGGATGCATTTGAAGATGTTTCATCAAGAGATACTGGAAGAAAAAGAAATAAAAGATTACTTCCTAGAAATTGTTTGGGGTTTTTCCCCTCTTCTTCTCATTAAGGCACTTACCATCATTTTCACCACTCACAGTGCTGGCTTCATTAGATCCACAGCTCTCCACATCAGCTGAGTCCTCTGGCTCCTCTCCTTCAACTGCAGCTGTATTTCGAGACCACTGCAGGGCATCCTTCTGTGACAGCAAGTTACAACTCAGGTGAACAAAACCCTCCAACTTCTATAAGCACAACAGCCATTCTTAATTCATGTGCTCTTAGAAAAGAGAGACTTAGTTTTCTTTCATTTGTTTCTGCAGTCTGGGGATATAACCCAGGACTTCACACATGCTAGCCAAGTACTCTACTACTGAGCTACCTTTCTAGGCTGGGATTTAGAATACTGCTCAGGTCCAATCGCTTTCTAACTGAGCTCTTTCTCAGCAAGTTCTTTTCATAAACAGACCATTAAGAAAGTGAGGTATACTTTTGCATTCAGTCATTCATTAAACATGTAACTTAGAAATGATGCCACCTCCTATAAAGTACTGCTACATGGAGCTAGTTCTAGGTGGTGGTAGTAGGGAGAGCAGGATCCAGCCCCTAACCTCAAGGGACTCACCTGAGTAAGGAGAAAATCGAATGGATTACAATACAAACGGCAGTTATAGAGGTATACAGAAAGAACTGCAACAGCCAAGAAAAGAGGGCATCTAATTCACTGTGAATAAGAATAAAAGAGGCAAAGGCTTCCCAAGTGGATGTGCTGCCAGAACCAAATTTTAAGAGAAGTCAGTTACTAGGGAGAGGGGCTGGCTATGGGGAGATATCAGAATTTCTACGTAGCAGGACAAGCAAATGTGAAAAAATATAACAAACTCAGGAAAACAGATTTCAGTAGGGATGTGGGAAGCTGGATAATAGGAAGCAAGAGGGTAGATGCTAAGACAAGGTGTAAAGCAAGTGATACGTGGATTATTCTGTGGTCTCTAAAGGAAATTAGCTTAGCAAATGATCTGAGTTTTATGAATTTCTTTCTAACAACCATGGGATATCTGCAGCAGACAGGAGAGGAGTTAGTCTATAAGTCTACTGAAAAATATGGAGGCGTTAAACCTTATAAAACATTGACAACTTGCTGCAGTTAACCGAAGAGCTCTACCCTGCATTCATTCTCCCGAAAGGCTCCTTGCATAGTCTTAAAGTTGACTCTACTTACTCTCAAACAGAATTCAGGAGTTGCCTCCCACCTCAAATCTAGGAAGTAGGCTGGGAATGTAACTCAGAGGTAAAGCATTTACCTAGCTAGCATGCACAAGGTGCTGGGTTCAATCCCTGGCACTGCAAAAAATAAAAATGAAAAATAATCCAGGAAAAGATAAGTTATTGAGAACTGACAAGAGAGAAGAGCCAAGGCAGGACAAAGGACAGGACATCATGACTGAATAAATTTATGTTAAAGAATAGGTAGAATCATGATTCTACCTCTGAAAAATATATCATAAAGTAAAAAAGGGTAACCCATAACCACCTTAACATCAATTTCACAGATCTCTTGTCCCATTAAGTTCTCGCCTATTTATTTTCATTAACTTTAAGGTAAAATTTTGCTATTTTAAGTTAAAATAGAAAACAGCTTTTGGCATCTTTTCCTCTTCCCTATTAGCCATAAATATGCCTCAGAATTAAAAGCTGAGGGAAAATTTTAATATTGATCTTAAAGTTATGCTTACTGGCTCTAGTATATAGTTGGAATGATGAAACCAATCTGATTCTGATGGACAACATAAGATAAAATGTTCACTAATGACCCCCAAAATTCTATTTGTGGCAACAGTATGGAAAATCACACTGATAAAATGATGATGGTATCAAAAGGTTCAGACACTGCCAATGGGACAATAAACAAGAAAAAGTCTAAAAAACAGCATACAGGTTGAGCATCCCTTATCCAAAATGCTTAGGCCAGAAGTGTTTTAGGTCCTGGAAATTTTTCAGATTTTGGATTATTTGCATATATACAGTGAGATATCTTGGGAAAGGGATCCAAATCCAACATGGAATTTATGTTTTATATACAACTTATAGCATAATCTAAATATTTTTAATGTTATGGCATTTTAACTGTGACCTATCACCTGAGGCCAAACATAGAATTTCCCATGCATCACCATACTGGCATATAAAAAAATTTCACTCCTAGGCTTGCATTCTCTGAAGAAAAACATACATATACACGTAAGAAAAAAGAATGCAGAGTGTTCATAGTTGTATCATTTACACAAAAGTAAACTGAATAAAGGGTAGTATATTCACTGAGTAGATGATGGTACAATTTTTAAAAATGAACCATAGCTACTTGCAAAACCATGGATTGGTCTCAAAGTATTTAAGGAAAAAAAGCTAAAAAGAGCACATATAATGATTCAACTTGTAAAAAGATTAAAAAAAAAAAAAACAGAGAAACTAAACTACAGTGTTAGACACAAATAGGGAACGAGACAGAATCTCCAGAAAGACAGAATAGTAGTTAACCTCTAGGGGGAAGAAGGATACACAGGGATATTGGCTATGGGTCATGTTGATGTCTTGACCTAAGTGGTAGTTACAAGGGTGCTGCTCACTTTACTGTAATTCATTAAGATGAACACTACAGTTTTACAAAAAAAATTCTGAAGCTCATGGCTCATGCCCATAATGCCAGCACCTAAGACCTGGGAGACTGAGCCCTGAAGGGCTGAAAAAAGAAAAGCCTAAAAACAAAAGATGAAGTATTTTCAACAAAATACTTGATAAGACACATGAAAACCACTTGAAATAAAGCTGTATAATAATTGTGACAACAGGGGAAATATTCATGATACAGTGAGTCAGTTAAAAGTCTCACAATATGATCCTATCATCTTGTTTATCTATTTATTTTTGTACCATGGGGGGATTAAACCAGGAGGACTCTTATCACTGAGCTATTCTCCAGCCCTTTTGTTTTTCTCTTTTGCCATAATGGGGATTGAACCCAAGGCCTTTGAATGAATTATGTATTTCCAGAGCTTTTTTATTTTGAGAAAGAGTCTCATAAATTACTAACTTGCCCAGGCTGGGCTCAAGCCTGCAATTCTCTTGCACAGACCCCTAAAGTCTGTGCACCGCCTGCACCACCCACACCTAGAAACATATAACTTTTTGCATAATCAAGAAAGTAACATTTACCCAGGCCCAGTCTTTTGTACCTATAATCCCAGCTACTTGGGAGGATGGATAAAAGGATGGAGAATATGAGGCCCCCTGGGCAACACAGCAGAAGATTCTATATCTCAGAGGAGACAGACAGACAGGAAACAGATTGGGGGGAAGATATGAAAGACTATTTAAAAAGAGCAATTAAGAGTATTAAATGCTTTACCAATAGCTAAATCAAAATGTAATTCCTCTAGAACCTACAGCGGAGGAAGAACCATAGTGCTGAGTTAATCTCATTAAACAGATACTACCTATATATTGTATGCAATTCAAACAACTATTCAAGGTTTCTAGAGCTATTTATATCTCCAGTAAAAAAGCAAATAGAAGTTGGGTGTGGTGGCACAGGCCTGTAATCCCACCACGTGGGAGGCTGAGGCAGGAGGAATGCTATGAGATTAGCCTTGGATAGTGAGTTCCAGGGCAGTCTCAACTACACAGTGAGACCCTGTCTCAAAACAAACAAACAGAATACCTTTAAGAAAATGAAAGCAATTCTAATATTCCATTTTAAAAGACCATTAATATTTTCATATGAATTCTGCAAGTTTGATGTTATTAACTTTCTATATATTAACTCTGTAAGTCTGTCAAAAAGGAAATAGATTTTATTTTGTTTTTGGTACTGGGGACCTTGCACTTGCAAGTCAGGCAGCGACACCACTTACCCAGCCCTAGGATCACTTTTTAAAGTATGATCTTGAGTCTTACAACATGGCTGAATTTTCTTTTCTTTTTTTTTTTTTGGTACCAGGAATCAAACTTGGGACTACTTGCAAAACCATGGATTGGTCTCAAAGTATTTAAGGAAAAAAAGCTAAAAAGAGCACATATAATGATTCAACTTGTAAAAAGATTAAAAAAAAAAAAAACAGAGAAACTAAACTACAGTGTTAGACACAAATAGGGAACGAGACAGAATCTCCAGAAAGACAGAATAGTAGTTAACCTCTAGGGGGAAGAAGGATACACAGGGATATTGGCTATGGGTCATGTTGATGTCTTGACCTAAGTGGTAGTTACAAGGGTGCTGCTCACTTTACTGTAATTCATTAAGATGAACACTACAGTTTTACAAAAAAAATTCTGAAGCTCATGGCTCATGCCCATAATGCCAGCACCTAAGACCTGGGAGACTGAGCCCTGAAGGGCTGAAAAAAGAAAAGCCTAAAAACAAAAGATGAAGTATTTTCAACAAAATACTTGATAAGACACATGAAAACCACTTGAAATAAAGCTGTATAATAATTGTGACAACAGGGGAAATATTCATGATACAGTGAGTCAGTTAAAAGTCTCACAATATGATCCTATCATCTTGTTTATCTATTTATTTTTGTACCATGGGGGGATTAAACCAGGAGGACTCTTATCACTGAGCTATTCTCCAGCCCTTTTGTTTTTCTCTTTTGCCATAATGGGGATTGAACCCAAGGCCTTTGAATGAATTATGTATTTCCAGAGCTTTTTTATTTTGAGAAAGAGTCTCATAAATTACTAACTTGCCCAGGCTGGGCTCAAGCCTGCAATTCTCTTGCACAGACCCCTAAAGTCTGTGCACCGCCTGCACCACCCACACCTAGAAACATATAACTTTTTGCATAATCAAGAAAGTAACATTTACCCAGGCCCAGTCTTTTGTACCTATAATCCCAGCTACTTGGGAGGATGGATAAAAGGATGGAGAATATGAGGCCCCCTGGGCAACACAGCAGAAGATTCTATATCTCAGAGGAGACAGACAGACAGGAAACAGATTGGGGGGAAGATATGAAAGACTATTTAAAAAGAGCAATTAAGAGTATTAAATGCTTTACCAATAGCTAAATCAAAATGTAATTCCTCTAGAACCTACAGCGGAGGAAGAACCATAGTGCTGAGTTAATCTCATTAAACAGATACTACCTATATATTGTATGCAATTCAAACAACTATTCAAGGTTTCTAGAGCTATTTATATCTCCAGTAAAAAAGCAAATAGAAGTTGGGTGTGGTGGCACAGGCCTGTAATCCCACCACGTGGGAGGCTGAGGCAGGAGGAATGCTATGAGATTAGCCTTGGATAGTGAGTTCCAGGGCAGTCTCAACTACACAGTGAGACCCTGTCTCAAAACAAACAAACAGAATACCTTTAAGAAAATGAAAGCAATTCTAATATTCCATTTTAAAAGACCATTAATATTTTCATATGAATTCTGCAAGTTTGATGTTATTAACTTTCTATATATTAACTCTGTAAGTCTGTCAAAAAGGAAATAGATTTTATTTTGTTTTTGGTACTGGGGACCTTGCACTTGCAAGTCAGGCAGCGACACCACTTACCCAGCCCTAGGATCACTTTTTAAAGTATGATCTTGAGTCTTACAACATGGCTGAATTTTCTTTTCTTTTTTTTTTTTTGGTACCAGGAATCAAACTTGGGCCCTTGACATTGCAAGGTAGGCAGCAGAACCACTGAGCCAAATCCCCAGCCCCCTGGCTGAATTTTCTTAATTGATCTGAGTCTCTTGGCTCTTCATTGTAGGTAAATGATGCTATCTGGAAATTAAAGTACTCTTGTCCTTTCTTGTTTCTTTTTTATTATGCATTGGTTCAGACACTAGGACTGTTGTATAGTTGTTATGTTCTTAGTTTTTAATAATTTATATTAAACAGCCTTCAAATTAGCCATTACCTTAGAGACAGTACGGATTTCTTGCTATGGAAAGGTTTATCAGACCCAGGAAGAGGCAGATGGAAGGTTTTGCCCTTTTTTTTTTTTTAGTTCTAGGAACTGAACCCAAGATGTACATGGCTAGATTCATGCTAGATGAGTGCTCTACCACTGAGCTATATCTCGAATTCTTTTTATTATTATGCTTTGAGACAGAGTCCCCTAAGTTGCCTAGGCTGCTCTTAAATTTGTGATCCTTCTCCTCAGTACGTGGGATTATAGATGTGTGTCATCAGCTCTGGTCTGCTTGCTTGAGAATCTAATCATGGGCAGTTTAAATTTTGTCACTTTAAATTTTCATTCCATTTTGTTCACTGTGCTTTTTATGTTTTAAAATGTTCTACTTATGGGAGACCACTTTATTTAGGATTATTACTGATGGTTGCGTTTTCTCATTAGCCTCTTTCTAGTTGCCTTTATTAATATATGTTATACATTTAACAGACATGTTAATAAAAGAGAAAAACTCAAAAAGGAGGCAAAAACTTAAAATAATACTTCCAAAGGAAGATAAGAGTATGGCCAACAAGCACATTAAAAAAGTGCTCAACATCTTTATCAGGCAGATGAAAACAAATACCATAAGGAGGTATCATTGCATTCCCTCTAGAGTGACTAAAGTAAGAGTGACACTACCAAATATCGGAGTAACTCCAAAGATGTGGAGCAGCTAGAACAAGATCTATACCAAGTTTACATATCGAAAGTCAAAATTCAACTTTAGAAAACTGAGATTAAAGTGGTCTTTTAATGACATTTTATTTATTTATTTAAGTTTTTTTTATTGAGTTTATTGGTACAATCTAGGTATACAATACAGTTACATTCATCATTCGGATTCTGTACCTTTACCTAATAGGTCTTGATTCTCATTTTTCCCCTTGTCCCTTCCCTCCCTTCACCCCCTCCTCCCCTCCCCATTTATAAACTTTATTTCCATCTTTTCAGTTTCTCATATTTTTTCCCTCTCCCTTATTACCTTTCCCCCACCCTTCCCACTTTCCCTACACCTTTAGCCCTTTATGTCCTATTTCACATTATTAATTATCTCATTAGGATCCTGTGTACTATTATAGTTTTTCCACACCAAAGAAACTATTCGGTATTTCAGTTAAAGAAATCTCTGTATGAACATTAAAAATAGGGAATCCTAAAATAAAACTAAAAAGGAAAGTAAAAGAGTAAAGGCAATGATGTAACATTAAAATAATCCTTAATTCTGGGGATGAAAATGGTCCCCGAACATATTTAAATTGCTTCTTGCTCTTATAGTCTTATCTTATTCTTTTTTTCATTATTTAGAGAATACTTTATTAGTTTCTGTAATCAAACCCACATAGATATGACCTTACATATTCAATACAGTGCATTACCCCTGTACACATGGAAAAAAAATAAAAAATAAAAAATAAATAAATTAACATAATGACCTTTTAATTTTTTATGTAAATCCCCCCAAAAACTAGTAAAGCAAACTCCACACAGGCTTGAGAAAACGCTTCATTATTTTATTATTTTTTGGTACCTGGGATCCAACTCAGTATCTCTCACTTGGATGCAGGGTGTGGTACCACTGAGCTAAATCCCCAGCCCAGGATTCATTATTAAAAAATACATGATACAGGGGTTGGGGATTTAACTCAGTGGTTCCACCGCCTGCCTTGAAAGCAGCAAGGACCTGAGTTCAATCCCCGGTATCTAAAATAAAACAAACAAACAAACCATGATAGAAAAAATTATTGAATTTAAAGTCTTATTTGCCTTCGCACAAGCCAATTAAACATTACAGCTGTCAAGAAAGAAAGAGAAGAGCTGTTATTTTTAAAATGAACATATTCTTGGAACATAAAGAGAAGAAACTGTGTTTTCATTTATGACAAGAAAGGAGTTTCCATCAACCAGAAATAAAGTAATAATTCTCATTTCTGATTTGCCATCCACATCTTCAAGCAAAATTTCTTGCAGATGTTGACCACAGACCTGCCATCTCTCATCTGAAGCCCTTGGGTCTAGATGTGTTTTAGAAATCACAATTTCTTCTTTGGGAGTCTCAGACAGTACAATTATCAAGTTCTAGGCCAGCTGGGCAACTTAGTAAGAACCTGTCTCAAAACAATAAAAGGGCTGGAAATATATCTTAGTTGTAGAGCACTTACCTAGCATGTATAAGGCCCTAGGTTCAATATCCAGCATGCACGCACGCACACAGGAAAGAAATGCACATGGACATTTCAAACAAAATCATTTGTAGAGTCCTAAAATATTACATCTCTCAAAATTTTTGAAAGGATTTGGGGGTTTTATAATTCTGATTTTCTTTATTACAGAATATAAAGAAAATTTAATGAGGGGCCAGGGATTTGGCTCAGTAGTTCTGCTGCCTGCCTCACAAGTGCAAGGTCCTGAGTTTGATCCCTGGTACCCCCGCCCAATGTAATGAAAAGAGAGGAAAAGAAAAAAGTACACTGGGTCTAGGAGAAAGTGCCACAAGAGTGGGCTCCTCCTGGTGTCTGTGTCCTTACTTCTCTTCAGAAAACAAGGTTCCAGTGCTGCTACAGAAAAGTGAGTAAGATCTTGCTAAGGCCACAGCTCTCATACTCTTTGTAATTTATCTGACATACTTTTCTAACATATATTCTCTACAGGAAGTATGGAAATCTGACCTGCTCCTCACATCTGAGCTAAATAATAAAGTTTCCTTCTCCCATGGAACAGGCAACTCAATGGTCACTCTTTTCTCATTTTCTGACAGGTTTTTCTTTCTTCAACCCAGCCAGCAAGCCACAGAACTCCAAGGTAGTTAGAGAACAAATGGTCCCCAACGGGCAGGGTCTACAGCCCCTTTCAGCTTAAAGAAACTATAGAAGACAGAGACCTCCACTACTTCTACAACCCTAGAGAATTATGGGGATTTACATCTCTCAGGGGGAATCAGACAGGAGGTAAGGCATGGCAAAGCAGGCTGGGGAATTTAGCAGGACCTGTCAATTACAAAAGCCCAGGAGGGCACGAAATAATTCTCAGGACTCCATATGAAGAACTTCTCACAGATTCCCACCACATGTGGATAACATATAAGGACACAGACACCACGAGGAGCCCGTTACCACAAATCTTTTCATGGTAGCCTACCTTGAGCTTCCCAGACCCAGGGTGTATTTTTATTTTTGCTCTTTTTCTCTTTTCCTCTTTTGTTCGACCCAAGCTCACACTGATGAGTCAGTCTTTTCCTTACCGCTTTACCACTCACTTTTCAAATAAACTTTTAGCACTGTTTTTGGCTTGACTCATTCAATTCTTTGTTCGAGGCAAGAAAGGCATGTAATATGTTTTTAGCTCAGAAGCTATTTCTAAATGAACTACCCTTTAACACTTTATGAATGACCCACCAAGGACTGCACAAGATATCTAAGCAAAACTGTTAGATGTCCCAGCACTTGGGAGGCTGAGACGGGAGGATCACTGCAAGTTCAAGGCCAGCCTACTACACAGTGAGTTCAGGCCAGCCAGAACTACATAGCAAAACCCTATCTGAAACACAAACACACACACACACACACACACACACACACACACACACACACACACCCCACAACAACAAAAAAATCTGTTAGATGAAAGTTAACAAAAATAAAAGCAGAAACCAAAAGTAATTAATAAAATGTCACAAACTTTGTGAAAGTGCCCCAAAACAAGCAAGTAGACAGCGCTAATTTTTAAAAATAGAGGAACAAGCAATCTGCTAGAAACTGAAAACAAGGTACCTGAAATAAAAAACAGTGTTTTCTCAGAGAACTGACTAAAAGAAAGAAGGCAGGGGAGGAGGATGTTTAGAAAAGTCTCACACAAAGAGAAAAGTGAAAATGAAATAATATAAAAATTTCCCCAAAATAACAAGATATGAGTTTTCAAGTTTCATTAAGGCAAAAGGCTCAGAATAATGAATGAAAAAAGGCTCATTCCATGGCACTGTATCATAAAGTTTCAAAATACAAGATAAAAAAGATCAAAAGTCATCCAGTCAATAAGAACACATCCCATGACAAGGAATCAGAATTACATCATGCTTCTCCAAAGTTGTGTTTGGTTTTGGGTTTTTTTTTTGGTACTGGGGATCAAACTCAGGTCCTTCCTTGTGCTTGTGAAGAAGGCAGCGGAACCACTAAGCTAAAATCCCCAGACCCTTCTCCGAAGTATTTTTAAAGAGTGTAAAATAATTAACATCTTAGGGAATTTTAAGCCAAATCTTTTTTTTTGAGACAGGGTCTTGCTATGTAGTTCAGGTGGCCTTGAACTCACTATGTAGCCCAGGCTGGCCTCAAACTAGCATCAATCTTTCTTTACTTCCCAAGTGCTGGGATTATAGGGATGCACCACCACACCTGGTGCCAAGTCAATTTTTCAATATGGAAAACAATAAAGACATATATAAAATAATTTATCTCTCACATACCTAACCTGTTCAAGCAATTCTTCTTGAAAGTGCTCTACACACTTGCCTCAGAAATTCTAAGAAACTCAAGATATCATCCAGAAGAAAGACAACAAGACTTTCCAAGGTGAGAATTAAGGAAGTACCAGCAAACAGCTATGCACATGTCAAAAGGGTAACCTACTAGGTCAGTCTGCCTGGTACTTTAATCAAAGTCCTCAGTCTGGGCAAAGGAGGATGCTGGTCCCCCAGATAGACCCACAGGCAAACATTCAGCAAGAAAAATAAAATAAATGTGATGGCATATCAAGAAAAATTTTACAGCTGCAAATAGCATTGGGCTTCCTCTCTTGTTTGTAACCTGTTTTTTAATTGTCTGTTATTTATTTTATAGTATGTGAAAAATAGCATGGTTATAAAAGCCAAGACCATGCAAAAGGCTTACACTTAAAAGAAGTGACAGTCAGATTAAAATTAGACCTTTATCTTTCGCCATGCACTAAATTAAAATCCAAATGGATTAAAGATCTAAATATTAAAACAGAAACATTAAACTTGCTGGAAAGTAAGTTAGGCAGAACTCTGGAAGACATTGGTATAGGAAAAGACTTTATGAACAAATCCTCAGTAGCACGGGAACTAGCAGAAAGAATCAACAACTGGGATCTCATCTTACTAAAAAGCTTCTGTACTTCAAAAGAAACCATTAGCAGAACTAAGAGACAATCTACAATGTGGGAAAAAATTTTTACCAGCTGTACCTCAGACAAAGGACTATTATCAAGGATATATAAAGAACTCAAAACAATCAGTCCCCCCAAATATAAAGACC
>NW_022900934.1:25977670-25987237 GCF_012274545.1 Fukomys damarensis
AAAAAAAAAAAAAAAAAAAAAAAAAAAAAAAGAAGTGACAGTGTCCTCTTCCAATACCACCTCTCTCATCCAGCTCTTCATTCTATTGCTACCTATCTCAGCCAGGTAGCCAACCTCAGTAGTTTCTCATTTAGTTTGTGCACAAATGATAACATATATATATGTTATTTATATATATATTATTTCCCCTTCATCCTTAAATGAAAAATAATGCACACTACAAATAGTATTTGGGGTTCAATCTCTGTACCACAAAAAAAAAAAAAAAAAAAAAAAAAAAAAAAAAAAAAAAAAATCAATTAAAAAAAGGACCAGGGATTTAGCTCAGTGGTGCCACCTGCCTCACAAGCACAAGGTCCTAAATTCGATTACCCAGTACACACACGTACGTATACACACACACACACACACACACAAAATTAGAGGCAAAATGAGATATAAAAGAGTTTTAAAGCCTCTGCTCATAAGTAAGTAATTATAAAGTTAAAAGAGGATAAACAGGAGCTTTACAGTGATGAAGGCTGGTACTGCCAGTTCCTACTTTAATAAGTGATCAAAGTAAATGTTAGTAACAGGACAAACTGAAATAATAAGCTACATGAAAGAATGTTCTAAGAATACAGTCTTACTTGCCTGATACACTCTGATAAAGATGCAAAAGTTGAATTTAATCCTAAGAAAATGCAACCTAATAAACAATGTGCAAAATAATTGGTCTATCTTCAAAAGAGCCAAGGTCATGAAAGTCATGGAAAAAGAAGTGTTTTAGACTGAAGGAGACCAAATACCTGAGACAACTATATGCAATACATAATTATGAACTTGATTCTTCAGTTATGAAGTTTATACACTTGAAAATAAATTATAAACACTTTAAAGATTAGATGGTAATAATGTTTCAATGTAATTTTCTGACTATGATAACTTTATTGGGTATGTGTAGAATGTCAGTTGGCTCTGAGTTACAACAACAAAATACCTGAGATGAGCTACTTATGGAGAGATTTATTTAGGCTTATGATTCTGAAGGCTCAAGTATAAGAACAGGGGGCCCCATTTGCTTCTGAAGAGGGCAAAATGTTACAACAGGAACACACGTATCTCAAACAAGGTAATAGACTAGAGAGTAAGTTTCCACAATTCCCTTCAAGGGCACTTCCTTAGTGACTTAAGGAAAACCTACAAGGCTCTCTTCTTCAAGATTACATCACCTCTTGAAAGTGCTACCCTTTTAGGGACCAAGCCTTTAATCCACGGTCCTTTGGGAGACACTCATCCAAATCACAGTATAGCAAAATGTCCTTAATTACAAGGCATGCACACTAATGGATTAAGTGTTACAGGACTCTAAAATGGTTTAGAAAAAATAAGTTCTTCGTATAATACTTATAACTTTTCTGAAGTTTTTAACTGCTAAGTTAAAAATAAAAATTAAAAGCTAGGCATATCTGTAATCTCAGAACTCTGGGGCACTGAGGCAGAAGGGTCAAAACAGCATGGACAACTTAGATTTATCAAGACTCTCAAAGGAAAAAAAAAAAGGGCTGGAGGTTTAGTTCAGTATAAAGGCCCTGGTTCAATTTACAGTACTGCCATACACACAAAAGTTGAGTGGCTAAAATAATAAGAGAATTCACAAGGGAAGATGGCCAAGAAGCATATGAAAAGGTATTCATCAAAGAAATGCAAATTAAAAAAATGAAATATGAAAAGAATGTGTCAATTAATGAAAATTTTGCCAATTCAATATATATTCATCATAAAGACTCAGTATACTTGGAAACCTAAGGTAGGAAGATCTTGAGTTTGAGGTCAGCATGGATTACATACTAAGTTCAAGGCTAGCCTACTTAGCAAAGTCTTGACTGCTCTAATGTGACACAAGCAGGGACCTGAAAAGCACCTACACAGGGATTTGCCCTCTTGCTACTGGGAACACTGCAGCCACTATCATCATGTAGAGTCCTGAACAGTCTCCTGAATACTGTAACTAATGTGGTAGTTTCCCCTATCACTCCAGACAATAGCCAGACAAGATAGTGAGGCCACCCTACACTATTCAGAATATTAGCTTTACACTGCTGCACAATAGATTATCACAAACTCAGAGGCTTGAACAGCATGTTTTTTTATTTTTTTAAGATTCCATGGGTGGTAAGTCTGGGCAGAGTTTGGGTCTCATAAAACTCTATTCAAGGTATTAATTGGATTGATTTTCTTTCTGGTTCTTAATGCCTTCTTCCAAGCTCACATGGTTATCATCAGAAAACAGTTTATACAACTAAGGTCACTTTCTTGCTGTCAGCCAGACCTGCATTCTGTTCCCAGGTATCCACAGAGTTCTGGCCCAATACATGGCAACTTCTATTCTTCATCTCTGAACTCTATCTAGACCCTCCTCTAATTGGCTCAGGTCTACCTAGGATAAACTCTCTGAGTTAATTCCAAATCAACTGACTAAGGATCTTAATTAATTACATCTGCAAAATTTCTTCATCTGTGCATAATCTACGTGAGAAGCAAATTACAGTTGCCACGCACACACATACACCAGAAAGAGATTATACAAGGGCACAGGGTTACCAAAGATCATCATAGAAATCTGCCTACTGCATATTTAGCCTGTAGGTAACCACAGCTTCATGAGAGAGCCCAGCCCAGACAATCTCAAAATAATCTGAGCCTGTCCAGACAGGAAGAACAGCCAATGCAAAAGGAATAGTGAATAAAATAAATGACATTTGTTATAAGGCACCAATCCTGGGATAGTTTATTACAAAGAAAAAGATACAAAATACCTAACATGATCATATACAGAATTATATATAAGGAAAGCCTCATGTACCAGGAAAAGACATCTCTTTCAATGAAGCTAGCAACTGCAAAATTAAATGTATATATACACATTTTTAATATAAAGATAAAATAAAAGATTAAATTTTATTCATTTAGGGCTGGGAATTTGGCTCAATGGTTCCACTGCCTGCAATGCAAGTGCAAGAACCCAAGTTTGATCCCTGGTACCAAAAAACAAAACAAAACAAAACAAAAAAACTGATTTAGTATATGAACTGATTCTCTTGCCCCTTTTAAATGATATCCATTCCATATCATAGTCCATATTCTGAAAGTCACATTTTTTCCTAGCTTGTTTCATGTGCCACATTAGGGAGATTAATACATTATCTAGTTTTAAGCAGAGTGAAAGATGTGGCCACTTAAAAAGACAATTTGGCTGCCTGCCTCACAAGCACAAGGTCCCAAGTTTGATCACTGGTACCCCTCCCAAAAGACAATTTTTTAAGAAACTGACAATGCCAGTACAGGAACACTAAGAAAATAGCAGTGTACTTTTATACCAAGTATATATAATTCTTTTTATATTGTTATTTATTTTTCTGGTACTGGGGATCTTGTACTTGCCAGGCAGGCACAGCGACAGTGAGCAACATCCCCAAGTACGTAAGTCTTTATCAAATACGTTACCAGGTAAAATCAATAATGATCAAATCACACCTGAAAACAAGTTAATTCAAAGCATCCAAAATTGGATAAACCTAGAAAATTCCAGCATATCCTCTATTATTTAAGAATTTCACCCTAATATTAACTATGTGTAATATATATACAGCTAATATATATAATTACACTATAATATATAGTGTAGTTTAATATTTTTCAATTTGTTACAGGGTACACATCACAACAGACCTATCAAAGAATATATGATAGCATACATTAGTAGTTGTAATATATAAAGTGGATATAAACTGCAAAAATTCTAACATTATGGAGTAACATTTTTAAAAAAGTAAACTCCATTGCCATAAACAATATAAAGCAATGTGGTGACATTATCAGAGCTATTTACCTCAGAATCGTCTGACAAATTTTAAAAATTGCATTAAAAATGGAGTCTGAAAACTATATTGCTAATTGAGACTAGTCCAAAAGTTAGAAAAGAGGTAATTAATGCCTGAGTGAAATGTTAGAACTGTAAGGAAAACAACTGTTACAGCATGAAACATGAATGAATAAACAGAACATATAAAGGCTACTTTTGTAAGAGAAAGAAAAAATACATTAGAATACTACTCTGCCATAAAGAAGGATAAACTTGAGACATTTCTAGGTAAATGGATGTACCTTAAGACCATACTCTTAAGTGAAATAAATCAGACACACATGTTTAAATATCATTATTTCTCTGGTGTGAGGACCAGAAAGGGCAAAATGGACCAAATGTATAAGATATTGGGAAATGGGAAGAAAATGTTCAAATGGGAAAGGGAAAATGGGAGAGGGGAGGGAGAAGGGAAAAGAAAAGGAAAAAAATAGAAACAAAGATTTTGTAAATGAGGGAAAGAGAGGTTGAAGGGAGGGAAGGGGACTGAGGAAAAGAATCAAAATATATACAGCTACAAATTCCCTATGATGAATGTAATGATTATGTACATCTAAAATGTACCAATAAAATTAATTTTAAAAAAGAAAATAAGAAAACATATCTGTATATCCTAACAAAAATAAACACAAGATAAACTCCACCAAAGAAAGCTTAAAATCAAGCCTCAAAAGAATCCATTTACAACTAATTTCTGTGCATTCCCTAACAACACAGCTAACATGAATACAAAAGTATTCAGGACCCAAAGTAAAAGTTACAGCATCTGTAATCCAATCAAAAATTATTAGGAACTCAAAGAATTAGAAAAATATGACCCATAATGACAAGAAAATTAAATATATAGAAACAGACTAAAAAATGACAGGATTAGCCAGCCAGTGTGGCATATGCCTGCAACCCCAGCACTCTGGGAAGTAGGATCACAAGTTCAAACTCAGTCTTTCAGTCTTGGGAACTTAGCAAGACTCTGTCTCAAAATAAAAATAAGAATAAGGGCTGGAGATATAACTCAGTGCAAAGGCCCTTCAATCCCCAGTATCTTCATACTCTGACGCCTCACACACACAAAGAATTAGTCACAAAGACTATGAATATAGTTGTAACTATATTTCATTTATATGTTTTTGTTTTGTTTTGTTTTGCTTTTGGTACTGGACATCAAACTCTGGACCTTGCGCTTGGGAGGCAGGCAGCAGCACCACTGAGCTAAATCCATTTCCTGGCCCTTGTAACCATATTTCATTTGTTCAACAGTATTGAGCATAGCTGGGCATGGTGGCACATGCCTGTAATCCCAGCGCTCAGGAGACCGAGGCAGAAGGATCACTGTGAGTTTGAGACCAGCCCAGGCTATATATAGAGTTCCAGGTCAGTCTCAACTACATAGTGAGACCCTGTCTAAAAAAACAAAAAAAAATCAAAAAACAAAACAAAACAAAAAACCATATTGAGCACATTGAACAGAGACATATAAGGTACAAAAGCAAACAAAAATCCCCAACAATACCCAAACTCTACTTCTAGAGATTAAATGGGATTAACAGATTTAACACTCCAAAGGAAAAAAAACTAGTCAACATGAATATGTATCAGTAAACTCCCTCCAATCTCCCCCTCCAAAGAGTAAAAAGATGGAAAAATATGAAGCACATGAATGAGTTGCAGAACTTGTAGCAGCCAAATATGCATGCAATTACAGTATCCAGACAGAGCTAGAGTAGAGAGATATGCAAGAAAAAATCTTGCTTAATGGCTGATTATTTACAAAACTTGATCCATGAAGCTCTATAAAATGCAGGCGTAAGAAATATGATGCAAACTACACCAAACTGTATCATAATCAAGTTGCTGGAAAGTGGTGATAAAAATATCTTAATAAATTAAGCAGAAGGGGGAGAGGAAAAAAAATCACTCACTGAAAACAATTAAAATGACAGTAGACCACTGCCTGCCTTGCAAGCACAAAGACCTGAGGTTTAATCCCCAGCACCAAATAAATAAATAAATAAAATGACAATAGATTTATCACAAAGGATAATGCAAACCAGAGACAACAGAGCAAAATTTATGAAGTACAGAAAGAAAGAACTGTCAACCTAGAATTCTGTACTAAGTGAAAGTATCTTTTTAAAAGGAAAGGGAGGGGACAGGGGATTTAGCTCAGTGGTTCCGCCACCTGCCTCACAAGCACAAGGACCCAAGTTTGATCCCCAGTACCAAAAAAAAAAGGAAAGGGAGGGCCAGGGATTTAACTCAGTGGTTCTGCCACGTGCTTAGCAAGCGTAAGGCCCCGAGTATGATCCCCAGTACAATTCCCAGTACCCCCCAAAAAAAGGGAAATACTTTTTCAAACACGCCATAAAGCTTAAATACTATCTCTAGCAGATCCATAGTACACCAAACATTAAAGTTCTCTGGCTGAAGAAAAATGATATGAAAAGAGAATCTGGATATGAAAAACAAGAGCAGAAATGGAAAATATGTGGGCAAGCATAAAATTTAAATGTGTATGCAATAAGCACTAAAGTAACAAAGACCTAATGAGTCAAAAAGGGAATTGAATATGATAATAAGTTTCTCAATCCAAAAGACAAAAAAAAAGAAAAAAGGAATAAAAAAATCAGGATGATAGATTTAAACTCTTTAATATCATTATAATCTTATTAAATGGTCTACGTAACAAAATTAAAATGCACAAATTGTGAAATTAGACGAAAACAAGATCCAACTATATGATGCCTGCAAAAATGCTCACTTTAAATATAAAGACAGGTTATATGGATGGAAAATACATTGTAGGCAAATACATCAAATGAGAAGAGCAGCTATATGATTGTGAGATAAGCACATTTTAAATTTAAGAGGTAAAAGAGGGGTATTTCAAAATGATAATTTGGCAAAGTAACCCTAAATGTGCTTTATAAGTGTATTTCAAAATTCACACAGCAACTGATGGTACTGAAAAGGAGACAAACCCATAATTTTGGTAACTCCTCTCTATAACTGAATGGATAAACAGACAGAAAATTGGTAAAAATACAGAAGACTGAACGTTAATCAACAAGTTAATAAACATCTGCCCAACATTCCACTTAACAGCAGCAAAATATACACTGAAGTGCCCATGGAACATTTATCAAGAAAGATCTTAGTCATAAAACAAGATTTTATAAATTTAAAATGACTCAAAACATACAAGACATGTTCTCTCAGCCACTGTAATTGAATTAAAATCCCCAAAAGATCTCTGGATAGTCTGCAATTAACACTCCCCTAAATATTAAATTAAAAGAAATATTTGAAAGATATTCTGAACCGAAAGAAAAATATATCAAACTTTGTTGTGTGAATTAAATGTCTTTTGTACAAAAGGAAAGCCAGGTGTATAGTGGCACATGCCAACCAGTATTCAGGGGCTGAGGCAGGAGGAACACTACCAGTTCAAGGCTGGCCTAGAACACACAATGAGTGCTTTCTAAACAAAAAAAAAAAAAAAAAAAAAAAAAAAAAAAAAAAAAAAAAAAAAAAAAAAAAAAAAAAAAAAAAAAAAAAGGCCAGGGGGCCAGGGATTTGACTCAGTGGTTCTACCGCCTGCCTTGCAAGTGGCAAGGGCCTGAGTTTGATCCCCGGCATTAGAAAAAAAGGGGGAGGGGGCCAGCACTGTAATCCCAGCACTGGGGAGGCTAAGGCAGGAAGACTGCCTTGAGTTTGAGGCCAGCCTGGGCTGCATAGTGATTGATACTGGAATGGAACCACCAAAACTGTGAGCCAAGGTGTATTAGTCACCTTTTTCATTGCTGGGACAAAATAACCAACACATGTGACTAAAACAACAGGTTTAATTTGGCTCACAGTTTCAAAGGTTCAGTCCGCAGTCGGCTGGCTCCAAGGCAGAAGCATCTTGGGAGAAGGGCACAGCAGAGGAGAATGCTGAACTTCTGGCATCTGGGGAGCACAGCACAGGAAGAACCACAGAGTGAATGGACTGGGGACCCCCTTCTCTGGGACAGCCTTCCAGGTTACATCCCTAGTGACCTACTTCCACCAACCAGGAACATTCAGCTGTAAACTCATCAATGAATTAAGCCATTGATGAGGTTAGCACCCCCAACTTAATAACATTCCTGGAGCCCACCACTAAACACACGAGCCTTTGAGGGGTTTTCATCCACATTATGACACAAAACAAATCTTATTTTCTTTGTAAGCTGATTATCTTGGAGATTTTGTTATATTCACAGAAGGCGACCAACACTATGAGAATGATACCAATGATTTAGCAACTACCTGCATGCATGAGGAAAAAAAGAAGTCAGGAACAACTCAGGATTACTGGACAGTGATAGCATAAATAAAAATAGAGAACAGGAAAGGAAGGCTGACTTGTCATGGTAGTGAGAAGAAGATCCCAAAGGAGTGAGGAAAAAAAATAAAGGACGTGAAAATCCAGTGGAATCTGAGTAGAAATGCCCAACTCAGATGCAGATCTAGTGTTCTAAATTATGAGGCACAGATTTGGACATGTGCCCACATTTAGCTGGGATAGCAGAGGATTAGATAGATCACTAAAAAATAAGGAATCTTTTGTGTTTCCCAAGATATATCCAAACTTTTCTGGGAACAACAGTGGGGCACTGCAGCATTTCTTAAGGACTACTGATGGGGAAAGTACTATTCTAAAGCACAAGGCAATCAAACGCACTGCAATCAATCAAGCTGCAGTGGAGTGGGCCCATTAGTGTTGTCAACTAGTAGATCCTTGCAGCCTGAGACACTGTTAGGGGCAAGGTGAAACAATCTCAGCAACATGCAACGTACCACACATAGCACATAAATTTGGTACAACTCAAAAACTTTTGTTTTAGTGAGTTACTCATGAGTTTTAGACTGTAACTACAAGTTAGCAAATGTGCCACAGACTTTGCATTGACTACCACACACAGGCCTCACAGAAGCTCTAACCTCGAAATTCAAATATATAGAAAAACTGTAAAATACAATACTTACACACAGACAAACCCAAAAGGAAGAAGAAGGGCTGGGGATTTGGCTCAGTGGTGCCACCGCCTGCCTTGCAAGCGCAAGGTCCTGAGTTTGATCCCCAGTACCAAAAAAAGGAAGAGGGACATCTCCTAATGCTAAGAACAATGAAGTTAGTCAAATAATTCAAGGAGTTACTAAAGCCAGATACAGATCTTAGAGCTTGGGACAGGTGTTTTAATGCCTACAATAGGTTAGCAAACAACAAATTGAAAATTTTGCACCTTTATAATAAGTTCCAAAACCACTTGACCTACATGGTCTAAGAATACCCATGGCAAGAAATTAACATACACACAGGTATGATGCAGGGCATGGTGGTGCATATCTATAAATCCCAGCACTCAGGATTCTGAGGCAAGAGGATTGCTTTGAGTTTGAGGCCAGCCTGAGCCACACCATGAGTTCAAGGCCAGCCTGAACTACACAGGGAGACCCTATCTGAAAAAACCTTCGAAAAAACCAAAACAAAACAGGTATGGCCTAAGGGAACCTGTCAAATTTAGCTCAACTCAGTATTTCTCTAAAGGGGTACTCTACAATATAACTTACAAAAAAAAAAAAATGACCACAGAGGGCCAGGATGTAGTTCAGTGGTGCCAAGCCTGGCAAGGCCCTAA
>NW_022900934.1:25987346-26001111 GCF_012274545.1 Fukomys damarensis
GAGAGAGGGAGAGGGAGAGAGGAAGAGGGAGAGGGGGGGAGGGGGAGAGAGGGAAAGAGAGGGAAAGAAAAAGACAGCAAGCAAGCAAGCAAGCAAGCTTGGTGGTACACACATATAATCCCTGCACTGTAGGAGGCTGTGAAATTGGAGAATCATAAGGTCCAGCTCAGCCTGGGCAACTCAGTAAGTTCCTGACTCAAACTTTAAACTAGATGTGTCAAATTGCAAGGAAATGTGACTCATAAACAGACGATTAGTCAGACCTGTAATCCCAGCACTCAGGAGAGGCTGAGGCAGGAGGAGCACAGCAAATTCAAGGCCAGCCTGGGCTACACAGTGAGTTTAAGGCCAGCCTGAGCTACAGAGCAAGATCTTGTTTTAAAACAAACAGCAACATACACACAATATAATCCATCAGACAGTGATAAATACCAAGGAGAAAAACATAAGGAACAGCAGGACTGGGACTGGGAGTGCTATGCAGGTGTAGACAGGACAGGATGCAATGTGGCCATACTTGAAGGAGGTATGGGAGTAAGGCATGCAGGTTTGGGGCAAGGTATTTTCAGAAGGAACAACAGGGCAAAAGCCCTGAGAGTAATAGTGCCAGCCTATTCAAAGATAACCAAGAAGGCCAAGACATTTATGGAACAGACTGAACCATGAGCAGATAGCTGGATAAAAAGGGGTGGGAAGCAGACAGAAGAAGGGCACTGCAAGCCACTGTGAGAATTTTCACTTTTACTCTTGAGTGTAGTGGAGGAGGGTAAGGGATGGCTTTGGTTAGGAATAACCTGCTGACACTTTTACACAAATCTCTTCAATGCTGAAAAAATGATGTCAAGTGGAAGCAAAGACACTAGTTAGGAAGCTAATAATCTAGGGGAGACATGATGGTGACTTAAAACAGGATAGTAGTAGTGGGTGTGGTAAAATGGGATGCATTCTAAAGACAGAGCCAACAGGATTTACTGATGACTACTGACCATGAGAGAGCGGACTCAATGCTCTGATCTAGGTAATCTGAAAGATGAGTTCTGGAGTCTAATACTGCCATGGCTTACGCATTTAATAAATGTCTTTGGGGGCCAGGGATTTAGTGCAGTGGTTCCACGGCCTGCCTTGCAGTGCAAGGTCCTGAGTTCAATCCCCGGTTCTGAAAAAAAACAGGGAATAAATGTCTTTGGGACCAGGGATTTAGCTCAGTGGTGCTGCCACCTGCCTTGCAAGGGTAAGGTCACAAGTTTATTTTGGTTAACAAAAAACCCCACAAAACAACAAATGTCTTTGTCCTGTTTTGTTGTTTTTTTTTTTAATGGAGTTCCCAGTAATTATTACATAGGCAAGAATATATATAAGGTAAGACAACACATCTGGGATAAAACATGAGACTGGTTTTATATATGCTAACTCTGAGACAGACACTGCCACACATACAGATAGTAACAAAGGTAATTAAATACAGAAGTCTAATGAACACAGAGGAGGAGCTATCCAGGGTGGGAACATACAGTAACCTAGAAATTCTGAAAAAGAGATGGAGAACTAAAGGAGAAAAGTTAACGAAGCAAACAAAAATGAGACCTAAGAATTACAATGATACTGAAAAGAACTAAGTAGATTCATCCCCCAGACTCCCGATAAGCTCAGCAAGCTAACCCAGGGACCAGGATAAAGATGAGGTATGAGGCTGAGAACACAGGGATTAACAGTCTGCATTAGGAGACTCTTAATCCAGCACAATGCATCTAAGCAGCAACCACTTCCTCACTTCTGCAGGAGACAAGTGAGGCCACAAAACCACAGTATACTGAATTTCTCATCAGTATTTAAAAGCCCTAGCTCTCTCAAACATTAACCCTCAACCAAGACCACTGAAATTTGAGTAAGGCTGTGATGTGAAATAAACTGGGCATAACAAACAGAAAAAACATGGGCTATATAACACATAATATTTTTATTTGTATTACAAAATGTTTGTAAAATAAGTTATACTGACAATATCAGAATACACACCTGGGTACCTCACAAAAACAAACAAACAAATAAATAAAAAATTTCACAGACCTGAGAGACATGAGTCTCTAGCTCCAACTGCACATGGGGTAAATAAATAAATACCAAGGTATGTAATTACAGAAAGGATTCTATAGGCTTTCTGGATATATAATAAGAAAGATAAGTGGAAATTAGTGAGAACATACAAAAGATCAGAAATCAGGATGGCATTAGACTTCAAAAGCAACACTGAACATTAGTTTTTTGGGTTTTTTGGTACTGGAATTTAGCCCAGGGCCTCCAAATTGCACTACATTCCCCAGCCCACTTTTTTTATTTCTTACTTTGAGACAGAGTCTCATCTCACTAAGTGGATAAGTTGCTCGGGCTGGCTTGAATTTGCAATCCTCCTGCCTCAGCCTCCCAAAGTGCTGGGATTACAGATAATGTACTACTCTGCCATGCTTATGTTTCTCTTTTGATAGTAAAACATACGTATGGGTGCCTGCACTCTTTGGAAGTTTTCAATCATTTTGTTCCATGAAAAACATCCTGCTGAACATCCCATACTATATATTTCCATTTGACACTACAAATTTCTATCCTAAACTGATTCAACAGCTACCACAGTTCTCAATGTTCACGTTTCTCAAGCAGTAATCATTTTTCTATTTTTTTTTTTCCTGGTACCATTGAACAAACTCAGGACCTTGTGCTTGCAAGGCAGACATAGCACCACTGAGCAAAATTCCCTGGCCCTTCTATGTTTTTCTACTGCTTTTTCCCAGCGAATATTTATTGAACACCTACTGCAAAAGGCTCTAGGGATATAGCCAAAATGAAAATACAGTAATAGATTCTCTGCCCCTAAGGGCTAGTTTGTAGAGATATATCAGGCAATCACGCAAATTACATACACAATTGTACACTTATAAGCAGTAAGTAAAGTTCAGACACAACAGGAACACCCAATTTAGAGGTAAAAGAAGGCTCCTCTGGGGCTGGTGATTTAGCTCAGTGGTGCTATGCCTGCCTTGTAAGCACAAGGTCCTGAGTTTGATCCCCGGTACCAAAAAAAAGGGAAAAAAAAAAAAGGCTCCTCTGAAGAAGTGACATTATACTGTCAGGTAGGAAGAAGAGCTTCAAATGAGAAACCCAAAGGAGCTAAGGAAACCAAACAATGAGCAAGGTTTGGGATTTTTTAAAAAATGCCATGGGAAACCATTGACAAGTATCAAACAAAACCATGTCATCATCATGTGCTGTGTGGATTACAAAGGAGCAAAGCAATGGCTTATAAGGGGGCAAAATGAAGACCAGACAACCAGACAAGAGCTATTTAAGTATTTAGTGTTATAAGGATAACTTAGGCTACAATGGTGGCATTGGAAAAGAGACCAAAGGGGAGAGGGGCTAAAAGAATTGCTGGGACAGATATCCTTCCAAAGAAAAATGGACATGAAAGTTCATTTATATCTTAAAAATGATTAAAAAGAATAAACATACTTAAAGGCATATACATTTCGAAGCCCATTTATTATTGAATCAAAACAGCACTCCCTAGAAAAGAGAACATACTTTTTTTTTTTTTTTTTTGGTACCTTGAGCTTGCAAAGGCATGCATGTTGTCACTGAGTAAATCCCCAGTCCAAACCATACCTTGTTTTGGGTTCCATATTCTTCTTCCTCCTCATGAAGCAAAAAGGAGTTGGAAGTTATTCTTTCCAAACCTTGAACATACTTCTCCAACGTCTGAGAAGTGATTCATTTAGGTGAAGCTTTAAACTTCCTAACCTGTCCTCCATGTGTTAAAAACAAACCCTCAAATAACCAAAATGTCACTTTGTACCACTCAAACTTTTCAAATCAGTTCCTCATTAATACAGGAGCAGAAACATTTATACTTCAAAAGAAGCACTATGAAGAATATAATGGTTATCTGGCAGTCAACTAAACATCAGTTCCCACTTTTTCTTCCAGATTTAGCTAAGTCAGGAGAAGGAACTTTGTTAGACTAAACAAATTCCTCAAATGCCTTTCCCCTAAAGTCTGATCTGAAGAACTGAGATATCAAATGTACAGGTTTGATACTGGCTGATTCAAACACCATCCCAAGGCATCCTACAGCATGTGCAATCTTCTTACTAGAACACAAGTTCTTTAAAATCACTTTTTTTGGGGTACTGGGGATTAAACTTGGGGCCTTCCATTTGCAAGGCATGTGGCAGAACCACTGAGCTAAATCCCCAGCCCTTAAAACCACATTTAACAGCCGGGGATTTAGCTCAGTTGTTCCACCGCCTGCCTCGCAAGCACAAGGACCTGAGTTCGATCCCCAGTACCAAAAAAAAAAAAAAAAAATCACATTTAATAAAATGTGACAAAATAACCTTTTTGTTTTAAAAATATACATACAGTCCGGGCGTGGTGGCACATGCCTGTAATCCCAGCACTCAGGAGGCTGAGGCAGGAGGATTGCTTTAAATTTGAGGCCAGCCTGGGCTACACAGTGAGTTCCAGGTCAGTCTCAACTATACAGTAAGACCCTGTCTCAAAAAACGGAAAACAAAAATATACATACATCATTTAGCCAAGCACTTTGGCTGTAATTCCAGCACTGTGGGAGCTGAGGCAGGAGGATCACAAGTTTGACCCCAACCTTGGCAACTCAGTGACTTAGCAAGACCTAGTCTCAAAAAAATAAAAAGGGCTGGGGATGTAGCTCAGTGAAAAGTCTCTAGCTTCAAATACCAGTATCCCCACACACAAAATAAATCACTTTAGCAACCATGACATTAGCCTCTTCCAAAGCTAGCAAAAAAGTGATTCCAATTGGTAATGCCTTCCCAACTAATATCTGAACTTCACCATTTCATTCTCACGGAGCTTGCAATGTCAGGAGGTAGACAGACAAAAGACAGTACAACTCTTAACTAGGCTTCATCAGGACTCTGAAACAATCTCATGCATTCTCCATGAGCTGGCTGGGAATCCTGACAATGGAATATAACTTTCAAAGGCAGATCCAAAATGTCCCTGGAGAAGGAACTTTTTACCAACTGAGGGTCAAAGTCTCCACCAAAACCAAACTGCTACTACAATTAATCACAGCAAATGGTACCACTCTACTAATGGTTTTTTGTTTGTTTGTTTGTTTGTTTTTTGGTACCAGGGATTGAACTCGGGTCCTTGTGCTTGCAAAGCAGGCCACCAAACTGCTGAGCTAAATCCCTGGCCCTGCCACTCTACTAATGGGCATTAGGTACAGACCTCCTACAACACAGAGTAGAACAGGGTTTATAATTTTAAAAAAAAAGTCTCCAGGAAATGCCAAATACATCACAAAAGAACAGTAACGAAAATATCCACTCCTGGGGGCTGGGGATTTAGCTCAGTGGTTCTGCCGCCTGCCGTGCAAGCACAAGGACCCTAGTTCAATCCCCAGTACAAAAAAAAAAAAATTTCACTGCTGACTTACTTTTCATAAAGAACAATCTAGGTGGCAGAATGGGACTATGGGAAGGTCTTTATTAGCTTTTAGCCTAGAAGGTTTTCAACAGAGCTCCAGAATCTAGGAAAAAGGCCATAAATTATCAGGAAATGGAGGAGGAATGGTAGAATCCACAAGAGATGAAATAGGCTGGACCACGTGCTTCTTTCAACCACAACAATTTCAGTCATTTATATTTTACAGTTCTACTTCATGAGATAAAAGTTTGGGGCTAGGATTTAACTCAGTGGCACTGTGCCCTCCTCGCAAGTACAAGGTCTGAGTTTGATCCCTGGTACCAGTAAAAAATAAAATCAAATCAAAGTTTGGCACCTTTTCAACCATTCAACCCATTTTTAACTGCTGTGATAATAGACAAGTAAGCGGATCGCTGTTTGAAGCCAGCCTAGGCATATAGGAATATAGTGAGTTCAAGGCCAGCCTAAACTACAAGGCCTATCTCAAAACAAACAAACAAAAATAAAAATAAAAATAAAAATGTGACCAAAGGTCATAAAATCTTTTTAAAAAAGCTATTCTAAATTAGCATAAAGAAATCAAACAAAGGTGGAGACCTGGGTTCTAGTCCTAACTCAACCACATGTGTTGCACAATACACTCGTAGAAAAATCACCTAATTTGACAGAAGCTCAGTTTTCCACCTGTAAAATAAAAATGAATTGGACGACTTGAGATTTCTTGCCCAACTAAATCCTAGGATTTCTAAGCATTAAAATGATCATATATATATATATATATATGAATATATGATTTACATAGGCACACAAAAGACATTATCTTAAAAAAAAAATCACTATATTTTAAAGTAAAACATTAAACTTCCAGTTTTCTTCCTTCAATTAAGGATTATGGTCACAGCCTGGGAAAATTTTATTTTTTACAACAGCAGATTCTTTCATAGATGTATGTATAACTACTACAAAGAGGGCAAGGGAAGAAAGTTCTTAGAAGTTAACATGCTGAACAGGAGAAACCAAAAACCAAAACATGCACATTCTGTAGCAAAAATTGATTTTTTTAAAAAGGTAAAATACAAGAATTAGTTGGCTTAAGGTTTTGGTAACATCGCATTTTTATTTATTATTTTGTTTTTGTTTCTGAGACAGGGTCTCATTATGTAGTTCTGTCTGGCCTTCAACTCACTGTGAAGCCCAGGCTGGCTTCAAACTCTTAGCAATCCTCCTGTCTCAGCCTCCCTTGTGCTAGGACTACAGGTGTATGCCACCATGCCCAGTTAAAATACTACATTTTCATTTAGTGAGTATTTTACTAAGTATCTACTATGTGTCAGACACAATATTCAGTAATGTGAAAACATGCCCTGGGCCAAGCCTGCAGATGGCCTTTCCCCTATTCCCTACTCCCCTTTTCTCCTCCATAATTCGTCAAGTCTGTTTCAATGAGATTGTAGATCCTGGATGGCACAGCCCCAGGAGACAGTTACATTATGTATCTTTGTTCCTTTTCTGCGCATACCCCATCACAAGACAGTCGTGTTCAGCCTAGGCCATGTGAGCCATGTGGCACTAGTTATCCCACCTTCCTACACTATAAATAGAGCGCAGCCGGGCGTGGTGGCGCACACCTGTAATCCCAGCACTTGGGAGGCTGAGGCAGGAGGATCACTTTCGAGACCAGCCTGGGCTACATAGTAAGTTCCAGGTCAGTCTCAACTACATAGTGAGACCTTGTCTCAAAAAAAAAAAAAAAAAAGAGCGCATTGGTCACTAGGCGGCCATTAGCTCATCAGGATATGGTCCCACCTGGTCTCAGCTATCAAGAATAATCTTTTTTTTTTCTTTTTACTGAGTTTATTGGTACAATCTAGGTATACAATACAGTTACATTCATTATTGGGATCCTGTACCTTTACATGATAGGTCTTGATTCTCATTTTTTCCTTGTCCCTGCCCTCCCTCCACCCCCTCATCCCCTCCCCATTTGCAAACACTTTATTTCAATTTTTTCAATTTCTCATATTTTTTTCCTCTCCCTTATTACCTTCCCCTGCCCTTCCCACTTTCCCTACACCTTTAGCCCTTTATGTCCTATTTCACATTATTAATTACCTCATTAGGCTCCTGTGTACTACTACAGTTAGTTTTTCACACCAGAGAAACTATTCGGTATTTCAGTTAAAGAAATCTCTGTATGAACATTAAAAATAGGGAATCCTAAAATAAAACTAAAAAGGAAAGTAAAAGAGAAAAGGCAATGATGTAAGATTAAAATAATCCTTAATTCTGAAGATGGAAATGGTCCCTTAACATATTTAAATTGCTTCTTGCTCTTGTAGTCTTACCTTACTCTATTTTTTTCATTATTTAGAGAATACTTTATTAGTTTCTGTAATCATACCCACGTAGATATATATGACCTTACATATTTAATACAGTGCGTTACCCCTGTACAAATGGAAAAAAAATAAAAATTAAAAATAAAAAAATTAACATTTCTAGACCAATATGGCTGTCCATTTCTGTACAATGCCAATTCAACACAGTAAATTGGGATAACTTTTTCCAAAGCTGATAGCACCATTAAAGAATAATCTTGAGGGCCGGGGATTTAGCTCAGTGATTCCGCTGCCTGCCTTGTAAGTATTCGATCCCTGGTACCAAAGGAAAAATAAAGAATACTTGGTCTTTTCTTTAACTCCCACTGCTCTTCCTGACTTCAAACCCTACACTGTGCAGGTCGTGGCATAAATGAAGTCTCTGCACCTACATACTAGAGGGAAGATGCCAAAAATAATTAACCATATAAACAATCAAGGTAATTTGGGATACAGGATAGGGCTATAAAACAAAACCCATAGTAATGGTGTGGAATTAGATTGGTGGAGAAAGTGTCATTGAAAAGACACAGCTGGACTAAGAACCAAATGACAAGACATTACCAAAGTTTTCCAGGCAGTGGTGCTACTACAAAGTACGAAGGCCTTACAGTCTACCCGTTTGAGATATCTGAGAGACAGACTAAAGTTTGGGTGGCTGCAGATAATGAACGATGAAGGGGAAAATGCTAGAAAGGCAGTTCAGAAAAGGAGGCAAGGGACAAGTAGGACATCCACATGTTGTTCTTTTTTGTTTGATTGGTTTTGGTTTTTGAGACATGGTCTTGCTACGTTCCAGGCTAGCCTGGAACTCACTATGTAGCCCAGGCCACCACTGAAATCCAGCAATCCCTCTGCCTCAGTCTCTCAAGTGCTAGGATTACAGGCATGTACCACCAGTATTAGCTCTAATTCGGTGTTTAAAAGAGACCACTGGACTTCAATCAGGAAAAAAATAAATAAACCACTGCTGTGTATACATCAAAAATTAAAATGGAGGGGGCGGGGATTTAGCTCAGTAGTTCCACCTCCTGCCTTGCAAGTTTAAGGACCCAAATTCAATCCCTGGTACAAAAAAAAAAAAAAAAAAAAAAAAAAAAAAAAAAAAAAAAAAAAAAAAAAAAAAAAAAAAAAAAAAAAAAAAAAAAAAAAAAAAAAAAAAAAAAAGATTCTGAGCCAAAAATGCAAAAACAATGAATAGTAAGACCTCTTTTATATCATAGAACTCTACCTGGCTCTCCTTCCTTGATTTAATGACGATAATGACACATGTGATCCTCAAATACATTGGGCAATGGGAGAATTTTAACCCAGATGACTCTGAAACCCAAGGTAGGACACAACCCATCCACCTCCCAGATGCTTTCCCCCTGCGAGCCAGCATGTATTTTATTTATTCCACTGCACCTCTTCTGTGAAATGAAAATCAAAAAACATAACACTGAATTTTTTAAAAACCCATCTTAAAAATAAGTGAATTCTGATACTGCTTATCTAATGATAGGCTCTATGATTTTGATTTTATTGTATCTAAAACAAGGATTACTTCATACACTTCTTGATATTTAATAGTTATATAGCTCTGAAACTGCTAGTATTGGAGTTGCACATAAAAATTTTAACTGTATTGTTTAAACAACATTTTAAGAATGTAACAATTATCTCCTTTCACATTTCTTTTTACTTTTTCCTTTCTTTTATTTGCAGACTATTGATACTAGTGAAAGTGGAAGTCTACTTCTAGTCATTTATTTTTACCAAAGTGTTTTTTTTTTACTTCAAATATTTGAAACATTAAAAAGTTTCAGGGGCCAGGATTTAGCTCAGTGGTTTCACTGCCTGCCTCACAAACACAAAGTCCCAAGTATGATTCCCAGTAACCCCCAAAAAATAGTGTCAATGGACCTTGCTAACTGAATCTAAAAAGACACTTCAATCCTATATCATAACATGAAGTATAATAAAAGATCTATAGCTGTAAATGACATTTCTATTTGAGTATTATTCAATAACAAAACTCAGTAGTGGTGAAATAATTGCAGATATGCCTTACAGTGAGTGCTGGAATAACTATTTACTAATCCAGATTAAACCCACCAATGACACAATCACCAGGTCATAAAACATATTAGTCCAGCATGAAAGTCCTAAAATCAGAACACTACAAAGGAGTTCACTGTAGTTTATGGCAGGAAAAGAAATCCCAGGTATGTAAGAAAAACTGTAACTCCTATTTCTAACTAGGCAATGACCAACACTAACAGGTAACCTCAGGAAAAGCTTAACTATAGAAAGTAATTCAAATCAAGAAGAGAAAGCAAAAGGGCTGGGGATTTAACTCAGTGGTGCCACTGCCTGCCTCACAAGTTCAAGGTCATGAGTTCGATCCTTGACACCAAAAAAAAAAAAAAAAAAAAAACGGAAAATTGAAAACAAGAGATTTCATCTATCCTATTCATACGTGGAGTAGCTTGGAGTACTGATCCAAGCCATCTGTACATAAAGTATCGAACATATCCAAAACAACTTTTTATCAGCGAAAGAACCCTGCAGCATGCTCAAAAAGACTCCCACATATAGTAAACCCTTTGTAATTATAAATAAGGCCACACAAACTTAACAAGAACTGAAAATTTCTTATTTTCAAATAAGTAGCACAACCACAGGAATAAACTAAAATTCTGATCTTGATGGTTCACCAAGATTTCCAAGTAGTTGACAAGAAAAAACTACTAAGCTCTTCTGCATATAAGCTTTTAACACATGAAGGAAAAGGCCAAAGGATCTCAAAGGAGTCACCAATAGCTTAAAAAGGAAAAACAAGAAATTGTCTTCTGTCCCTTATTACAGGCAACATCTTGACCAAGACCACTGTGCAAAACATCCCACCACTTCTATCCTTCCCTAAGTAGCTATGGCCTACAACCTGGTAGAGTACAAATGATCTAAGCAGTAAAACAAAGGAGTCTGGAAATAGGCAAGACTCCTACAGTTTTATCAGTCCTTAAAAAAATGTACTCAATTCTACACAACCTGTTCTAAAATATTAATACCATGAGAGGCAGAAAAAGGCAAGGGAATTGTTATACATTACAAGAAACTAAAGAGACATGAAAATCAAACATAATGCATGAATCTTGATTGGATACAGGATTTTTGGAACAACTAGAGAAAAATTTAAATAGGGAATATATATTATATACTTTCACTTTCCATAGTTATGCAGGAAAATATCCTTATTCTTAAGGCAACATTTTAAAACATTTAGAGATGAAGTATCATGTCTGTACTTGTTAACACTTTGAAATCGTTCTGAAAAAATGCATACATACATACATACATATATATATATATGTATATATAGAATAAAATTATTATGAGAAACATAACAATAAATCTAAGTGAATGCTAGATTGGTGAGGTGTTTGCTACAGTACACATTCAAATTTTTTGTAGGTTTTAAATTTCTTAAAATACAAAGTAAAGGGCCAGGGATTTGGCTCAGTGGTTCCACTGCCTGCCTTGCAAGCAGAGGGCCCGAGTTCGATCCCCGGTACCACCAAAAAAAAAAAAAGGTAAAAATACAAAGTAAAGGTAGAATATGAATGCTAGATTGGTGAGGTGTTTGCTACAGTACACATTCAAATTTTTTGTAGGTTTTAAATTTCTTAAAATACAAAGTAAAGGGCCAGGGATTTGGCTCAGTGGTTCCACTGCCTGCCTTGCAAGCAGAGGGCCCGAGTTCGATCCCCGGTACCACCAAAAAAAAAAAAAGGTAAAAATACAAAGTAAAGGTAGAATATATACCTATAACCACCTTAGACTTGTGTTTATTCAGCTGCCTTGAGTTCTCAGTTCATCAAGACAGTAACTTAGCTGGCTTAGACTTTCACTCCCTCTTCTCATCTATTCCTGAATAACAATAAAGTAAATGCCAGTGTGACTTCTGGGAGACAGTGTAGTGTCTATGAGGCATTTAACAAGAGGCTAATAAATTATCACCCATTCATAACCTGGATGTGGAATCCTTATGAAAGTCTTTTTTAAAAAAAAAGCAAGTAGGGCTGGGGATTTACCTCAGTGGTTATACGAGTGCGAGGACCCGAGTTTGATCACTGATACCAAAAAAAAGCAAGTGGTTCAAAATATACTCAATGAATAAAATATGCAGCAAAAGTAAAAATAAAGTATAATCCATTGTTTTCAAATATTACACATGTAAGTTACAGGTAGCAGAACTGTATAGGTTCTCTTTTGGATTTTGCTTTCTTATTATGTGTACATATACTGCTTTTACATTAGATCAAAAATATCGAGATAGCTGGGCATGGTGGCACACACCTGTAATACCAGCACTCATGAGGCTGAGGAAGGAGGACTGCAATGAGTTCTACTTTGAGGCCAAACTGGTCTACATAGTTCAGGGCCAGCCTGAACTACAAGTGAGACACTGTCTCAAAAAAAAAAAAAAAAAAAAAAAAAAGAGAGATAATTAACCAAATTAAAATTCTACCTAAACCACAGCAAAAAATATGAGCTCTATACCACAGGCAGATATAGAAACAGTTTCATCAAAGTTGTAAGCAGGGGCCAGAGATGTAGCTTAGTGACAGAACAACTGCCTAACATACTGGAGAGCCTGGGTGCAATCCTCACATGGGGGGACGGGCACCACTAACAGTATTTATCATCGTGTGTCAAAACAAAAGAATAATAAAGTGCCAAAATATAACAATTACTCATTAATTCTTTCTCTAAGTACAAGACAGCATACATTCTAGTATCATGAATTCTGAAATAAAATATAGACTCTATCTTCAAAGATTTTTTTTTGGTCTAACTGGTAGAACTGGTTAAACAAACCAAATCATTAATTCAAAAAGAACAAAGTGAGTATCAGAGAAGAGATGCTTACAGGGCCAATGAGCAATATGCTATGAAGGATAAACAACAGAGGCCAAAGGTGGCGAGATGATGTGCTGAGCTCATCTTCAATCAATGCACCTGACACGGACTGCAGACTAACAAAACACCCCTAAGCTTACAGCGGGTTCATACAATGGTATTTACTGAAAGATATATTAAAATTACAATGAAAAAATGTAATTCAGTTCAAACATTTACTAAGAATGGACTATGCCAAGAATTCTGCCCAGAGCCAAGTTTCAAAGAAATAAAACTCAGTTCCAGCCAGCCAGGCACAATGGCACATGTCTGTAATCCCAACAGGCAGGAAGAAGCTAAGGCAGGAGGACTCTAAGTTTGAGTTCCACCCAGGCAACTTAGCAAGAGCTTGCCTCAAAAATATTTTAAAATGTTTCAAAAGGCCTGAGGATGCAGCTCAGAGTAAAGTGCCCCAACATTGATTCCCAGTATTGCCAAAAAGTAAAACAAAACAAAACATTCAATTCCTACACTCAGGGTACTCACAGAAAAAAAGTAATGTTCAGGGTGGATGGGTGGGTATAGCTCAGTGTAGAGTGTCGAGTGGGTGCTTAGCATAGGAGAGATCCTGGGTTCAACATCCCCCAGGACCAAAAAGAAAAACAAAACCCAGAAACAAAAACAAAAACCCCCACAGTAATTCTCCCTCTTAAAATCAGAAACATGGCGGGGGGCTGAAGCAAGAGGATTCCAAGATCATGCTCAGCTTAGGCAATTCAGCAGAACCTTGTATCAAAAAATGGTCTCAAAATATAGCTCAGTACAAATGGTATAATACCCAGTACTTCTTCCCTCCAAAAGAAAAAGTAATTAGCCATATTTGCAATGTATACAGTACATGTAATTATAACTATATTTAATTACATAATATATAATAGCTAAAAACCATTAATAAGCAATTAAAGATGAAGAATCCAGTAATACCATAAAACCTACCATTTGTTAAGGACTGACTCAATATATATATATATATATAT
>NW_022900934.1:26001240-26009595 GCF_012274545.1 Fukomys damarensis
TAGAGTGTGAACTCAGAGGAGCATCTCCTTCCAAACCGGATTACAAGAAAAGCATGCATCTACAGTCCCAGCTACTCAGGAAGCTAAGGTGGAAGGAGTCCCTGCATCCAGGAGTTTGAGACCAGCCTGGACAACATAACAAAAACCCATCTCAACGTACCAACAAATATATGGACCAATTTTTATGACTACAGTTTATATAGGTGGCATTTATTCAAGTTATTTACTTAATTCTGAATTAACAGTCTATCAAGAAAACAAAACTGAAAGGAAAAAGTTTATATGACTACTGCAATTTACAAATACAGAGGAGTGTAAGAATCAGCATCAAATTTTCAATTACTCTACAGTCAGCAAGTCATCTTATGTCAACATCAAGGGTCAGCAAACTAAATCCCAAGTCAAATATAATCCATCACCTATTTCTGTAAACAAAACAGATTACCTGTCAATAAAATAAATACTTGTTTTCGGATTGACACACAGCTTCATCTATTTGTTTATCTAAGGTCCGCTTTCCTGCTATAAGGACAGAGGTAATACTTAGGATATAAACATTATAGCCATAAATAAACCAAAATATTTTCTAGCCCTTTACAGAAAAAGTACACAGACTTATGATCCAAATGATAACCATTCATATCAGAAATGGTTAAAAAAATAGTTTGTTCATTTCAGCCCTATTCAAGTTTTATTATGAACTTTTCTTTTTCCTCTGTAATTAGTGACACTTAATACTGATGTTCATAGTTATAGTAATACCTGGGTTCACAAACGCTTCTGTTCTCAAACAATTTGGTTATCAAACCAAAGTGTTCAACAAAAATTTTGTTTCCATTCACAAACTCCATATAGGTTGTCAAACACAACCACAGCCATCTTCCCTACACAAACACAAATGTAGCCATCTTCCCCAAAATCATAAATTAAGTTTGTGAGCCAAGGTGCCACTGTATTTTCCACACAGTAGGTATTATATATAGCTACCCAATAGTTTATTCCTCACAAAATTATTACACATAAATCTTTTTTTTTTTTTTTGGTACCGGGGATTGAACTGCGGTCCTTGCGCTTGCAGGGCTGGCCACGGAACCGCTGAGCTAAATCCCCAGCCCCAACATAAATCTTAATTAAGGCACATTTGTAATCATTCCCACACAAGCTTTTCAACCAAATATAATCTACAAAGATATAGATAAGAAGTGCGGCACAGAAACAGTAACTGACAGGACTTCCTAATTCTTAGCACTCTAATCCCTAGAGCATCACCTAGGACCAACATCAGTGCCACACAACTGCTTATTAGAAAAACAAATTCATGGACACCATTCTGGACCTACTAAGGTGACTTTTTGAGACGGGGTCTTGTTTGTAGTTCAGGATGGCCTTGAACTCACTAATGTAGCCCCAGGTTGGCCTCAAACGCTTGGTAATCCTGCCTCAGCCTCCCAAGTGCTGGAATTACAGGGGAATGTTACCACCCGACTATCAGGTCACTTTTAAGAACACTAAAAGCTTGAAAATCAATGCACTAAAATAGAGTGTATATTACTTACCTTGAGTGTAAAAAGGCTGATTCGACCAGGTAATTTATAAAACAGCCCTTCTCCTCCTCTTGAGTTGGAATGTAGCATGGCATTGAGGCACGCTAGAGGGGATGTCCCACTATAAAACACAAAGGTTGAACAACAGTCATACAAATCCTTATACCACGTACCAAAGACTTAATCTTTCCCACATTTTTTTAAAATCAAGAAATGGAACAAGAAATTTTGAAGAAAAAAATCCCATGACAACAGTTGTACTGTGAAAGTAGTAAATGAGTAACCAACTAAAATTCACATAAATCATACTAAGATGGCTGGAGTAAAATATGTGATGTGATACCTGAAATCTACACCTAACACTTGCTAACCAAATTCCATAGAAATTTAGAAAAACCAGACAATTTTTCAAGTTATATTTTAGTAAAATTTAAAAGCTTACATTTAAGTAAAATTTTACTATTAAAACATCTAAGAAAAAAAAACCCAAAACCAAAAAAAAACAAAAAAACAAAAAAAAACAAACAAAAAAACCAACACAATAAACAAACAAACAAAAAAAAAACATTTCAGCCTATATATCAGTAACAAACTGCCATGTACCATTATCAGCACAAAGGCCACAGAATCAATGACAACATCCCAATTTAAAAAAAAAAAATCTTTATTTATACAGTTAAATATTTTCTAATAAGCACACAAAAGAAACAACTTCGTTTGTTTTTTCTCTGTTGGAATGAAAGGCGGCTGTTTTATTCTACATCTATCCAGGAACAATCACTTAAATTTGAATGCAAAAAGAAAAGTCAGTCACACAGATTAACACCCAGTAATGCTTAAACATTAAACTAAAAAGATACTATATTAAATTATTTCATAGTCCCTGACACAACAGCAGGTCACAAAATAATGACAATGTAGTGAGAGGCTGAGTCTTAAAACAGAAAAGCTGTCGAAAATGGAGATGAATGTCCATCAGTATTAACTAAGTTGGCCATTAGCATATTAGTGCTAGGATTTACCTGTGTAAATCTCTACTCTTCCCCAATTCCCCAATATGTTAAAAATACATAAACAAATGTCTTCTTAATCAAAGCGTCCTAGTATTTTTCAAAACTAGAGGTCTGAATTCATAGTGTTAAAAATAAATTCTGAGTATTAAAAAAGTCACTTAAAAACCTTATTATTATGCTTTAGAATACACTGGATGCTTTCTTTAAAAAAAAAATTCACCAAGAACTGATCTCTAAAAGAACCCTGGTGCAAAATCTGGAGCATCAAGTGGGTGTGCTAGCATCTCTGCTACAAGGAGGAACAGCATGCTGGCAGACTCCTGTGACTCCTACACACTATCCCTCTGTCTTAAAACCGACAGAGCTGCTCACTCATCATGGCCACTAAGACTGCTTCATAATCCCTACAAGAGCAAGAAGCAGAAACAAGGTGAGGTTCTTGATTCCATCTGTTCCAAAGGGACTAATTTACCTTCTAAGGAATAGTGGTCCAGCAGCCGTGCAGACAGCAGCATGATGAGAAATAGCCCATAAAAACAAAAATAAAATACAGTTATAACGGTACATAGTGCACAGGTATACAAGGTGAATAACTGATCTAGGCAATCCTAATCCTCTTTCCACAAAACATCAACTCAATAATATCTGATGTGTGGGCCGGGGATTTAGCTCAGTGGTTCCAAGCTCTGCCTTGCAAGCACAAAGTCCTGAGTTCGATCCCCAGTACCAAAAAGAATATTTGATGTGACAACTGGCAATGGGGACCTTCTGACCCTACAAAGGTCAATTCAAGCAGTTATCACTTGACCAGCAAAAACATATGCTGTTTACTATGAGTCCCAAGGAGGTTGTGTTGTGTTTTCTTCCTTCTTCCTTTAAATTTAAAAAAAAAAAAAAAAAATATGTTGAGATGAGGTTGAGGAGAAAAAGGATTAGGGTCACTGGTTTTCATGCCTACAATTCCTTCTGTGTTTCTAACTTATTGCTTATCTGGGAAAACTACACCATAAGAAAATAAAGGTCACCGCAAAACAGCAAATTCACATCATGAATGGCCAGAATCAGTAGGAAAAGAAGACCGGGGATTTAGCTCAGTGGTTCCATCTCCTGCCTCACAAGCACAAGGTCCCGAGTTTGATACCCAGAACAAAAAAAAAATAAAAAATAAAAAAATAAATAAAAATGATGATATCACCCTTCTTGGATTCTACATGAAAGATCACAGATAGTATGGCATAGAGAGAAGGGTAATTTAAACACAGCAGGGTCTACCTGGGCCGCCGGTCCCCTCTCTATTACTGAAACTTGCAAAACAGACAAGAAAAACATGTGTCATGACTCCTTATACAAAAAAGCTCTATGTCAAGATCTCTGAAAAGAAATGGATGTTTGCCCACTCCCACTCTCCATACAACCCAAGGATCATGGGTAGTTCAAGACCACCACCAAATACACAAAATATATACAAACAGGTGGACTCAGATCACTAAATAACTAAAACTCATACGTCCTATGAAACTCTCGTGATAAGCAGCAGGAGCAATACAAACCTCATTTCCTTTAGTCCTTCTGCCTCTATGACCTGTAGAATCTGTTTTGGTGTCATTGGAGCATCTGAGTAGTTTTCTAATACCTGAAGAAACACAAATATCCTGATTTCAATGTCCATTTATATCCATAAATCTATACTATGGGCTACAGTTTTGCTTTCAAGTAGTTAGTGACAGTTCAGTTTTTTCAGGTAAAGTTACTTCAGAGTACTGGCCTAGTATGCATGAAGCCCTGGGTTCGATCCCCACCATGGCAAAACAAAAAAAGAAAAAATTACTTTAGAAAGCAAATTTACACCTATACCCAGTATACTGAAAATGCCTTCAAGAAAACTAATTCTCAATTCTAAGGACACAAGGGCACATACGTGTTATATGATATGTAAGAATTTACAACTCTGTTGACTACTGAATTTGACACTGTTGATACTGTTAAATTATAGAATATATACTGTTGCACAGTAAGTTATAAGACAGAATTTCATTGAGATTTTCTTTCCCAAGGAAGTTTGATTAGTACCTGTATTTTTAAATGGTACTCTTTTGCCACTGTTGTGAAATTGTTTTAACTGCCACATTTTGCCACATGATCTCATGATTCCATGTGACTAGTGTAAGTGAAATGAGAAACACAATGTCCACTTTGTGTTAGCATCATCTATAACTACTTCACTGCAAATTAATGAGCAACTCAGAAGTTGTTTTAGAAATGTTAGTCTTCTAAGTGAGGAAAAGTCTGTCGCTGTCTGTACTTTCTCTACCTGCTGCAGCTGCTGAGGCAACTCCAAGCTAACATCTTGCAGTCATAACAATGGTAACAAACAACTATGCTCTGTCACCAGTAAAATGTAAAAAGCAGTAAGTCTAACAGGACTGCCATTGAAGGCACTCTATCTAAGGAAGACCTTAAGGACTCAGCACTAACGGAAGTCAAAGATTGCAGGGGAAAAAAAAAAATCTTCCTCCAGGAAGAATTCCCTAATCTCTGTTAGTGACAGTTAAATGTCTCTTTTCAGTGCCTCCACTGTCTGTCCCACAGTACATCTGATTATCTTCCAAACCAAGACATTTGAGAGAGGAGAAAGTGATCATAATTGTGCCTGGATGGTGGGCAGAAACAAGGACATCAGCTTACCATTTATACATCTATGAGATACTAACTATGCCTGCAATTATGGATTCTTCCCCATCCGCAGAAGGCCAAAAGCACCCAGGAGAAAACCCTGTCTTTGTACACCAAGAAAGTAAGTGCCACAATAGGTAGTGTTGACTTGAGCAAGCCTACAATAAACACTAGCACAAGGTACTAATGCTCACCACCACAAGATATCACTCCTTTGATACTGTGAGGTGACTAGCAAATTTTCATAGAATAACTTAAGCATGATTGAAAATTTGGCTACCAATTATTTAAAGAGCACTCAAGAAGCCCTGAGAATCTAAGACAGAGGAAACAAAACCTCTAAAGGAAAGTTACATCAAAAGATACAAAATATTCACTTTTATTAAAACTGTGTATGCCTCCAGCTTTTGGTATAAGAACAATTCAGCAGTATTTTATTCTGATCCTTTTTGGACTGTACAAGACAGAAAAAAGTATCTCTTCTATTTCAAAGAAAAAAATGTTTGATATAAGGATGGTCAGTCATGAATGAAAGTGAAAAAGATAAAGCATGCAATGAAGTTTCTCAAAGTCATGGAGAATTCATTTAAGGTTAGTACAATAAGGAGAAATTCCCTCAGCTATTCCTCCCAAATTGTTTCTAACAAGCAAGAAGACTTATACTCCAACTACTTACCTAAAATCCACTTATGTTCAGAAAAGACATTAGACATTTGTACTATAAGACTTTTCAAAAAAGATTATCTACTTCTCAATATCATTAACATTCGAAAAAACCAATTCCCTGGGATATATACCACTCTACTGAACTTTTCCAAAAATCCTTTCCTCTGCCAACACAGTTTTGAAGAGTTACAGTATCAAGTAGTCATCACAGAAAAATCAGGAGCAATCTGAAACTCCTACCCAGCGAGTGGGTATGACTGCCATTGCAGGTACTCCAAATTTACCTTCCCAAAGAGTATTGTAACAGTGTTCAGGGGGTCTAATTAACTGCCCTACCATTTCAGCTCACTCCTAGTCAGTGTAACCTCTCTATGTCCAGTGTGAACTTTCATAAACTCCACAGCTCTTACTGAGACAGCATCTTAAAAAACAGAAACAGAACAGGGCAAGCACAAGGTCCTGAGTTCAATCCTCAGTAACAGAAACAAACAAACCAACCAAGAGGAGGGTATGGGGGGGGTATGAGGAGGGTACTTTGCTATTCTAGGCCAAACTTGAATCTTGACATTTCTGCCTGAGCTTCCCAGAGGGCTGGGATTACAAGTATACACTACTACACCCCAGCTGGGAAAAGTAAAGTTCCCTCGCATATCAATCAGCACCATCCAAAGGGTCAGACAAGTCTAAAAAAAACAAAACAAAAAACACATAAAAGATACGAAAAATTGGCCCAGGAAAGGGGGGGCCCATCATTAAAATTAGCACAATATGGAGTGCTTGCCTAGCACGGGAAAGACCCTGGGTGTAATCCCCACATCCTTCACCACCACCACTTGGGGGGCGGGGAGAAAAATAATGGAAAAAACTTTACACACATTCCCACAAGTCTTCTTTCAAATATAAACTGCACCAAAAAGTAACTCCTATTCACGTTATTTTTAATGAAGAAACAAAAGAAGAATAGAAACAAGTCATCTGAACAATCTGGCTTGAAGGTGAAGCAATACTAAAACAGAAGTAACAACTAAACACTTAAGTTCAGATTACAGCAAATTTAGGAACTTAAAAAGGCTTTAAAGAAGAGTGGACGCCGAATTCCTAGTATTTAAACTAGTAAGAGCCAACAGAAGTTGGAGTCAAGTAGATTGCAGAATTCTGTCAGTACATAATACGAGATTTAAACTGAAGGACAAAACTTCACCAATTACTATTTGTTTCCAATGCAATATATGACCAAAGATTACCAGGAAAAGCAGTGAAAATTCTCCTGTAGCTCAAACAACTTCTGTTTTTGTCAATCAGTAACGGAGCTTTACAGGCTCCAAAAAAAGAAATAGGTGTACTCTAGATTTCTATCAACATCCATTTTTTTTTTTTTTTGCACACCACTTTGAGGCAGAAAACTCACTTCCCCGTAAGAGGAAAAATTAGAAGGCTGAGCTTTACTCATCATTAAAAGTGAATTATAGCAATTACGTATAAACTACAGGGTATCAATAGACATGCACGCTATCTACACCAGAATCATGCTCTGTGACAGTTGAGACAACATTTCTGAGAGAAGTAAAACCTGTTACTAGTGTCATCAGCAACTTTGTAAGACCATTCCTCACTTACGAATCCTTTGATGCTTTGAGAATAGAAAATTCACAGCATCCCTCCACCGGCAGCTCTAGCACTCGAATTACTCTCCCTTTTCGCTAGACCCTTAGTGAACTGTACCTCCAAACAGAGACACTTTGTCTTTGTCCAACAAACATTCTTTGCAAAGTGTACTCAGTTCTCAGCGCCTACCTCCAAGTCTAGCCTGTGAAGTTGCGCTTCTCTTGTAGTCTCTGGGCCACCTGCATTAGAGCTACCTAGGAAGCCGGTTTAAATACTGTTTCCCAGACTCTTATCTATCCCAGAATCTCCGACCTTCAGCAGGCGTTAAGTAGAGCCCTGGGACAAACATTTTTAACAACCTCCCCAGGTGTCTGCCCCCGGGGATCCAAACTTCGAGAACCACTACTCAGGGTTCCAACTGAGAGCAAGCATTAGCTGGCCATCGCACACCTGGTTTAGATTGGGAACGCACAAAATACCTCTCGCGTCCTTGAAACTAGGGGCCCTTTCCCACTCTCGGAGTCCAGAGCACCACCCCGTCGGCCATCATGAACGGAAGGGGGCGCTTCCGACCCTTCCCGGAAACCCCACCGCTCGAGGTGAATAAGCTGAGCTTTCCCAGACCCCCAACCGCTGCCCAAGGTGGGGGAGGGGAGGCTAGGGCTCCGCCGCGGAGGGGGAGGAGCTGGTGTCCGGCTCGCCCCTCCGCAGGAATTTCGAGGGGGGGTGCAGAAAAAGGCGCCACATCCCACTCCGGCGGGGACCGCTCCCCACCCGACGCCTTGGGGGGTGGTTCCGTTCCGAGAGCAAGGGAGGCCCCGCCCCCTCCTGCTGTGGGCCGGACCTCGCCCCTC